>NW_024044348.1:26240675-26797142 GCF_014851395.1 Micropterus salmoides
TATCACCTAATTCTTTCTGTGAAAGATCTATTAGAACTCTTGACCAGTTATCCAGTCTGTCTCTCTGTTGACATGGATGTTGATCCAGTTTGCTGTCCCGTGTAACGATTATGTTTTGGGCACTAAGCAGCATCCTAACAAGCAGTGTGTAGTGCAGGTTTGTTAACAATGCAGTTTGAATTAATCTGTACAAGACACATTTTATAATAAACTCAAAGGTTATTACTACTTTCTGGCAATGCAATGCTTGTTTCTTTCTTGTTCTTTTCTTTCTTCTTTTCACCTCAGACACAAAACATTAACTGAACAGAAATAACATGGAGTAGGGTCCTCAATACTTTGTTCAAGCTGCAAATCTTTGCAGAAGGCTGTGATGTTGAGGATGATAACACAGATCACGTTTCTACTGCAGCAAAATAATACTAAGTACATTTACTCAAGTACTGTACCCAAGTACAGTTGTGAGGTACTTGCTTTTTTTCTTCTTTTTTTGCTTATTGTTCTTCTTTATACTTCTACACCACATTTCAGAGTGAAATGTTGTACTTCTTACTCCACTACACTTGCGGAAATAGTTACTAATTACTTTACAAATTACTTAACATACAAAACATACATACAAAAACATGTGATCAGATTTTAAAATATGATGTATGATTACAGATTAATCCACCTAAATATTAAGAAGCAATTAAAACTAGTTCCATCCTGACTAAATACAAAGTTAAAGTACCACTAATACTGGTCCACTAATATAACTCTCAGAAGGGCCAGTCAAACATAAGTATTTTTACTCATGATATTTTAAGTACAGTTTGTTGCTAAAGCTTTGGTACTTTTACTTATATATAATTTTGAATACAGGTATTTTACTTGTAATGGAGTATTTTTATACTGTAGTATAGGATCTGAATATGTCTTGTCCCACTGGAAGGAAAGGAAACATTTAATCTTTCTTTTATTGTATTGTTTAAAAAAAGCAGCTGTTTCACATTGAATAACTAACCCTCTTTTAAATTAAGCCCAACCCCTTATCTTCTATTTCTGCAGTCCCCCCTCACCACCTTATCCTTCCCATGCTGCTTTTCTTCCCTCACTCTGCCCTTTTTATCTCAATTTCAGTTTCATGAATGGAGTAACACAAAAGCACACAGATGTGCTGCTTGGAAAAACAGGATGTTTTTTTTGACTATTTCATCACACTCCTTCTACTTCTACTTGCTCTGCTCCCTTGTAACCCCTTGGTCATGGGGCTCACACACACACACACACAGGCAGGCACTCAGGCACACACATTCCTCTTCCCCTCCCCTGTGTTTCTGCTAGAGTGAAGGAAAGTTTGACTCTCTTTTAGGAGTCGACCATTTTGGACTGGTTAAGCAAGTAGCCGATGTTATTGGTTCTCACAGTGCTTCTTGTGATGCCTATTCACTGCAAAAACTAAAAGCTAAGTAAGATTAATTATCTTAATTGAAGGCAAAATATACTTGTTTTTTGTCTGACAAGATATTTCTTCTTACCAGGCGGCTTTTATGTTAGAGAATCTCAGTTGTTTCAAGTTTTTTTCCCCCTTAAGTAGCAAGTGAAAGATTCTTGTTCTGTTGGCAGATAATTTTGCTTATTTTAAGTAATCTTTCCCCCATTTTAATGCTTTTTCCCCTTGTTTTTGAGAGCTCACTTTTTGCAGTGTTCTACAATGTATTGTAATGTATCACCCTGTACTATTTACATGTGCATTAGGCTACACCTCATTGGGTATAAAAGTAAAAAAAAATATAGACAAGCATCTGTGGCTTCAGCAAATGCCTCAGAATGACAAGTGAAAGACCCAAAGACCTCTATCGGCCGCAGGACACTTCATCTGTTCACTTAGGTATTGATCTGCATTTGAAAGATGATTAGCTTAAAAAAAGTGAAAAAGTGAATGTAGTTCATGGCCATTGACTTCAAATTTTTGAATTGAACTCAACTAAACCAAATGATTTGGATCAGCAAAGTGATTTGTAATTTCCACCTCTACCAGCTTATTACACTACAATTAAAAGCAACATATTTAACCATTTAATTGGGAGGACTCTGGTGCAGTTCTGCCAGGCCAAATAATTACAGTAAATAATCAGTTTTTTTTATGGTTATAAGTTCTTTCAGTTATGTCCTTCTTAATAATGAACACCAGTGAAGGAAGTTAACAAAATCACAAAAATAAAATTTATTACAAAAATATCAAGCTAAAGCACTGAACAAGTTGCACTCCAAATGGCTTCTCTCAATCATGAGTTGCAGTGAGCACATACAACAGAGTTGTGGATGTGTGTTCAAAATGATCTGATCGTTCACAATCACCCATCACGCAGCTCCAGATGTGAACGTGATGTGAGTCGTTACAACGGCTGAACACTGAACTACGGCAGCGGCCCGCAGGACTGCACAAGGTCTGGCTCCCTTTTTGTTTTCTACCATCGCATTTTGTTCATAACACGTTTGTTTGGGTTTGACACTGAATAATAGCGACTCTTGTTCCCGTTACATTATTATGTAATTAGTTACATAGACAGTCAGTTCAAATTCACATCGTATTACTTCACACCCAAACATTTAAAAATTTCTGCATGCGACTTGAGCAACAGATTTTTTTCCTTCAAAAATGTGTATCAGTTTTGCTTGATGTCAACATCAGAATTTGTCTGATATGTAGCTATTTAACAGGAGACAGGCAGATTAAGAACCAAACCTTTTCTACTTAGCCTAGATAGCCTATAATTCACACATAGACTGTGTATAAGAAGGCACTACATCTGCCTGTTTTCACATAATGGGTCTTTTTATTTTAACTATATAGGCTACCTGGGAAATGTTGTCCTTGTTCTAAGAAATATATGTTGGCTGTATACTGCTGTAGGCTATTGGACAGTTCAATTTGAACACATTGTTTTAATTTTATTTTATTTTTTTAAATGAAACATGATTTACATGATTAGGCTCATATTTGGTTAGCATTTAACAACAACAACATATCCCATGAGTCTCAGCCATTGGCCTGTGGTCAGAGGTTCATTGGAGGTGTAGTTGTTGAAGGCTTTTTAAATTATATGTGGCTATTTCTGTCCGGATGTCAGTGCCTGATATTGACATTGGCCTTTTTGGGGACTTTCTGTTGAAGTACAAAGAAATAACATTTAATCTCAAACTGTATAAAAATATATGCCAGACTAATGCTGGGACATTAAAACACGTGTAAAACCGCAAACATCCAATTTGTGCCCAAACAGATTATTTAATCTTACCAAAAAAGAGCCACAAAATAACTCATCATTTAGGACAACTTATTGTTCATTGCAGCCTAAATCTGCTGAAGCTAAGGACTGTGTTTAAGATCAATATAATTTTAATAATGTGACAAGAATCAAAACCAGGATTCGACTGGCAGAATCAGAATGGAAATATTGATTAGACTCAATAAAATCAAAATGACTAATTCCTTCAGTGTAACATGGATGCAGCACATACAAGGGAATGCCCATATTAATGTTTTCACTCTGCTTCTGTCCTGTCTGTTTGTCCGTAAGATGTCTGCTGAGCTCTACTTTGCCAGTGGACCAGATGGGAATAATGCAAGACTACAAGGCACCACAGTGGGGGGCAGTAAACCTTTACACCGCTTCATTAGGGGACAACCCAAGACGATTGGCGTGAGACACACACAAGCACGCTCAAATTACTAATAATCAAATACTTATTGATGATCATAATCAATATAACATATAAAATATTACAGTATTGTCCAAGGTCCCAACCTTCCATTGTTACACAAAATAAAATTGAAAAAGAGAAGAGGTCATGCTTGAAGTTGTTTTTGATTTTCTCTTAGATCATCCTGCTTGTCTTGGGCTCGTCTTTCTTCATTCTTTCCATCGCTATCTCTACAGAACACATGTGGACAGTCATCCCACCTAGCATCTTGCTTGGGGCACTGGTTGGTAGTACGATCAGATAATTATTTATCAGTGGATAATAGTGACTTATGGATTTTTTATTTTCTTAACAGCCAAATTACAAAACAAGAAACAACCAATAATCAAAATTTGAACAGGATTTGATTCAGGGCTGATGAACTCACTTCAGTTGCTAAGCACCAACAATAGGCTGTGTTTCTGCTGCCCTGTTTGCAGTCTAATGCAGTACTGTGGTGTCCCAAAACATTTGAGGGATACTAAATAAAGCTGTGTTTTTTTTCCCTACTCCGCTCACAGTACATCATATGTGGAATTCTATATATCCTGACAGAGTACAACCCAACCAAGAAAAAAGTAAGCTCTGTTGTAATATTTTGAAGCAACAATAGCCAATTTTACATGAACCGATCTGTTTAGAGGAGCAAGACAGCCCTTCAGATAAAATATTTTATTACAGATCCCCTTCAAATAATGATTGGAATAACAATTTGTGTTTCCATACATAGTTTAACATTTTTTAAATTAACATGTACTAGGATTTATTTATGTTATAATCAATCCCTCTTTTTATTCACGGATTAAACATAATTGAATTAAGTTTCTTTTAGGCATCGGCAGGGCTCTCCTTGTTGTCCATATACTGTATGAACTATTGCCGACATTGTAAGTTACATCTCTCTTTATCTCTGTTGGGGTCTACATGTAGGTAACCATATCTTTGGCTTTGAGTATTGTGACCATACTGGGGACATTTTGGTCTGTCATGCACAGCCTGCCCTCCGTAGTACACAACTACAGACACTATTCATACTTTGCTGAAGACAATGACACAGACATTGAGGAAGCACAATGGGCATCATATTATGAGGTGATTATTATTTTTTATTATTATGTATTGTTTTTGTTGGTGGAGGTGTCCATTATAATATTGGTTACAAATCAAAATCTTTAGATTTCACATTTCTTTGTGGAATGTAGTAGTCATTATATGATATCGAACAATCTTACAAACAACATACAGTTTGTGTACCCTGACTTGATATAAATTGTTTAAAACCTTTACACTCAAATAGTCAGGATTTGTGATTCTTGAGGACTGACAATACATTACATTACACTTTTTTTATTGTTGGGTCATAGCACTTATCCATCATTTAAAAGTGCAAACTGGTATTTAGAAAGCATATATCTACAACACATGACCACCAGTTCAACTTTCTGTTACTCTAATAAGCATATTTATTATTGCTTCAGTTATAAACAAATACCCTCATTGGCACCTGTTCATTAAATAAGTATTACTTTATGAAAAAAAGAAAAACATTATGAATTACCCAGTGATTGTTCATTTTGATTGACAGACAAGACTTGTGGCTTTATGCAATAAAATGGTCCATTGGGGAAAATGGAATATTAAAATAAAAACAGACATATAAATAAATAATCTTAATAATGAACACTTTCGGCCTCCATGCATTATGGCACAAATATTATAATCATCTGAAGGTGTAACACATTTCAGTTTGGTCCATGGCTTATAGTATGTGTGCACACATTCTGTTTGAGATATGTGTCTATGTGTGTTTGTCCAGGCCATGGGCGTGACTGTGGAGTCGATCTTCCTGTTCTACAGTTTTGTTGGTGGAATTATTTTCATAGTAATGTCAGCTCTGGCCGGGGCTGCCCTGCGTTCCACTAAGAACCAGGTAAAAAGGCATAAAAAACACTTCACAGACTGTGCTGAGAGCTGTGCTTGTCCCACTCGCCAGGAGAATGTCTCACAATATTTACTAAGCTTAAACAAAGTTGCAACATCACCAGTTAAGTTAAGCATTATAGTGCTGTTCTTTCTCTTCTCTTCAGGCCATTGTAGTGATGACTGCTAGTCCGAATGAAACACCAGTTGAATAACAAGCACGAGAGGAAGGTCTGAAGTGTGATGAATAAGCAGCAAGAAGAAATATGAAGCATACAAGAACAGCAAAGTATTTATCTCTGGGCACAACTGAGTCCTTTATATTAACCACTTCTTAATAGTATGCTGTGGTCATGTATAAAATGCAATACAGATTATTTGTTCTATTATTTCTATTCAATTCTGTTAAGTACAGTCAGTTCTATTACTACTTCCACCATCATGTGAGCACTATATTACCTTCCAAAAGACTCCACAGGATGGTGACATTAAACTTTCCACACCGCATAGACCATTAACTGCTATTTACCCTCCTACTCTCCACATTATTTGTTTGTGCTATACTCCATAGATCAGAACACGTGTGGGCTATTTTTTCTCTCAAAAACAATTAAATTAGTTAAGGGCAGACTTAAATTGAGACAAACTTGCTGGTTCTCTGGTTACAGTTAACATATATCACTTTCTGACAGAGGTGGAAAGTAACAAATTACAATGAATCACGTTACTGTAATTGAGTAGTTTTTCGTATACTTGTACTATTTAAAGTAGTTTTTTAAATCTGTAATTTTACTTTTAATTATGTATGTTTTGTTTAAAGTATTGTACTTTGCTACATTTCTAAAACTCACGAACACAAGTGCAAGAGAACAGCTTTATCATGCAGTGTAAGCTGTGAAAAAATGCTGTTTTAAGTTACTGCTAATGCAAACTGAACCTTTCCTGCTGTAGCAGCTTCACATTAAAAGCATTTAAATAGCAAAAGACAAGTTGACTTTTATTTTGAAATAATCAAATGCAATCTGTTTGTAAGTGAGATCAGCGCTGACCGCTCTCATTCATCAAAAATGCGTCTACACAACAAGACAGTCGTCATTTTCAAAAGTTTTCTGACAGAGGAACGGTTTGAAATATTTCAGTGAGTAATGCAACAGTCAGGAGCAGACACAGTGAGTTGGCCACAGGCTGCACACCTCCACCTTCTCAGCCAGGTAACCAACTCATTTCACTTTCGCTGTTCGCAGACTCATCTTTTGTGCAGCATAAAAGTCAGATCACGACTGCAACAAATAATTATGGAAAATACCAGTAACTGAGCAAGAGTTTGTTTAGCTGCCCCAGACTTCTGTGCCCTGTGGTATTAAAAAGCATCTGCTGTGGTGTTACCAACACTAACTACAGGTGTCTCATGCACAATAACGGCGCAGCTGCATAATAGCGTCAAAATTACCCTAATATATCATGCCAATCAAAGTTACATTTACAATTACAGATTTTAACCATCACTCCTCAGTGAACTGCCTCCTTGGCTGCAGTCTGAGAGCATTCTAGTTAAGTAGGCCAATGTAAGATATTAAATAAATATAATTAGCCTAAGTTGTTTTAGGAGGTTAAAAAAGTAACTAAACTTTTATTCTGAGTAAATTTTAAATGAGATATTTTTTACTTTTACTTGAGTTGATATTTATACCAGTAATTTTACTTGTACTTGAATATTTTTGTACTCTTTCCACCTGATAGGCACCCTATAGAAAGGGTTTATAAGCTGTAACTAATAACTTTATTAATTGTTGATAGAAATTCACTAATACTTGATACATCATCTATCTGCCATTAATAAGAAATACCTTTGGCTTGAGAGGCTGTTGGTTTGCTAGCATGACATTATTTGCTTAGCTTGGTTCCAGACCTATGAATAACTGCACACACTTCCTCAGTAATTCAGATATTGTATTCAGAACGTTGGGATTTTGTCTGATCAGGCCATTGTTTGACCACTTTTGCAGAACATCTGTACCACAATTCAACTATGAACACATTTTCTAACTGCAACCTTTATATTTGTTAATTATTAACCATTAATTACCTATTAACACTCACAAGTGAGAAACCATTTTTATTAATGCATAATCACTTTTAGAACCAAAGACATGTCACTTACTAAAAAGTGAATATTTATATTTATATATATTTACAGTATTTCTCGATTGCTTAATCACTATAACCAGGCTTTTAAACTAAGATTTCAAAACCATAATGCCATTTATAAAAAAGCACACCCCTTTCTCCAAACTATAAACACTGTTTCCCTGTTTTGAGATTTTCAGATTTGTTGAACTGTCACTGCAAAACTCTACACACAAATCTCTTCATTTCTTATTGCCTTCACCATGTGGTCATTCAGAAAGCACTAACATTTAATATTGTTCACTCAAGTCAGCAAAACTTGAGCTCAATTAGCACACAGCTACCCCAGTGAAAACACAAAAAGTCAATGGCAATTGAGCGATAAAAGGGCCCAAGTCAGTAAATTCAGTTTTGGAACAATGGGTCCAGAGACTTGGAAGGAGGAAGAGCATTAGGGAGAGGAGGTGAAGGCCTGTCCCAGACTATTTTGTGGTTGTCTGGTGTATCCATCCATCGTCAACCGCTTATCCTGCGTACAGGGTCGTGGGGAGCCAATCCCAGCTGACATTGGGCGGACAGACAAACAACCACTCACACTAACACCTTAGGACAATTTCAGAGACACCAATTATTATTATTATCTTTGGATAGTGGGAGGAAGCCAGAGCACCCGGAGAGAACCCACACAGACACGGGGAGAACATGGTAACCGGGGTTTGAACCCATGACCTTCTTGCTGTGAGGCGACAGTGCTAACCACTGCACCACCATGTATCGTACTGTATAATACATAAAGAAATAAAAAAATGTTAAAATGTACACATTTGTTGTGTCTTTTGTTGTGTTGATCATGTACATAGGTTTTTGAAGGGGAGAACCACAAGTAGCCTGGCGACCTGTCCAGGGTAACTTGTAGTATTGTTTTGGGACAACGAGGGAAAAGTTTGTTTTTTTCGGCAAGATTAAATGGTTTTGAGTGGAGAGCTTAATTTTGACCTGAAAATAGGACATTTGGTGAATTGGGTGAGAAGTGGATAAAGTTATGGAAAATATCGAGAAAAACTGCAATGGTTCACATCTCCAGCTGCACGACCACTTAGTAGTTTATCAAATAGATTCTGATGTTGGTATACTTACGGTAGTAGTTTTCAAATGGACTGGTGTATATTATAATTAGTAGTCAGTTTTCATACTGATTCTGGTGTATATTATAATTAGTAGTTTTCCAAATAGACTCTGGAGTATTTTATATTTGGTAGTTTTCCAAATGGACTCTGCTGTATATTATAAAAAGTAGTTTGACTACTTTATAAAAAAATGTCATCTATGGTACAGTGACAGAGGAAATGCTGCTGTTTAATTAATCTAATACTACATGACAGTCTACAAGGAAGCTGCAACTTTGAGATGTCACACTAACGTTTCACATTCAAAAGAAGAGGTAACGTAAGAACTTTGTTAGGCAGGAAGTGGTGTTAGATTCGTGTAGGCTACAGCTCACGTTTATTCACAAGCCCGCTGTGGTTCAATCATTTCTGACACACAGACTGTGACTAGAGACAAGCAGCTGGCAGCTATATTTAGAATACGTCAAACACTATAGTTTAATCGCTCGTTGTCATTATCGCTCCTCGACTGATTAACACAGCATTGTCTTTGTGGCTAATTTAGCAACGGGCAGTGAGTGAGTTATGTTAAATAATATTTAGAAATAATGAGAAATGCGAGGACCGTTCACTAGAAGTGACGTTAGCCTCCGCCATTCACATTCATTTTAATCCTGCTGTGACCCGGGAGGGTGCAGTGAAAAACGGGGGGGTTGGCCAGTCTGGTATGAATGTTTTCAGGAGAGGAGAAGTGATAAGGGCTGTTTATTATTATTTAAGTCATGTTATTGGCGTGACAAATTATCAACTCACCATAAACAGTGAGCGTTACCAGGACCCTGGTAGACTCCGGTCAGCTGATGTTTTTTTTAGTGGTGTTGCAGTGTTGTTAACAGATGAACTGCTACGCGCCCTCTGGTGGGCAAACTATGCAACACTCATGACTTGAGGGAAGGATCCTCTATTTCTCATTTTTAATACTCTTATCGGCTGTTATAAACGCCGATGTAGATATATCTGCCAGTAGCTTATATCAGCTGATAATAGCTGCAAGACGATAAATCGGCCGGGCTCTAGTTTTCATATTGACTCTGCTGATATTACAATTAGTAGTTTTCCAAATTGCATCTGGTGTATATTATAATTAGTAGTTTTCCAAATGAAGTCTGGTCTATATTATAATTAGTAGCTTTGAATCCCACCTCCAGCAGCAGTGATAATTGCTTTCAACTTCAAACAGCTGTGTTGTTCACTTCCCGCCGACTTGTAGTGGTTGTTTTTAAATGTGTATATTGTCTTTGTAAATGCAGTAATTGTTTACATGGAATAAGTTTTTCACAAGATTAGTCGCTTTCTGTGTCTTCATTTTATTTTGCAACACTGGACTAGATGTCACAGAAAAAATAAGCACAAGGAAAACGGTGCTGTGCCAGGCATTTGTAATAGTTTGCCTTCTACTGGTGCACTGAAGCATAACATGTTATGTGACCAAACACAATGAAAGGAAAAGGTGAATAACACCTTAAGCAGTCCAGTGGTTAAGTCATTGTCCTGCAGATCCAAAGATTGCTGGTTAGAACCCCGGTCACAGCATGTTGACTTCAATACTGACCTGGGGAAATATTTCTGTAAACACTTTTCATTTTTGACGGCCTAATCTAATCCTTCATGAAAACTTACAAAACTTTCAACACACGGCAGGCGGGTTACAACCAACAGGAAGTCGGCCATTTTGGATTAAATTGTCACATTTGGCGATTTACACACTCTGCACTTTAATGAACTCCTCCTAGAGAATGAGTCCGTGTGACTGTTCGTATACAGTGGTAGCCCATCGATGATTACACGTTGTACAAATGGTGAGTTTTGGTTGACCGGGACAGCCTGTGGCGTGGAGTGGAATATCAATGATTCGCCATGAAACAGGAATTTGTTATAACTTAAATGTACATGCTCACATCTGTCCCAAACTTTGTGATTGACAATGGCTGCTTTATATATATATATTATATTATGTATTAGTCTATAGCATGTGATTGTTTTACACTACAGGATTTAAAAATTGCTGATGTAGCAGTACTTTGCAGCACCAGCGGTAGCAGTCAGCTAACAGCTGACAACTCTCACACATATTTACTACTTATTAATAGTTTTCAAATGGACTATGTTGTATATTATAATTAGTAGTTTACAAAATGGATTGTTGTGTAAATTATAATTAGTAGTTTACTCAGATACTGTATATAAGAAGTGGACGTAGTCATCTTGATGTCACCTGTTGGTTTGTGGACTGCTGTTTTGAAGCCGCCATGTTGATATTTTGCAGCCAGCGGAACCGGACGTGAAGCACATTTGGACGAGATGGTGGAGCTAACAGCCCTGTGTGCACCTAGCTAGCTTGCTTAGCTAGGTGCATCTGTAATTCACGTTAACTGTCATTTTGACAGGGCTGACAATTTTGTCTAACAGAAATTTAACAGCCAACTCCTAATAAGCTTTTTCAACAGCTGTGGGTACGAGTCACTCTAGCCTGATTGACAGGTCGCAATGGTAACGACTTGTCAATCATAGATAATCCCACCCTGAAGCATACTCTGCTTTATGTTCTATTTTCCTCTAAATGGGACCATAATTTATTAAGTGAACATCATATTGTATTGAAGAAGACTTGAAACTAGTGATTGAAGTCATTAGGAAAGTGTTTACTGAGGTAAAAATCAGCTGAGAAGTAGCCTCATTTTACCATTATTATCAAATGGAGCCAGACTTCTTTTTGCAACCAGAAGAGTCGCCCCCTGCTGGCCCTTCAATAGAATGCAGGTTTAAGGAACTTCTGCGTTCGCATCAGTTTGCTGACCGGAAGCTAACATCAACAGGATAAAACATATCGGCATCTGTGTTATTTACACTGAGGACGCTCGGGACATCCCCATCACTTTTTGAAAGCGTTTGTTAAAAATGCTTTGAAAAACAGCTTGCCGCATTAAATGGAAAAGAACCATTGAAAGTGCTTTGAGAATTTATTTGCATTTTTAATTAAGAAAAAATGCAGCAACTTGAACTTCTTGTCACAGTTTCTATTTGGCCAAATTTTTTGTTCTCTCCCTCTGAACATGACAAAAGAGGAGGGAAGACTAAATCATGCCTGCATGTGTGCTAGTTCAGCAGGGCAGATATAACATGAGATAAGTTGATCTACAGGAGAAAGATATGTGAAAGCAACTCAGAATGAGAGCTGCACCACATTAGATTCTGTAGTACTTAGAGATTTGGAATTTTCACCTGCCACCTGAATTTTGTGTTTCCCTTTACATAAATAAAGACATTTCCTCCATAAATTAATGTAGGAAAGGCAGAACAGGAAATTTCACCAGAATGTAGGAAATCAAGTGTTTAATACTCAAAATTCTCATGGGAAGGACCCCCAGACACCCCAACTCATATTTCAGCTTTGATGATTTCTATTAAATACTGTTAAATTATCATCACGTCTTGTTCTAGTGACACCAATATGGTGCATCGCCACATCTTCTGCATCTACAAAGTATTGTTATTTGTACGCATATTGATCAGAACGGGTTGATCATCACATACCTAATATGAGCCCTTATGTCCACTACTTTTCAACACAAAGTGACACCCTTGTATGTTTCTCTTGTTGCAGTAGACGAATGCACATTATCTATACAACATGTAAGCTTAAAAAAAGAATTCTTACAATGTCTCTGTGCGTTTCTCTGCTTACTTATCCTTCTCACCTTTTTTACCCCTGACCAGTTTGCATGCCAGGGAAACACACAGCCATGCTAACTGTGGAACAAGTTATGAGAAGAGAGAGTGTTTCTTTATTCAAAAAGAGTTGTCAGCATATCCAACCATAAACATGTCACCTTTGGAAAACTGTTCTGTATTTTTTTACTACCTGAAGTGTTGAACACCTCTTCTCTTTGGCATAGACTAGGCAGAACATGGATAGAACCTCATGGCTGCCCTAAGTATTTTGAGAAAAGGGAGTCATGTTTCAGCAGCATTGCAGTTCTCAATTGCTTAAAACACTATAACCAGGCTTTTGAACTAAAATTTCAAAACCATAACTCCATTTTTCAAAAAGCACACCTATTTCCCTAAACTGTACACACAAATCCCTTAATTTCTCGGTGCCTACACCATGTGGTCATTGAGAAAGCACTAACAGTCAATATTGTTCACTCAAGCCAGCATTTGTTGAGCTCAATTAGCACACAGCTACCCAGGTGGAAACACAAACAGTCAAAACTGATAACACACCAATCAGAAGCTTCAATAGATAGATAAAAGAGCCACAGTCAGTTCATTCAATGTTTTGGAACAATGGATTCAGAGAAATATGAAGGAAGAAGTAGCGGACACCAGAGAGGAGGAGTAGGAAGAGCAGTATGAAGAGGTGGAGGAAGAGGAACGGTAGGAGTTGGAAGAGGAGATGGGATAGGAGGAAGATGAGGAGGTGGAGGAGGAGTAGGGAGGAGGAGGTGGTGGAGAAGGAGGTAGAGGATGAGAATTTCTGGCCTGTCCCAGACCAAAGACAGGATGCTGGGGCAGAATAATTTGTTTTTTGGTGTGTTGTACTGTACTGTACACTAAAGGAATAAAAAATGTGTAAATGTTTACATTTGTTATTCCTTTTGTGTTCTTCGTGTAAAAAGTTTTTTGAGGGAGAGAACCACAAGCAACATTACTTTTATCTAGTTTTTGTAGTACTGAATTTAACTCACCAGTGTGTAAGATTGTGTTTTAGTGTGTGTGCTTTTGAGGGCTTGTGTGTGAGGATAAAGTTTGGTTTTTCAGCAAGATTGAATGGTTTAGAGTGGAGAGCTTCATTTTGACCTGAAAATAGGGTGTTTGGGGAATTAGGTGACAAGTTATGGATTTGTGTTTAGAGTTTCAAGAAAAAGAGGCATAATTTCAAGAAACATGTTTAAGCAATGGAGAAAACTTTTAAGTACACACATTATGATACCCTACATATTGTCCTCACTTAGAGGACAGCATGTGAGACATATCACTAATAAATATATCTGTAAACAGAGAGAACAGGGAGTGCAATGTTAGTCAAATCATGACATGTCTGTACCCTTCATTTGCAACTGTCACCAAGTGACAAAAGGCATTTTAGTTTTTTTTTGTTTTTATGTTTTAAAGGTATGTACAACAGGGTCAGGTGTAGGAATTAAATTGTCATATATATGGAAAAAAATCAAGTTAAAATACATGCAAACATATATAACATTCATTATGTTTCAGTGGGTTCAAATTGCATTTTTAAATGTAATACAAACATCATAATCAAATTGATATTATTATTATATAATTATATATAATATTATGATGATTTAAAAGTTGCTGTGAAAATCTCAAAAATCCCCCAAAAGTGTCCATCACATCTTCATATATACATATACACATTGTGTATCAAACATAAAAAATAATATATTTTCATGAAGACAAGATCAGCTTTTCTATCAATGTTACAAAATGAGCAGCTGTAATTAATCTCTCATTCAAATCTATTCTAGTTTACACACCATATAGCATCCCATGAACAAATGGAAACAATGACATGCATCAATACAGGAATGAAATTCTGTTAAATGTTTAAATCATTTGATTTATTGTTATTACACACAAAACAAACTCTTGACATCCTCTAAACAGAGAAAATGGCTCACATTAATGTGAAAGGCAACTGTTTAACAAAATTTTTGTTACTGCGGATTTAGACTTGCAAAAGGAAACCTCATGATTAATTAAAATGTACGCCAGCTGAATACATGCACTCTGGGGCACTTAATGGAATGGCATCAAAATGTCAATCTGACAAAGAATTAGCTACCAACATTGAGAAAACAAGTGGTGAAAACAAAACCATACTGTTGCCTTTCATGTTTATATATGGCTAACTTGTTAGCAAACATTTGCATATTTACAAATCCAGCAGATACGGAGCAACTTAAAATTTGTAAATAGACACTTGCTTACTTACATCATTCATTAGGAGTCATGTTTCTGGAAACCTGGCAATAGTTAAGTCCAATATTCACTCTTATTCAGCTCTGTTTTTGGTCTCTACCAATCTCTCTTTAGCTGCTTAATGCTCCACTATGTTCACCAGATAGTTGTTAACTGTGTCTGTCTGCTGTTTGGTGCTGGACAGGTAGCATATAGTTCATTTCTTTCTTTCCCCCTTGTCCTTATTTGGAATGCCAGATTTTCATGGAACTGCAGTGTTATCAGGGTTAACTCCCATTGTTGGCCTCTTGAGGGCATAGATACCCATGAAATCTGAAATTAATCTCAAAACTTTATCTCAGAAATGTCCTAATTCTATATATTTGCGAAATGTGGAAGGACATTTTCATTGTGCAGAGCAATTAAAAACAAACCAACACATTTGAATGATACTGGTCTTCAGTGACAGGACAATAAATGTCATGTTGGTGGCATCTCCTCGCTGTCTCAAATTGATGTAGTAGGGGGCTTTTGAAAGTCACTCCCAAGGACACAGCGCTGGTGAACACGCATGTGCTCTGTGACACGGTACTGGCGAGAAAAGGTCATAGGGCAGCGGGGGCAGGGGAAGGGCCGTACGCCAAGGTGACTCCGCACATGTCTATTCAGAGAGCCTCGCTGGCTAAAGGAACGGTCGCACAGAGAGCACTGTAAATGGTGGTGTACAGGAGTTGACAGATGAGCTGATATATTTGTTGGCAAGCTCGCTGAAAGGGTAGAAGGTATGCTGACAGACAAGGTAGATGACACAGAGGCTTGTACAGAATCTGGCACACTAGGAGGTGAACAGACTGTCAAGGTAGTGGTCTGGTTCTTACCTTCCACAACCCCAGCTTTATGTTTAATGTGAGCTCCTGACTTGCTTTGCTCTTTACCAACAGATTTTCTTTCTTTAACATTTGTTTCTGCACCCCAAGATTTAGACCGAGCCTCATCTAAACTCTCAGCCCCACATTTTGTCCAAGCTGTAATGTTTCTACTGTCAACCCCTGCTACAGATGTTGCTTCATTCCATTGCCCAAACCTATTTCCAAATGTGTCCTTGTGGCCGAGTGCATCCCTTTTTTCTCCTTCGTCAGATCTGGGTTTGTAGGACGCTAGCAACTCAGCAGGTTTGGCGCTAATGTCTAGCAGTACAACCTGGTCTGTAGTCCCTGTAGCAAAGTGTTGGCTCAAAGGACTTTGAGCTTGAATGGCAAAGGTACCAACCTGCTCATCATCATCATCATCATCATCATCATCATCACTGGACTGACCTGATTGATCAAGGTGGCTAGGGTGGGAGTAGTGGTGCTCAGAGTCTCCATGTGATAAGTGAATGTTCTCCTGTGGTAGGCAGTGATAATGAAGCTGGCCACGATATGACTGCCCCACAGCACTATACGTGGGACCAGACATGTTGTTGTCCACAGGTATTGTAAAAGTAAAGTGTGGCTCTGTGGTCTCAGTGCCTGAGGTCTTTTCAAGTTCCAGAGGTGTGCAGTGTTTAAAGGCAAAGAAACCGCCACTGACATCATCCAAACATGACTGTGGTGTGCTGGAGACAGAGAGATAAACATCAGTCCTGTATCTTTTGTCTGTCATAGCTGTGTCTTTGTTGTTTGGGTCACGTTCATGCTGGCAAGAGGCAGCATCATTTGTGTTTGTCTTGACTCTGTGCAAGTGTGGGTACCAATCCGTCTTAGGTCCGAAGAGGCTACACTGCCTGTCCTGTCCATCCATTTCAGCTTGACATCCACTTGAGTAACTGTGTTTGTCTTTCACTTGTCCCTCTGGACACAAATCTTGACGATGAGAGTCACTTCCTGTGTCTGAGTCCTGTTCAGGAAGTGAAACTACAGCTCTCTGATCTTGTGAGTAAATTGACTGCTCCTCTGCTGCAGTTTCCATCGAAACAATGCAGCAATCGGAGAAATCCAATCGCTGCTGTTTGGAAGCGAAATCATCAAAGCTGAGATCAGTTCTATACTTTAATCCTCTGGTGAAACTGTGGTAATCCTTATTCACTGGAAAAGAATCATCCCTAAAATGCTTTGTGTGACCTGTAATGTGGGATAATCCATTGCCCATATGTTCATCCTGATCTGTGTTGCTGCTGTTGTAATCCTGTTTTAGGATGTCCAATTGATCTGCATTGGATTTGTAACATAAATCCTGTCTTGCAAACTGATTTGATCTATCCTTGTTATCCAAACTTTGTGTTCCAGTGTGACCTTTGTGTTTAGGGGTAATACCTTCAACAATGCTGTCTTTGTCTAATTGTGAGTCAGGGTCACCACTGGAGCTGATTGTGGCCTGAGAGACAGGGAGGAAAGGAGGCACTGTAGACCCTCCTGCAAGGCGGAGCATATCTGCTCTACTGATGTGACGTATGACAGGAACTGCCCCACAACACGCCTGTGGTGGTGAGGAAGAGTATGAGGAGGAGCACTGTGAGGGAGAAACATTGTCCCGAAGGTGGGAGGTTGAGAGACAAAGGGGAGAGTGATGTACCCGAGTCTTGTCGTCTTCTTCTCTGTTAGTTTGCTTCTCCTCCGCTTTACTTTTCAATGTTAAACCCATCAACTCGGCTCTGCTTGTCTCTTCCTCTTGCACCTCAGCAGGGCAGAGTAAATACAAGCTACTCCTGTCCTCACCAGTTCTTACTACCTCTTCCGCTGCACTCTTCTGCCAAGTCTCTGGTTTTACAGTGCCAGATGAACAAAACTGATCCATTTGCACCTCTGTGTCCATTCTAGACACCCTATGCATTTTAGCGGTGCGAGGGATTTTGTTAATCAAATTTTGAGGTGAAGTTGCTTGCCTGCAGGTACCTGTATTTACACTACATTCAGCGCTTTGACAGGCACCACAACAGGTGCTTATATTGCTTGCATCTTTTCTACCGCAGCAGTTTTTACCATTTTTACTGCTACTTCTACATGGATCTATTTCTATGTCTTTCATACAGAAACCTTTACTGGCTGTCTGCATTTGAATTTCATCACGTGTGTCCACATTAGCTGAATATTGATGACCCTCACCCTCTGGTGAATTTAAACTGCAAGTACTGTTAATGACTTCATATGGCTGATTCTCAGGCTCGGTGTAAGCATTTGTATAATCTCCAGCATTCACCTCATTGTGTTTCCAAGTCCTCAGAGCCTCCTGCAGTTCATCCATCTGCAAGTAGCAGGCAGCTGTAAGCAGACTGTAGCACTGTTGCTGGTTATGAGTGTGCGGAAAAGCCCCTGTGTAAATGTAGTCCAAAAGAAGTGCCAGTACAGGGTCCGACAGACATGGAGCCTTCAGTTCCACCAGGGCACCAGTAGAAGACAAGATAGATGCCAGCACTGGACTAGAAGCTGCCAGGACACACCTGGGCGAGCAAAGAGCAAATAGATGTGTGATGCTGCATAAAGTCATGAACATTATGCAAGACATACAACTACCAATATAAACAACAACGTCAAATATTTTGCCAATATGTAAGCTGCTTGTGTTTCGATTGGAAAAAAAAACGTTTTTGTTGCTCACCTGTGTGCTGGGTAGAGCTGACTCGGGCTCTGTCTCTGTGTGACCACACAGTCACAGAACTGACCACGCTCTCTCTGGAGGTTTAGACTTGCCAGCAGTGATGCTGCGTGGGTACTAGCTGCCTGTAGAGAGGGTGTCACCCCGAGAGTACAGTGCTCTGTCAATAGCAGTCATTGCTGCTTAGATGAAGATCAATAAGGACACTGAAAAAGAACTCTATTCAAATAGTTTGTGTTAACTTGTTTCGTTTTACTCGTTTTCCTTTCGTTCAGTTACATCTAGAAGTGTTCAAGCACGAAGAGCCCTCTCTTTTATGCTACAAACATTTATTTATATGGTTTACCAGTTTTATTTTAACTACTGTGTAGTTTAGAAACAAAATTTAAGCAAACTATTACTTGATTATTTTAACTTATCAATAAAGTCATAGCACTACATAGTCATTACAGTAGTACACAGTGCTTGAACATGCAGAAGAATCAAATATTCTCTTACCTCCATATTATAGTTGGAGAGGAACAACAAACGCCCTCTATCTTGCGGTGTGCAGTGTCCTACCAGGCCTTGCTTGCAGTTGAAAGGAGAAAAGAAACTCCATGGAGGCTATATAGTCCCAGTCTACTATCTACGCACAGTCTCATTCGGAAAGCAATCACACGCTTTTCATATTGGGAGCGTGGCATGACGCGGAAGGACAGGTGCTTATAAGGAGCACTGGCATCTAACGTCAGAATTTCCATGGCCTGTTATGGAGGGAGATTGAGACCATCCCACAGAGAACCAACAGGAGACCACAGAACTGTTGCAAATAGAGCCAATATTTCTATTCACATCACAAAAAATGAAATTCTTTAAAATATAATATAAACAAATATTCAGTACATTCTAAGTTGTCATTATGAAAGGAAAGTCCTTTCTTGTCTTTCTCCTGCAGGGAGGTCAGAGGTCATAGTCAGTTACAAAATAGTCTCTAATAAACAGTGAGACTGAACTGTGGAGTTAAAGATTGAACACATGAAACCCCAGTTGACAGAGCAGAACAGGTGTCAAACTGCATCTGTTATTAAAGGATTATTTGGCTGAATTTTTCAACTTGGAGTCTCCATCAGTCTTTCTAGTTAAACACAATCTGTGATGTATTGTATTTAAGCATTTCTATCTGCTTTAATTCTACAAAGGAAAGCTTCTCCTGTGTTGGGGACTTTTTGACGCCCCCCTGGCTGACGCTTTGTTGACAACTCCATAATAAGCCATTTCTCCACCCTTCCACACCATGTGCCTGTCACGCCTCTTAATCTCTGTAGCTTTCTAATGTTACAGGCACTCGCTGTATACAGGGCAGTAGTACATTGTCCCTGGAAACTTTGCAATGGAATTACTACAGCAACACACACCATCACATACTGAACCATTTAAAATTAGTCTTGTGGCACAAATTACAATAAGTTAATAATAACTTTAACAATAATTGTTGCTGCTAAATACAAATATACATAAAAGATGTATATCATATACTGTATTATGCAAAATACTTATCATTTTTGCAATTTATACAAAAATGAAGCAAATTACTTTTTCTGGT
Organism: Micropterus salmoides; assembly: GCF_014851395.1. Taxonomy (NCBI): domain Eukaryota; kingdom Metazoa; phylum Chordata; class Actinopteri; order Centrarchiformes; family Centrarchidae; genus Micropterus; species Micropterus salmoides. Next base: position 26,260,701 of record NW_024044348.1, read on the forward strand.
GTGACATACATTCAAAAACCCAGACAGAACAGATTGAAAGAATAATTAGTTCATTGTAAAATTAACCAATTTAACAGACTCAACCAAATCAATTGTAATTTTTTAAAACTCTCCATAGTATTGTATTTTCCCCATGTTATAGTGTTATAACTATCACAAGTTATATGTATTTCAGTGCTTTCTGGGTGTGTTATTTAAGTTATTTAACGTATATTGTATTGTGGCCACAATACATATATATACGTCCCCATTCATTCAAAACATTCAGGTGCACCACCCTGTATAAAAACAGCCAAGCAGTAACTAATCACATGCTCAAAAAATATTGTCTCTGACTATTTCCATTCACTGGGTGCTTGGTGACATTGCTCACGTACTGTACCACTTGTGCGAGTGAGGGTCTCCCTTGGCACACACGCACACAGCTGCAATCTTTGGAAGCACACATCATTCTGGGCCCGTATTTATAAAGGCATCTAAAGGGAAAGGACCAAGTTTAAAAGGTAGTTTAAAGAGATAGTTGCAAACGGTAAAGTTTTCAAGACCAAGCTAGGGGGAGACATCAGCTAATGCAGACAATCTGCCTTGTAATAAGTCATCAAGTCAAACAAAAAGTATTTCTTCTGATGTGTGGGTATTTTCCTGTAACCCCACCATCAGGCCACAATTCACATCCAAATACTATAAAACACCAATGGGCTGGCAGTTTCAAAGTGCATGAACAGACACTTGTGGTTATATTTACTGACAGTTATTTATTATTGAAGCAACTGAAGCCAAAATTCACTGGCACAAATCAAATATCATAAAGACTGCATATCAATGTCTGAAGTTGTTCTGTACTCCCATAGACCTTCTAGCACAAAGGGCAGGGTCTTCTTTTTTACACAAACACACGTAAATTCAACAGCACTCAACAGGAGTGTCTCTACCAGCAGAAGCACTGCAAGAACACAACACACAGACATCAAACTTGTTTTGTAAAATTGCATCATATTGAGGAATATTTGCTGGTTAACATAGCTCAGTAGCTTACAAATATACTGAGTTTTGTTTAAGCTCCCAATTTAGTAAAGTTAACAGGAGATAAACAGGATTAAGAGTCTACAGCTATGCTAGTGCCTCTGTGGGGTTGTGATGCTCACTGTAAAGAAAATCAAACTCGTTTGACCTATATAACACATATCATGGCAAAATAGTCTTCATGTGTACCTCAGGAATTCTCCCAGGATGTACAATGCCAAAATGTACATGGCACTTCAAATAATACAGATCAGCCAAATAATATGCGCTACTATCCACACAGACAGATGTCATGCCATCTGAATATGGACATACCAACCCTGCTTCTGCAACACATGAAGTACCAAGCTACAGCTTCATCCTTCTTGTCCCAGTTCCCTTTTTACACATGTAACATCATCTTCATCTTGCTCTCTTCTCTCTCTTTTACTGGCACATCCAGAACATTGTAGTCTTGAAATGTGGTGGCTGCTATTCTTAGCTTTTTGGCATAACACTGCACACGCTCAGACCTACATTAACACCGCTGCAAAAACACACAGTAGCAGCAGAACAGCACATCAACTTAAGGACTCAGCTGCCAACAGAAGTACCAGGGAGTAGAGTGATTAAAATTAGCCTTGTGGTTCTCAGTTAAACCATATACTGAAAAGCGTCCCTGGTTCTATTCCAGCTGGGGACTCACACACCTTCCTCTCAATTGGTAATTTCTGTCTGTCTCTATTTTTTAATCAATGAAGACTAAAATGCAAACCAAAAAAGCAGCAGTTAATTTACTGGATACCCACCCAATCACACATATATTATCATTTCATTGTCACTTCCCTTAAAGAGCATTCAGACAGGGTTATGAGTACATGATGCCAGCAATGACAATACAGGTGCAGCAGCGGAAAGAACACCAAATACCTCAGACAAGGTAAAGATTACACACCTGAACGTCGAAAAGTGTATATGTTTCAAATTTATTATTTAAAAGTAGCCTGTATTGAAGATTCTTCCTTTAAATATGTGGTATTATGCTCATTTTCAGGTTCAAAATCCTATTTAGGGGTTGTACCAGAACACGTTTATATGGTTAAATTTTCAAAAAACATCATATTTGTCCTCATACTGCATATTGCTCCAGCTCCTCTTTTCACCCTGTGTGTTGAAGGCTTCGTTTTAGCTATGGAGTGATACTTGTCTCGAGCTGTTCAGAGCAGTGTTTTCTGTGGGAAATGGGAACTCCCTTTGGACTGGACCTTGGGCTTTTTCACCTTGCAAACCTATTACATGCACAAAAAAGGTATATAACTCAATAAAGGAGAGGGAAAAGCCAAAAAGCACACCACCTCTTTAAAAATAAATCTCTAAAACATGTCGCTATCCAAACATTACACCCACGTGTGACCTTTGAAAACCACATTCCAAAGCCATAAGAATTAATAAGGTAGTTATTAAGTTGCCCCACCATTGCTGCTCTCAAGAGCATTCACTGCTTTGGGAAGGTTTCCACAAGATTTAGGAATCTGACTGCAGTGATGTGCTCCCACTCAGCTACAAGATCACCAGTGAGGTTAGGAGCTGAAGCTGCATGCTGGGATCTTTAGTGCTGCAAATGTTTGCCAAAGGAGATCGCATGGCTGTATGCTTGATTTTGTGCATTTTTCAGCAAGGGGTGAGCAAGGCAGCAGAACACACAAATTATTAATTTTTTAGACATACAGTGCAACTAACAAAAGACAGGGAAAGAAAGCCTTCTCCTTTAGTGCCTTTGCTATCTTTAGTATTTAATAAATGTGCTTTATTCTTGGATCCTTCAGCAGAGTTGGAATACCAGCAACAGTACTGCTAGTAGTAGCAGCAATAAGACTCTTTCAACACAAAAGCAGCTCTATCATAACTTTGGATGCCAGCCTGAAATACATAAAAATAAAAGAAATAAAAACGTTAAATCATTTGTGAAGTCCATCTGCAACAGCACCTCTCATACTGAGTCAGAGAACAGATCTCTAGACCAGTCACATGCCTCGTTCTGATCATCAAGGAGGTAACAATTAGATCCATTCAGACTCCCCTCATCAATCTCACTGTCACAATTTCCTGTTTGTGCCGGATCTCTCTGTGATGATGTGAGAGTTTGATCCAACAGAGATCTTTTAGAATTAACTCCATCTCCCCGCTTTCCTTCCCAAGTACAACCCAAATTACTGCTGCTGATCTCAGTCTGCATTCTTCTGTGCTTCTGACTCTGTCCTGTTTTAGCAGCTGGAGTAGGAGGAACAATAATGACTTCACTGTCCTCCCAATCATACACAGTCACATCACAATCACTTTTGTGGTCTGTCCTTCCTGTTGACCCTGTCACTTGAACGTCTCTCTGGGTCCTCAGGTGGTGCTGAGTCAGCAGATGGTTTTTATGCTTGTCTGGTTTGCAGAACCTCCTTTTCAGGGTAAATCCGTGGCTGTGTCTGCTTTCTTTCGTAGACTTTCTGCCACGTTGAGGCAGCCGGTTAGCACTGACGTAATTTAATTTGCAAAGAGAGGAGGTGATTTTGGCTGGCTTTTTACTGTCCAATTCAGTCAGACTTCTGGAAAAAGCTAAAGAATCTCGACTGTCAGCTTGTGAAATGAATTCACCTACTGTCAATGTTCTGTATGAGGCGGCAACAGCCACTTTTACAATGGGGGTGGACTGAATGGGAGGGATGAAGTCAAGATCGTGTGTGCCTGGTGGAATTAAACTCTCTCTGTTATTGAATTTATTACTTTTTAGTTTGTGTGTGTCTGGAGTTGAATGTGGAACATTAGACGTTTCACTCCTCACGTGCGGTTTGTCTGGCATGGAAAGTAGTGAGCAAGCATCTGTGGTCATCCTGACACTTTCCGCATGCAAGTCGAGCGTGTTTGTGTTCATATCGACCTGCAGTGAGCTGCTGAATAGATCTGCTGAACAATTGTAGGTATCCCCTTCAAGCTGCTCTTCTTCGTTATCAAAAGACAGAGAACTAGCTTTCTCATCTCCCTGATTATACTTGTGAGAAGAAATGTTTCTGGCTGGACTTACACATCCAACAGTGCTCTCACATACCTGCTCAGATAAACCATGTCTGTCACCTTCATTCACTGCAGGTGTATTTGTGATGTCCAATAATATTTGTGAGTGGCTATCGGTTATCTCTGTGTTACCTTCACAAACAGAAGCTGATTTTAGTTGTAAGTTCTTGTCTTGTGATCTGACTTCAAGGTTGTTCCTCGCTGTTTTTTTGTGATTTTGCAAATTGATATGCGGCTCTGTTTGACAAGCGACATCTTGGTTTTCCTCACACAAAAACTCTGTCAGACTCTCAGAAAAAGGCAAATCCTCCCAAGCCAAGGAGCTTGACAAACATGCGTCTGGGTGTTGCCTGGAAGAAAACCCCTTTGCCTTGGAGCAGCTGTGGCCAGGCGAGGAGGTACTAAACCAACTCTTCAGGATGGAGGTGTTTCCAACAGCTTTCTCAACAGATGAGTATGGGTATTTGGCTAATGACTGACTATTGTTAGAACTGCACTCTAAAGAAAGAAGAGGTGACAGCTCTGTCTCGTCTGTGCCTTTATGGTTCTCCAGACAGCCTCTCTGCGTAGGATGTGGTGTTCTGTTGTTGTCTGTCGGTCGGCTGTTCTCATCTCCAATGTCCTGGGTACAATAGCTTTCTTCCTGCTCTGCTGATGAAGTAACTAGACCTAGTGATTGTTGCCATGGAGGAGTGGGAGTTAGAGAGCAGTCTTGGTACTGTGATCTAGGATGAAAACAAAAGCAAAAGGAAACAATTCAACAGGTGCTTTTGCATTAGTAAATGTAGTGAAATGATCGTTTAACATATTAAATGCTGTAACTTGATTTAAATATAAGAAAACAAAATAAAAGGGTGGTGTGAAGTATATAAATATAACTCAGATAATAATGACCTTCAAGTTTATTTTTTTGTAATTCCGTTGCCTTGAAATTGTTCTTACATTTAATTTGTATTTTCTTCCACTCCAAAGAACACTTTCAAGTGAGGAAAAAGTTTTTGAGGCACATTTACTTGTCACTAGTCAAACTACTGAGCTTGTATTTTGTGCTGCCAATGTGTTGCTTTTACTTTGATTTGAGTCATTCTCACTAATTGGGCTGTTTACAAATACAGTAACGTCAGAAGTGCAAATAGGCTAATTAGCCACAGCTTGACCGTGGTTTCAGTGCATTGTTAAATATTTAACAGGCCTGAAAAACAGTGGGCAGAGTTCAAAACAAACATAAATATACATTCATAAAATATTCTGATTTTGCTTCCATATTCCATATTTCCTCTGGATTATTATTCCTATGAGAAATCTGCCTTCCTATGCATGCAAATAATCAAAACTTTGTCCAGCCCTATGCACAACTTCCTCATCTGGCATTGTGTGCTACTATTCCTGATGGTGGCGCTACAGCAACAGTCTAAAGTTAAACACCACCAAATTCATAACAAATCAGTTGTACATAACACCAATTTGAAACTTTTACCAAAATGTAGGCCAGGTGAGCTCATGTAAGCTATAGCTATCAATGGAAATTGAGCATCTTTGAACATTAGTTTGTCAGTTATGGCGAAGTCAATCTTTATAAAATTTGAATTACAGACTTGTCTATGTTGTCTCTATGTCTAGGCTATTTTGAAACCCTTGTGATTGCCTATGTCATAGTGTGAAGCCATCTATGGTTTCTCACTTAGCATGTAGCTCAACAAGATCTCTTGGTGTCTAAGGTTGTGAGTTTGAGACCTAGGTGTTGCAGAACAAACATGCTAATGTAAAACTAATTTCTAGTTTGTTTCTGGTCCCTACAGAGTCGGACCTTGATATAAAATACTGAGAATTATCAGAAAGCAATAGTTCATCAACAGTAGCTTCTTCGTGTCATTACCTTTGCAGTGATTGGGAAAGAAGACCTGAAGCACAAAGTGAGGCATTACTGAAACTGCCGGCTGGAGAAAGACGTGGAATCAGCAGCAGGTTTGCTGCTGGGGGTCTGGAGGATCCCAGCTCACGTTCTGCAGCTTTCTGAAGAAGGATTCGATAATAACTGACCACTGTGCAGCCTTCCAGGCCTGTAGCTTTGGGGAGAATCATCTGACTGGCAATAAACTGGACTGTGTTTTTACTGCTGGAGCCATTCACAACAGCCCCTCCTAACCAAGGCCTTCTTTCTGTTTCGGTTACCTGAAGGACAAAGACAAGACCATGTGTGGTTTAGAGCAAGCAGCCTGACTAACAATGAAACATGCATTTTGGACATGTTCAAATATGTATAATTATAACCCCACCATTCCTGGAGTTTTGAGGCCAATATGTTAAATGTTATTAACATTTGAGTGGTTAAAAAAATAATAATAATCAATAATATATTTACCAATCTTTTTTTTTTTTTTTTTTTAAACATAAACAAGCACTCTTAATATGGATTACTGAGATTTGTTTTTAGCCATACTGACAGCATGGCTCTAGGGACGGCAATGGCATTCTGTCGACTGGTAGGTCTCCCACTTTGGTCCTGAAATATCATTTCACAACTACTTGATGGATATCAATGAAATTTGTACATAAATTTGTGGTGTCCAGAGGATAAATCCTAATGACATTGGTGATCTCCTGACATTTCCTCTAGCACCACCATGAGGGTGCCATTTGTGGTTTTTAGTGAAATGTCTTCCCAACTGTCAGATGGACTGCTGTGAAACTTGGTAGAGATGTCCATCTTTAGGCCAATATATACTTCTACATCAAATCTATGTCGTAGGTAGGCCAGACTGACGTGCACCTACCCAGAAATGTAAAAAACAAAAAAATGTAACTAAACTTCATAGCAGCACACACTACAAGAACTGTGGTTCTTGGTCACATTTAATCCTACACATTTCTGGCTTCTCCTTCATCGCCACCGCCTTGTTTTTGTGTTTTGGTAATTTCACTAAAGGTAAATGCTGTTCATCATTGATCAGCTCCTACTGCAACATGATCTGCTCAGTTTTCCCACACCGCGAATAGGGCCATCGGACGATGTCTACAAAGAAACATCAGGATTGTCAATGACATTGGGTGGGGTCTAGATCTCGATCTATAGGCAAAAACTTGGTTGTTTGATAGGCTGCATCATTAAGAAGCCGGCATGAGGCTCCCGTGGAAAACTCTGGAAAAAGGTTCTGTGTCTTTTCTGCGACTTTATAAAACATAATGCTGATGGATATAGTCAGGGAAGCACAGAGACAGAGAGAGTGCGACAGAGAAAGGCGGGGCAAGCCAGTGTGATGGCAGTGAGAGACCGGATGTGTAGGTTTGTGTGGGGAGTAGGTAGAATAAACTTAAAAATAAAAATGTTTGTGGGGATTAAAACCTGCTTTCATATGGTGGTAGGCAATGGCTTCGTCTCTCAGGCCAACCCTAACCGTGAACCAGCGTTTTGGCATTCGTTTTGGTGATCCACTGACTTTTTATCTAGCCCCATCAGGTCTAAATTGTTATTTGTTTAATTGCATGGCTGTAGACTATTAGTCTTGATTTAAAAAATTGTGATCAAGATACATACTAAAATGGTTGTTGCACAGTTGAAAAATCTAGTCGTCAGTGCTCTCTAATGGACAAACTATGTAATGGTGACATTGTTTCTAAAAGACCTAATTTGACATTTCTGTACTGCCATTTTTTGTTACTTATTGGCCAACATATAACACTGTCTTCTACGATTTCATGGAATTGTATTGTTACTACTGTCCTAGTTGGTGGGGGTTCAAAACTGGCAGGTTTGTGGGGTAACATTTGTCTCTGTTTAATAATACATGTATACATGGACAAAGAGCGAACCCTTACCGCTACAGACAGTGGCAAAACTAACCAGTATAGACTATTTTATATTTTTTTACGTAAGTTGGGTACATACAGTAAGAAATGCTCTAACCGCTGTTACACTGACAGAGCATTAGTGTGAGGCAAAGCTAAACAAAAAACACAAACCAGGGTTGTGAGAATAGTTACATATAGCTGGAATTAAAATATTCTTACAACTGTGAGCTGTTTTTGCAACTACAGGTAGTTTAAAATTTCAACAAATATGCAATGACATTTAAACATGTGCGTCTTGCTGTATTTGGAGAATAATGACTAAAAAGAGATTTGCAAAGGCTCACGAGTTGGACATATGGTCTAATACAGTTTAATCACTTAGTGAGATCAAAGAACATGTAAAAAGGCAAAAAAAAAACAAAAATTAGTGGTCTTTGTCAAGATTTGTTATACAAATGAAATTGGAAATAATACTAAACTATAATTGGTAATAAAAGAAAATCTACAACCCAATTTCAGCCTGGTATCAATATCAGTATTGGTACATGCACATCCCAATACAATATCCAATACCCCACTGCAAGTGTACCTTTATACCAAAGACGAAATGTCTGCCAATGAAACAGTCCTCGACAGCTTTCACCAAAAATGTGGATCTGGCTGATGCTCCAGCTGGTCCCTCCGAGTTTTCCACCAACCTACAAAATTCCAGACAAAACAAAATTGCACAATGCTTTTCACTTTGCTGACAGACATATAGGACACTGATAAAAAGTTGAGCTTTTTAAATGTGTCTCATTAAACACTGGTAACATATAGGCAATGTGAGTAACAGTGACTGGTCAACAGCATTATAATTTTTACTAAAACATAAAACGTTTCTGAAATAAAACATTAACCTGCCAGATATTTTGTATCACTGTTGTTTAGGGCACCATATACTAACTAAACTGTCAATATCTGGGTAGCTTACCACCTGTGCTTTATAATTTGCTAAAGGAAACCCTGCGGCATATACTGCTTTCATGAGACTTTTCCAAAAATTCAGAAACTGAAGGGGTCACTGAAGCCAGACTTGTACGTAAGTAAGATGTTCAATTTGCAGTCTAGATGTATAACACAGAGAATGATGCGATGCTTCAGATTCAGAGCAACATGGTCAGAGTGACCTTGTTCAGCCTGTTAAATGTCTTGCAATTAAATAAAACTGAAAGAGCTGTGGCTGATTACACTATAATTCCAGCAAATTCAATCCAAAGACACAAAAAAGGATGTTCATACTTAAAATGTGTATACAACTGATGGAATTTGACAGGATTTGGAGTTGCTTGAAAGATAGTTTCCCCATACTCACCTCTGTAAACCACTTGCAGGAAGGCCAAAGAATACATTCAAGCAGGTTCCAAAAACTGTTACTCCAAATATGCATCTTTCCCGGGCCACCCTCAGTGAGAGGCGGTATCTGTGCTCAACCTGTTCCCTTGGACAGCTGTAACCACACTTGGAGCATCTGCATCTGTGGTGGGTAGACAGAGAAGACAAATATGCCCACGTGAAACTGACTGGGAGGGAGTTAATATAGAGTTGATTTGCATTGTAGGTTAACGTTTAGCATTTTCCGGGTAAAGTAATCAATTCATTTTCACAACCTTGACATAATAAGGTAACTTACTTGTATTCATTTTACTTAAATTTCATTTGTTTGGCGTAATTAGTCACAGTATTGAAAGTACAATCCATCCAAAGTACGTCCCCCCCCCCAGTGAAACAAATCTTGTGCTTTTGCGTTTTTACCTTGTCGTGTCCTGCTGTTCAACATAAATCCTGGAGAAGCAGCCTTTGCAGCACGGATAAACCACACAGGCATCTTGCAGAGATAACACAACACAATCTACCAGAGCGCGTCTAACAGACATTTATCTTGCAAAGATATTGTTACTCTGCAGATAGCAGACTAACCTGAGGCTAACGTTAACTAAAACTCTCACGAGTGTTAGATTAACTTAAATGTAAAGACAACAACGTCGATACCAACAATTGTTCATAAAGATAGAACCAAATTTCATTCAAAGCTTTAAAACAAACAAACAATTTGTATCCATTTCTTCAGCTGCCTTTACAGCGTTGTGTATACGAAGTACTTCTTCTTTTGGTTTACTGGCGGTTTGAGAGCTAGCTTGTAGGTGCATTGCCGCCACCTACTGGCTTGGAAGGAAAACAATACACTGCTAAATCTGTAGGAATTTTAATCTAAAAAAAAAAAAATTAAAAAGCTTGTATCGATATGTATTTCACCTACTTATATAAATAGCAGAACATGTATCAAAGGGACACAGGATAAGTATAGGGTGGCATTTTAATCAGTATTAAATTCCTCACCTGCACAGGTGTAGGCTAAACAAGGAAACACAGATAGATTGAACATGCTTTAAGCTACTATGCTGCACACAATGGAACCAACTTCCCGACTAGATCAAATGCGCCCCAAACCTTTAAAATTGCCTCTGTGTTTGAAATGTTCCACATAAATAAAGCTACCTTGCATGCAGGTTAATTCAGTATTGTATATAGGCTATAGTGCATAGGCCTACTTAAACGGTAGTAACGGACAGTGTAAATGACTGTGTACAATATTTGTACATGACTGCACTACATCTACATCGTTTATGAAATGCACTTCTACATTTGAAAAGTTCCTGTGAACACTGTTAACAGGAGGCACACAGAGATATAGCTTTCACCTTTAATTATCCACACAGCAACAGTTTTCAAACTACAATGGACGCCCAACCTCAACACCACCACACCCGCCCCACTCCATCCCACTCCAGCGGGAGGCGGTAAGGAATGGTGCTTGATGTTTTCAGTGATCATGTACAAGTTCACTAATTCTAAACATAGGTATCATTTACACTGGGGACACTGGGGACATGTCCCCACCAATTTGGGAAATGGCTGATTTTGTCCCCATCACTTTTTTAAATGATAATTTAATAATTTGTTAAAAAACGTTCTAAAATATCTTACAGTTAAACAACAAATGAAAATGCAGGAGAAAACAGATCTGAAAGCAACACAGAATGCACAGACATTATACATTATGCACAGATTCTGTTTTTACCTTTATTTATTCAGGGCTTTCACTGAAAGGAAGCCTCTCTTTTGCAGGAAGACCATGATTACATTGAACAGTCACACCCAGATGTACAACCACAGCCTGATCTGGGATTATGGGCCTTGCTCAAGGGCACCTCAGTGGTGGTAAATGAGGGAGGCAATACTACTTTACTACTACTTGCTTTAATACTACTGTTACTTTCCACACCCAGATTTTATCCTGCCGGGCCGGAGATTGAACCTGCAACCTCCCGGACTGTTACATTCCCCCTCTGCTGGCTGCTGGTCATGACGTACAACTCTACATGATGGTGACTCGTGTGTCTGTTTTTTCCCTCAGGTGTTTTAGGTTTGGGTGACGAGGGGAGAAACTCATAAGAGGGTGCTGGGTGCTTGGCTCCCTGTCTTGTCCACCTTCCAGCCCTGGCAGCAGCCGACCACAGAGATTGCAACTGATTTGTATTCCTTTGATTATTGTTATTTTCTTATATTTCTGATGGGACTGGTAGTTTAGTTTTCGGGGCTTTATTTCTGTTTGTTTAGTTAGGCATTGGTTTAGGGTAGAGGGGAAGCCTCCAGATCCTACGGCTCTTTGTGGGCTGGTCTGGAGGGCTTCCCTTTATTTTGTTTGTTTTTGTTTGAATTAAATTTTGAACTTATTTCATGTTTATTTCAATAAACTTATGTTTTTTGCCTAACTCCTGGACTCTTGGATTATGTTCGACCTCCATTGTAGTTCGGTAAAGTTGGAAATATATTCACAGATTCGATCTTCCGGGATCAATAACTCATAAGCAAAACGTTTTTAAAATACAAACAACTCCTCTTTACTATAGTAGTTAAGTAGACAACAAGCTACAAGTATCTTCACCTAAATGAGTTGTCCTACGAGCAGCACAAAAAGCACTGGTCTCTACGTGCAGCAGGCTGTATTATTAAAAATAGGCCAACCTAATATTAGGTATGCAAAAGTCTTTTTTCCCGAAACTAAGTGTTGTAGTATAGCCAGCAGTATATCATGAATGTGTAAGGTGATTTTGGGGGCACTACATTGTATAAGTGGGAAGTTATTTAATATTTATTGAGTATGTGTTTTCGGCGTTGCAATTTGTAGACGGTCCCTGCGCTCTCGTCTCACAGCCGGCTGCACGTAGAGACCAGTGTTATTTGTGCCGCTCGTAGGACGACTCATTTAGATGAAGATGTACTTGTAGCTTGTTGTCTACTTAACTACGAACTCTCCATTGTAACGAGCTTTGGTGGTGCTCCTAACACAGACACATGTTTGCTTCTCAAACCTTTGGGCCACCACGGTTCACTTTTATATAACTATAGTGATATATTTTGAAATGTAATGTACAACCTGAATTTTGTTTCCTTTTCCATAAATAAAAACATTTCCTCCATAAGTTGGTGCAGAAACTTTCACCAGAATGCAGGAAATTAAGTGTTAAAACAGGCTAAAGTTTAAGGATCTTTTTGTCTCATTCTCGTGAACCTAATATCGCATATCGTGAATTTGTGAAGTGTCACTTTTCAACAAAATGACGCTCTTTATTCTAAATGTATTTTCGTATTTGTGTTGCTCCACTTGCACAATATTATACTAAAATCTGCTGTTGGCTGAAGTGCGTGTAGTCTATGCCTTCTTCATGACGAAAGAGCTAGGAGTGGGACGCACTTCCCCTGAATTGATAGAGCAGCATTTACAGGAACAGCTTTCCATAACAGGAAGACAGAGATACTCTCTTTACAGTCTCAGACTGTAGGCTACTTATAAGCACGGAACAAACTACCTTCACTTTCACACAATATGGATCGTAGCTGAGTTGAGTTGCTTTTGTCGAAGGAAATAAGTGGAATACATCGTTTAAGCATGGAGTTCAAGAGGTAACGTTAATCTAGATCCTTGGAACTCGTCTTTTACTTAAATCAAGTTAGTCGCGTTAAAGTAAAGACAATATCTGCTGTTGTGTTTGCCCTCAGGCGAGTTGGCGATTGGATGTCTCTAATCCTTAAATTAGGATGTATTGCGACTGCATTAGCTGTTTCTGGTACGTATAGTGGACTTGAAGACAGCTTTTTAAATAGTCCATCTATGCAATACCTCATTCTCATAACCACTCTCATCGTAATTCTGTTTCGTGCAGGTGATGATAATAAAACAGGCCAAAATCTTGACTGTACCCACAACTGCACAGACATGAATTGTCAGTTTGAAGCGCAAAACTGTTCTGAATATAATCTGATTCTCCAGAGCAACGACGGGTATGGGTGAGTTGTTTTCATTTAGTTACTGTGTCTCTCTCCAGAGCCAGTGAATTTATAGTGTAAAAATTGTACATTTTTAGCTTAGTTTTGGGTGAGAAATTAATCAAATAAAAATATTTATTTCACAAAAATAGTTATTTTCAATATTATGTATGTAATATTAAAATCAACTGAATCACTCCAAGAAGCCAGAAATGTAAATGTTCAGTATGTTCACATCGTGCTGTATGTTGTATTACACAGGGAGAAGCATTGTCTTCTGAAGCAGTGCCACACTGGACTGTGTTGTTGCTCTGTCCAAATGATTCTTGTTCCAGGGGAGACTCATACAGCAACAGTTGGCGAAAAAAGAGGCAAAAAAATTGAGTCCAAAAACATCAGCGTCACAGACACCAGTAGGTTTACTAATTTAAAATGGAAGTACATAAATCTGCAGCTGCCAAAAATAGATTGTTCCAGAGCCAGAATAAAAGTGACTGGGTTAGGGGTAGGATGAAGGTTAAGAAACTTTCCACTTACTTATCTTTCTTCTACTACAGTGAAGCCCCAAACCCCAACAATCATCTCAGTGAATGAATCCAACGGGAATTTTGAAGTCCGATGGAAGACAAACATGGAGAGCCTTTGTGGTAACAGGTTGAAGGCTTGTGTGACTTACCATAAAAAAGGAGACACAGAAAAAGTAGGTTTGACATAACACTGTGATCATTTGTCCTGGAGATGTAGACATAGTCATGGACATTTGATTGTGTCAGGTTGCTGTATGGTTGCAGAACCCTCCTTTTTATAATTCTTGTTTCTCCATACCAGGTAGGAACATGTACACCTTTCAAACTGACAGATGGACTCAATTACTGTGAAATACCTGGTCAACACTTGGAGCCAAGTATGACATATGTGGTCAGCGTGAAAAGCCAAGCAAACTTGAGTGGCCTCTTCAGTGACAGCAGTGAAGAGAGGGAATTCACAACCCGTAAGTGTCTTTCTCACAGTCTTTTTTTTTGTCACTTTTCAAGCAGGAGAATGTATATTTCTTAGACATGATAAGACAGCTTAAATATACAGTGTTAATACTTCACATTCAGCTGTATCACGATAGTGCTGATATCGGCTGCAAGACAAATTTTCCCTCAAAAATTCAGTGCACAGAGGGATGTATGCTGATGCTTCTCTTTTCATAATCAAAACATTTTTCTAAATTTTAATGTATACATTTTTTAGGGGGGGGGGGGCATTTTGCCTTTATTGGACAGCGACACCTGTACATAGAGACAGAAAAGGCGGGAGAGGGAGAAAGGGGATGGCATGCTGCAAAAGGCCCCGGGTTGGAATCAAACCCCAGAGTTTCATAGTATTTTAAACTGCTGTGCGGTGGTTTGGAGTCTGATGTGCTTTCATATTCTTGGGTCTATTAGCCAAAGTGGTCTCTTCTCTCTCTCTATTCTATATCTATATGTTGCTTCATTCTTATGGGCACACCCATTGTTGCACTCCTGATGAAACCTGATCCATATTTTCATCTAATTTGTCTGTAAACTGTGTGTGATTGTGTGGACATGACTGGTGGATGTTAGGCCCATTTGAATATCTCTAATGAGATGCAGGCACTGAAATCAAAATAAATATTTAATCACTTTAAAGACATGCATTATAGAGTATTAATGAATGTGCTATGAGCTGTCATTGTGGATCCTATTGCATTATGATACAAGCCTGGTGCAGATCTAAAGGCAAACACTATAAAATTTATCTCTAGTTTATCTCTCTACTGTATGCCATCAAATGGAGTGATTTTAAAACTCACTTTGTATATATTACTTCACAGCTGTGTCCCCTAAGGTCCTGCAATTGGCTATCATCATCAGCCTCAGTATTGCTGCAGTCATCATCAGTGGTGCTATATATGGCTGTTATGTAAAGTAAGTCATGCAGATAAAACATTGTTTGGTTTCTCTGTTAGTGAATTATATGTAAGGCTTCTCATTAGATACTGTAACTTCTGTATTGTGTTTATGCGTTGTGTGTAATTCTGATATGTATTTGTGCATTTGATTTTAGGTTCAAAACTAAGTGGTGGGACACAGTTGCCAAATGTCCAAATCCAAAACTTCTTATTATGCTTCCAAGTGAGAAAGAGGTGAGGCACCCAGAGATGTAAACTTGATGTTGGCTATAATTTAAAAAAACCTGCAGCTAGCTTGTTGCACCTGTTCATTTTACTTAATTACCAATTAACAGTAAAGTTACAATTCTTAAATCATTTATTGTTGCCATTTTTCAGCCATGCATCTTTATTCTGTTATTACTTCTCTATATCGATGTTTTTGTTGTTGGTGTTAGGGTCGGCCATTCACGCACTGGATTTACACATGAGGCATTCACAGGAAACAATGGAGCATGTAATACAGTGCTACCAATATTTTATTTTGGAAAACAACAGCATGAAGTCAGGTTGCCATTATGACTGACTTGCTCTTTTATTAAAACAACCGGAGTTTGTTTGGCTGCACTGTAAAGCGAAACACCAGTTGGTCTTGTGTTGTATTTCAGACAAAGTAGTTGCTCAACAAGTTTTTGCTGTAGTATTAAGCCACAGTTGCTGTTACCCCCAGTAACCACGACTGTTACCAAACCAACAAGTGACATCTTTAAAAAAAACTTAAAACCTCCCCAGATATTTAAGATAAGAAACATGAAGAAGTCCAATTTAAAAGTTTTTTAATACACTGCTACAAAGTCAATGTTGAATCTAATGGAAAATAACATTTCTAACCCATTTAACTGAAAATTTTCAGACCTGTTTTTTAAATCATTTTCATTGTCCTTGTTACAGGTCTTGAAGCCTATGCCACCCATCATCTCCTCCATATGTGTTGAGCCCCTGGTTCCAGATGACAACAAACTATGGTTTGTATGGCCTTACTAGTAAATCAACAATACAACACATTGCCTTAAGGATTTCTATGTGATTATATTGGCAGTTTAAGTAACCTGTTTCTCTGTATTCAGGTCAAAGGAGTCACTGAGAGACACCAGCAGTGGGAGCCTTCAGCAAAGCAGTGGAATCAGCACTGGCTCCTCTTGTCTCAGTTATGCGAACACAGAACCTCCTGACATCAAAGCCGTTGTTAAGGACGCCCTTGATAAAGTCTTCCCCAATATCAGCCCTGTATCGCCACTGACCACCAGTCCACTTACAGAATTAAACAAAGAGAGTGGTTTATTCTCAGATTCGTACAACGCTTGTGGTGTCAGAGTTGATGACATTAATTCTGGATCATCTGGCTTTGACAATAAAACCTATTCCATCCTCCTTCCCAGCTGCCAAAATGAGATTATGACACACAGCTCGGAGGTTCAGAAGCAGGCTGAAATACTTTGCGACTCTGGATACCATCCTAGTGAGGGTGTCATTGTAATCTGTCCCGACCAACAGGTACCAGCTTGTCTTCTTGATGATTTACTACCAGTGGTTTCATCTCTTATGACAACAGACTTGTCATATCAGCAGTGCAATGCAGATTCTGGGAGATTTTCACCTGCCGAAGACACCAGTTTGTCCTCCATCTCTAGTGAAACCAACACAACTGCGTCATGTGATCCAATATCCAGAGTTGAGAGCTTTGATGAGGTGGTCATTGGTGCCACAAAGCTAAATGGAAAAGCTGAAGAGGCCATCCTATGTGATGACAATCCCTGCTACAGATGTGTGCCTGCAGGCTTACACAGCTGTCCTCCAGTGGATGATGACTACCAGGCATTTCAAAATCTAGTGGATCATGCCGATCTTTTGTTTTCAGAGACGAGAAGTGTTGAGGGCGAGGAAAATTTGAGCAAATATCCTGAGGAATCATTCATCAACATGCCTCAAAGCTTCTGTGGCCCAGTTGTTCCAGGTTCCATTAATAATGTCCAAGGTGGCCAGTGTCTCTCTGAGCTCCAAAGACCTTTTCCCTCTTTTATCTCTGCTGGCCAGTCTATGCCAGTAATCACTGACAGTGGCTATCAAAGTGTGTAGCGCTTAATTTTCATGCATTCATTTGGCGGAAAATTATGAAGATGAGAGAGAGGATGATCTAATGGACTGTGGGGTTCAAGTCTGACATATGGCTCAAGTGTCAAACTTGGATACAGCAGCAAAAAACTTTCACCTCAAGGTTCATTTAGTAGAACTGTTTTGACATGCTTTCTGTTTGCTATAGTGATTCAAAGAAATCCCAACATTTGTAGCTTAAGAACACTTAATTTCTTTAACTGTGCATAACAGCCGTTGATGTGAAGCATCCATAAAGTTTGTACATAAAAACATTCATGTAAAATTTCTTTCAGAAACCATGTACTTGTTTTGAGATAAAGTTTGAAAAGTGTGCTTGCTGCAAATGCTTGAACAAAACGACCACAGTTAGCTGATGTATCTGTCTCAATCACGTTTAGCTCATGGGAAACTGGTGTTGCATTCCTTAGATATTAATGATCTGAGAGGAAAACTGTCTGAAATCATGTGTAACTTCTGTGAAATATAAATCAACAGAAAAGCCATAATTAGATTAGATTATTTCAATCTTCCTCGGAGTTTGCTTTGACCAGGGGAGTAATCACAAGGAAATGGCAAATAAACCGAATTTGCCCATTAACACTGAGCCTTTTAAGGGGAAAACATTGACTTAACGCTGTGTCTGAGACAAGCCACAACAATCAGTCATGCTGACTTAGTGCTGTTCTGGGTTGGGAAATTACTTCCTCATAGCTCTTCTCTGGAACTGTTAAGCCACTTCCACAGAAACACACCATCACCATCACACAGTAGATGATACTCATCAAAGCTAACTCACTTAATTCAAAGGAACATTCACATCATTTGCAGTGGTGGAAGAAGTATCAGATCCTCTACCTAAGTAAAAGTACTAATAATAGACTGAAAATGTCCTGCATTCAAAATCTTATTTAAGTAAAAGTGTGTAAATATTATCAGCAAAATGTTCTTAAAGTGAAAGTAAACTCATTCTAAAGTAAAATGGTCTTTGATGGTGTTTTACTATTATATTATGATGTTTCTGGATTAATATTACTGCTGCATTAATGCGAATGTTGCCTTTTTCTGCTGTAGATGTTTAAGGTTGTGCTAATTTTGACTGCTTTACATACTGCTGGGTAGTTTAATCTACAGCCATGCATTCTATTATATAAGATCATCATATGTTTGTAGTGTCACTGTCCTGTGAAATACACAAATCTTTAAAAAGTGAAGACAGTGTTTTACAATGGCTGTAGTGCTGACAGGCATATACAGTGAGTTATGTACAAAGAATACACTTAATATACAGTAGGCCTACATAGTCATTTCCCATGCTCATCTTATAATGTGACTGTTCACTGCATGTAATATTGTATCACACTGCATGTTCAAGAAATGTGAATGGTGTTAACAGGAGGCACACAAGTTTAAAAGACTGCGCTTGTGTATTTATACAGAATAACAACTGTTTCATATGAATTTCAAAAGTAAAGGTACCTGTTGCAACATGTAAGGTAGCTCATCTGCGAAACACAGCATTAACTCTGCTTCCACCTGGTGGTCTTACATGAATATACATTGTCTCACTGCTGCCACAGTTATCGTCATGTGGAACCACGCGAAAACCATGTAATCGCAAACATATTGGAGCACTGACTATAACCCTGCAGGTGACACATGCATGCCAGAATTAAATGGAACACCCTAATACACTGTATATTCAGCATAAAAACCTGTTCAAGGACCGTCACAGCTCTCTGCTCCACCTCGGTCTGCATTGTATAGCCTGTAGTGTTTCCTGTAATTGGAGGAGCCACTTAAGCTGTGAGGAGGGGTTTTGGAGGAGCATAGCAAGATTGTCATAACTGCAAGGTCTTTGATTGGAAGAATGCAGTGGAGGAGGAAGTGTGTCCCAGAGACTCTGATTTAATCTGAGCTCCTAAGAATTTTTTTTATTGCTGAAACTCCTGTGTAACCGGTGACATATCAGTACTGAACTCCTTTGTGCACACCTCAAGCTTAGACTGCAGCATGCAACAACCAGGCCGGCTGAGGCTGAGGCCATGGCTGGAGGAGCAGATTCAGTCTGGGAGGTATCCAGGAGTCAGCTGGCTGGACCAGGTAGACCACTCCATCTCACCCTCATCCCATACCATACACACACATACAGACCTAGGTGCAAAAGGTTTTGTTGAAAATCAGCTTGGGCAACGTTCAGAGAAATAAAGCATGAATTAATGAAATGCTTTTGGCAACAATGGAACCAATTCAATGCTCTTTTATTGTACTTTATGCTACAGTCAGCGAGAATCTTCCAAATTCCATGGAAACATGCCGCTCGTCATGGCTGGAGTATCGACCGAGATGCTACACTCTTCAGGAGTTGGGCTATGCACACAGGTATGAGCCCCACACAGTTACAAATGCGTTTTTTTCCAGATGGTTGGTCCCCTGGTCAATTTGACTAGTTGTTTGTATTGACTGCTCTTATTCTATCAATCTAAAACCTGAAAGCTTGTGTTACATTCTTTGCTGAAGCTTTGATGCAAAGCAACAAATTAGTAAAACCACAGTTAAAAAAGCTTATATTTGTGATCAGTCACCGCACTACAGCAGGGCAAAATGGCTAAAATCAATACCATGATATTAATGAAAATATTTTTATGATTAACCTGCATTCCACTAATGCGTTCACACAAGTATGTATTTGCAATTTGAATTTGCATGTAATAATATTATTGTAACAAATCAACAAACAATCATGTTAAGTTATCCCTCAGCCCTGCATATTAAAGTGATGTGTTTCTGGAATAAGTAGGCCTTATGTTGTTAAACATTCTTCACTGCCTGTTAAGAGTCTATATACAAGACATCTTGCCTCACCTTGTATTTGACATTAATTTTCCAGTTTTACGGCTTGTCCTGGCATCCTGGCGGTGGACAGTCCCAGGTTCAATTCTGGCCAGGGATCTGTCAACACTGGTTTTACTGGATGACTTTATTAATGAAAAAAAAATTTCTTAAAACCATAGACTAATCCTCAGTACATAATTTTAATTTTTACATAATTTAAAAGTAATGTTTCTAAATGCTAGCTAAAGTTGTGCAGCTACAGTGGCACTTGGCTATTTTCACTTAATTTAAAAATGTTGAAAAAATGTTTCCTGCTTAATAGAAGTATTTCCAGAGAAGAGCAGCCTCAGGTGTATCGCTCAGTCAATGCATTTCTAGATCTACCACATTCCCAGGTTGACAAATACACAGCAACCATAAATAACAACAGTGTGTGCCAAACAAATCTCAGGAGCAGACACTTTGATCTCAGTCTACTTCATTTAACTCCCCTGCAATGACAGCTCAATGCCAAACTGAATTCAGAGGAACAAAAAGATGATTGGTCGTTTCATGTGGGTTTTTAGGGTGTGCAAACGCTGCACATTTACAATTTTTCAAATGCAGTTGCCCCTGCTGATGCCTAGATTTGTATTTATATTTGAGGTGCAAAGTTCACAAGGCATGTAACACTCTGTCAAGTGCAAATCCTTTCTAATAATCCTCTCAGTTCATTTAATGGTTACCCTCTCATAGGAATGAGGAAATTTTGAAAAAGTAATCTGTGTCAAATTACTGATTACC
This sequence comes from Micropterus salmoides, assembly GCF_014851395.1. Taxonomy (NCBI): domain Eukaryota; kingdom Metazoa; phylum Chordata; class Actinopteri; order Centrarchiformes; family Centrarchidae; genus Micropterus; species Micropterus salmoides. The sequence continues at coordinate 26,281,591 of NW_024044348.1, forward strand.
TGCTTATAGTAATCATACAAATAACATGGAGTGATTTGTTTTGCTTTCTTGTTGATTACGTTGTGTCCAGAATATACACTTAAATACACCAAATTCATAGATTATAATATAATAATAATTTAATAATCTTCTTCTGTAAATCACTTTTGTTTCATAATCTCATAACCAAATGTTTCGTTAATCTAATTTCTTGATGTTCTGAGTAACGAGATGAGTAAAGTCATTGTACACACACACGCACACGCATCGCATCACGTCACTCCAGTCTTGGGAAAGTCATGCTTTATGACTGTGTCTGCATCACATCATGGGAAAGCTCCAGTTCAGTTGCTGTCAATGTGCAGGGCGATCGTATTGCTGTCAAAGTACAACAGGACGACTCTTCACAAGATCATATTCAGCAGTTAAATATGTATGGATACAATGTATAAAGGGGTATGTTCGAAATTTCAGCTCAATATTGAAGAGATTTTAATTAAACAAAATGATTAAAAAGTAATAATGTAAAGTATATAACTGAACCATCAATTAAGAAACAAAAAAGGATTAACAACAGTGGGAGGTTGCAGCATGTGTATTGTAAAGCTGGTGCTACCTGTGCTCCTTTTCTTCCTGTCAGTCTTTGTCTGCTGTAAATGATCCATAGTACAATATCTTACGCTCCAGTGATTTTCACTGAGATCCAATTCACACTGTGGTGCTAAATAGGACAAGAGACTCACACTGGATAAAGTAACTTGACTGTATAGACATGATGGTCTGTCAGCTGGTAATAGATAATATTTTACTCAAATGCAGCAGCACAGTTTAAGCTGTTACAACATTGTTTGAGAATAAAAATAAAGCGATAAATCCTACCCAGAGGTTGTTGTTCTCATCAAAACATATTGCTGTTGGATTGAGCAAATTCAACCCTTTTCAGGTTCAGGTTTATTTAGTCTATAAAGAATAACTTATAGGTGTCCAGTAGATCCCTGTGCAGTTAGCCAACACAGTTGATCCAGAGTTGATGATGTAAAAATCATGTTAATTTGGAAAGCTGTAAAAGCCTTCTGCAGCTTGCCCCAATCCATGTTTTACTGCGCAAGTCTGTGCAATGGAGGTGATAAGTGCAAAGTTATGAGAAATGAGGTTTGAAAATACCTGGATTTTCCTTTAACATGCCCTGAAAATCTTGTTTTCGCCAAACTTCTCACCTTGCTGCAGTGATGCACAGGAGTACTCCAGGAATGGAGTAATTTCTATTTAAAGGACTCAGCACGTTTTTTCCAGGAAAATCCAAAGGATGTGGGGTTTATGCATGCTCCCGAGTGCCTTTCACTCCTCTACAATATTAACAGTGCACAATACGAACTGCTTAGAAATGGAGTCTGCTAATGTCAACCAACGACCAGCACCCAACACAAAGTCAAAGCTAAATTACTGCAAAGCTTGTTAAATAAATTGTAACATTGTGGTTTTAGCTGGCTAATGTTAGCTTCTTGCTAATGCAGACAAATTGCAAGCTAGCTATGGCCATTCAGACCCCTGGGGCTGATCTCGCTGGTAGATTTACTGGCATGCTGTTGCTGGTTGCTGCTGTTGCGGCACGGCCGGCGCCGGAACCATGCAGCATGGCTGGGTTTGCAGCATGGCTGGGTTTGCAGCTAACTGGCTAACCTTAGCTCGCTAGCAAAATACTGTGTGCATAATCAAGGAAGACGCATCTCTCTCGCTCGCTCTCTTAGGTCCAAACTGGGTTAGATTAGCTCTTATCCTGGCTCTCTTATGTGGTGTTTGGTCCGGCTGGTCTGGCTAGATAGTTGGAAGATGCCATGGACAATGGTTGTGTCAAGTACTGCTGCACTTAATCCAGTCCCTACCCTTTTCTGACATTGATGAGTGTATTTCTGTCGTAGGCTCATATCTGCTTTCTACTAGCCAAGAGCGAAACAAGGCAGGGGCCAACTATCTAACTGAAGTTGGCTGTATCTTGGCTCTTCGGCATGGGTCTGGTGTTAGTTGCTTAGTGGCATTGGCTGATGGGGTGATTTACAAACAGCAAGGTAGTCAGTGTCATGGAAATACAGGTCCAAATAAAATAGAGGAACATTACAGACAGTAACATCATTCTAAAAATGATTGTAATTTATTTTCCAGAATTCAGTGTTCATTTCAGCATTCAGTCAACTGGCGCCCTATGATGATACTCGCTCAAGCCTAGTAAATAGGGACCTAACCCAAAAACCAAGAACAAATACACACACAAAGACCCATGTTTGTCTCTGCACTTGCTCACTTCAGGGCGGTACTATCCAGGCAAAGACAAGCCAGATCCCAAGACATGGAAGGCAAATTTCCGCTGTGCCTTGAATTCTCTGCCTGATATCTGTGAGCTGCAGGAGCACAGCAAAAAGAGAGGCAGCAATGCCTACAGAGTCTACAGGATGCTGCCAAGCACACAAACACACAGACGTAGGAGAGGTAAGACACAGCGTTAAAATGTATTTGTCAGTTTAAAAGTAAACCTATTCTGACATTTTCAAAGACAGACCTCATGTGTGACAGTGCTGTCCTCGGCTCTCTCAGGACTGCGGTTGTTCAGCAGGCCCCGAGAAAGACAGGTGAGCTTAGGCGATGATACATACACCATGCACACTCGGCAACCCGCAACAACTAGACCCGTTTCAGACACACCACAGAAGGTGGAGACCCCCGCAGAAGACACATTTGGCAACATCCAAACACACGGTGAGACGGTTGTTGTCAAAGTGTTTTGTTGTTGTACTGTCTGTTGATTATAAAAGACGTTGCCTCTGCAGCCTGGTAATCATGATAGTTACTGATTTTGTGCAGGGATGTGGGAGGCCAAAGCAGAGGACCAGGAGCAGAATGAGGCTGTGTTTAAGGTAATAGACCTTTAATGTACTTACTGACAAAACACAATGAATTTTGGTTTTCTGACCAAACTTTTTGAAGGTTACTCTCTCACATCCTAGAAACGAGATAGAAAAGCATGTGATGAAATTGCATCCTATTTGACTTAACTGCTTAGAGATGAGTTGTATATTCCTGGGGTGCAGTTTGGGTTGTGCAGGTGGTGTCTGACTGACTGACTGTAGGTATTTGGTCTCCCATAGTTGATGGACCACTTAAGCAGCGCTGATCTCTGGAACCAAACTGGGGAGCAGAGAGGATGGAGAACACACACACTGTGGGACCACTGGCACTGTACGACACTGTAAACCTTATATATTTAAACAGTTTGTGCATTTGTGTATATTAAGACTGTCCTTGACTTCGTACAGTTTTTACTAGCAGTTTTATGATTTCTTCAAATAATCGATTCATTTAGTTAATTAAAGAATGGTATCTTCATGGCTGATTGAAGACAAAATGTGGATTTTGTGGACTTGAGGGAGAAAATTAAAAGAAAGACAGCACATCTTTCTTAGTTGACCAAGCCACAAAAGAAATGTTCGTGTGTGTGGTATGAGTGTGAATAATCACATGCTGCAGTTGTAAAACAATATAAAATCACAATTCAGTTAGATAAAGCTTAGAGTTCCCATCTGTTTCTGTCTTTGCATGTGTGTTTCAGTGCTGTTTTGTTCTCCTCAGGTGCTGGTGATGATAACCAGTACTCTCTACACACGGAGAACTACAGCGATCTGTTTGGTCCCAACTACGTCAAGGAGCTTTCCGATTGGTCCACATATCAGCCAACACTGATGCCATAGCTGTGCGCTAACAGCCTATCCTGCAGCTCTTTGTGTTTACCACATACTTGAGAAAAAGCATCCCCCCCCCCCTCCGCTCCAGGCTTTCTTGCTAACCTTTTGCTGATTTCCTCCTGCTGTCTATCTGCTCAGCTGACTGCTGAAACCCAGAAACAGGAGAGGGGGAGCAGACAGAGAATATTGCTCTGTCAGTCAAAGGAGCAGGCGGTCATCCTCTCTGCTGAGCATGCTGAGGTGAAGATCCTGTTTCAAGCCAAGCTTTACCTCTGTCACCATCACTTGGGTTCACTATGGTTCAGTGCCTCAAACTCACTGAAATGACACCAAGCTCACACCACAGCTTACAGAGTAAACAGATCTAATTTCGCTTCACTGCAGGATCAGTTATTGCTCTACGGTGTCTTTGAGTTTTACTGGATGTTTAGCCAACACACAGTAAATGAAGTGCAGGATAAGTGGCTTTCACAGTTTGCAGATTTGTGTTTGTTTGAGTGGAGTTCAAGACTCATGCTTTGCTATCGTACACAGTAAGCTCACTCAAGTTGCAATAAATGCAGTATACATATATATTTTTAGTCCGTATATATACATTTGATTCCTATACCTTTTTGACTTTGGTTGTACCAATTTTTAAGATTTCTCAGAGATACTCATGATCATTTTGTATATTATATTTTTTGGGGGCATTGGATGGTGCAATTTGTTGTGTGTGATATTGTAAAATGTGTTATGTGTTTGTTTTGTATTTTCAAAAATAACTCTACATTTACAAAATGTAAAAGCAGCTAAAGCACACACACCTTGTTGGGAGCCTTTACATGCCGTATATATATGTGCTTGTTTGGTGTGTTCGCTTGACATTTTATTTTTAACAAAAAATGTTTCCCAAGATATTTCCCCTTTCATCTGAATCCTGTAAAAACATTATGGTAATTGACAGAACAGCTCAGAAACATGGAGTGTTACAGATTGTCTTGTCTTTTTGGCACTTCAATAAAATCTATAACCTGCAGGGAGAATAAATCATATTTGGTATAATTCACTGTTGTTATGATCTCACCAAAATCAATCCTCCACTGAATTGATGTGATAAATAAAAAAAGCTTACCTGTAACATGCTTTTATGGTTTATTGATTTTTAAAGATTTGTGCATTTTAAAATTTTCAGAAAGATATTTTAAAAGCCCAGATCCTTCAAAGAAGGTGAAAATGTCCTGTGTGAATTGCTCTCTTGAGATCATGTAACAGCAATCAATCAGGTTGAGGTCAGGACTTGTTGGTGTATTTTCTTCTGCTGAAGCCATTCTGTTGTTGATTTACTTCTGTGCTTTGGGTCTTTGTCCTGTTGTATCACCCATCTTCTGTTGAGCTCCAATTGAAAACATTCTCATTTTTTCCCGTTTATGATAGCAACCCTTCCAGGCCCTGAGGCAGCCCCAAACCATACCTCACAGTTGGGAAAATGTTTTCATGTCGGTGTGCTGTGGCTTTTTTCCTCCTCCTTCCTGAGTCTTCAGGTGACACTCTAGGATCCTTCTTAAACTCATTAATCATATAATTATCTCAAACAAGTCTGCTCATTCTCCTCTGACTACTGCCATCAACTAGACATTTTGGTCCACACAACTGCCGCTCACTGGATATTTTCTCTTTTTTTTTTTTTCGGATCGTTCTCTAGAGATGGTTGTGTAAGAAAATCCCAATAGATCAGCAGTTTCTGAAATACTCAGACCAGCCCTTCAGGCCCAAACAACCATGCCACGTTCAGTCACTTAAATCAACTTTCTTCCCCATTCTGACACTCAGCTTGAACTCAAGCAAGTTGTCTTTACTACGTCTGTATCCCTAAATGCATTGAGTTGCTGCCTTGTGATTGGCTGATTACCTATTTGTGTTACACAACTAAACAGGTGTACCTAATAAAGGCGCTGTATTTACACGCTATTTTCATGGTAGATATTTTGACTTATCAGAAACACAGATGCAACTAATAACACTAATAGTAGCTTTGTTCCTTTGAAGTGTCACAATGCCACGCCAGCGTGTCAGCAGGCACAATACTATGGCCTTGAAGACTTGCATACCTGAATGTAATGCAGCCTGTAATTACACATGCTTTTCCTGATAAATGCAGCTGAATGTCTAATAAAAAATCATTTTGAAATTTATAGATACAAGTTACTTTTATAGATTAAGCTGATGAAATACAACTCATTGTCAAGATTAAACCAGTGATTCCCAAACTATTTGGCTTGTGACCCTACACATTGACACAACAGTATCAACAATCTAATCACAGAGCCATTTTTCTGCAGAATTGATAATTTTCAGTTAAAGTTTTTCCTAAGTGGGATAATGTAAACAGGACATTTACTTGCAGTGGAGTATTTTTACAATGCTATACTTATACTTTTAGTTCTGTGAAATAAGCTCAACCCCACCCGTTCTCACCCCCCATACATGTGGTGGTTTGCCCCAATGAAAACATGAAACACACGCAGTTGGTCAAGTATCAACATTGAACATTTATTTCTCCTTTTTTAATCCTGAAAACTGCAGAAAAAGACAGATGAATTTCCCTTCAAATGGGAACTACATATCAGGCAGTTCCTGAGAAACAAACCAAAAAAACAACAAAAACACTACTCCAACTGCCTTCCCAGGAAGATTATACAAGAAAAGTAATCAAAAATATGTATGACCCTGAATACATATAAACCATGGATCCATTCCTTTTATGTTACGTATTTACAGTATGATCATAAAATAAGTTCTATGACAGGAATCCCATAATAATTTTTTTAAGTCACATTCAACCAGTCCACTAGCACAGCCTGCTGGTCACATAATATACTGCAATCCTGTTGTCTGCACATTACTACAGCATTTAGCCCAGAGCTGGAAAAAACAAACTAGTCTACACATACGTTGAGCTCTTTTCACAAAGGATTTTACTACAGCTAACATTTAAAGAGGATGAGATATGAGATCTCTGAAAATATTTTAGCCCGATGAATCACATTATTAAAATCTGTAGGTGAATGTTGGGAAAGTGGTTTTAAGGCTATAAATGATTTTACAAATGTGACTGTATCCATTAGGTATTTTCTGTCAGGTGTTTCATGTTGTCTGGTACCAGCACCAAATATGGAATTCTTGTATCATATACAGTATAACGACAGCACTCATTTAACACCAATCTACACAGACTTTTGCTTGACTTAACAATACAACCACATTCTTTTGTTGGAATAGTTATGATCATACGATGTACATGGAGGACGAATACTGTGTGCATTGATAGATCCAGGCCTGCTGGTTTGATTTATGAGCAGAGTGTACACCTTTATGTAACTGTATATTCACACTGCAGGCTGCTCCGTCAATATCTGAAATTTTTATCAAGGTGTTTTCAACGGAGCCTGGATCAGAAATTTGAGTATGTGTGACAATACTGGAGGGACGAAAATGTTCCAGACAGTCAAAGAAAAAAAAAAAAAAAAAAAAAAAAAGGGACCACAAAGTGTGTTCACTATTACAATTGACAACCAGTGTAATCAGGCAATAAGAGCTCACTTGAGAAGAAAATTAGATCTCCTTGGAAAAGGAGGGGGAAAGTTCTGCTCACACTAATAATGTAATTAAATTTATATTTAGGGTCAGAAGGGGGATTTAATACATTTTGTACTTTTTAAATGTTTTTTAGACAAAATAATGTTAACATCACATGAAAACATCTTTAAACACTGAAGCAACTTAATCACTCGCTTACACACACACACACACACACACACACACACACACACACACACACACACACCCCGCTACAAAGGTGGGTCACATTGGGCAGAATGCCATTTAGTAAGCTGTCTGTCAGCTCTATGAGGTCCGACGGGACAAAATCATCTCTGCCCAAACTGAGGGTGCCCAAAGGAAAAAAATAAAAAATAAAAAGATGATATATTTTTTTTAAATCAAGAGAAATACTCTAAGAAGTCATGACAAGACACAATGTGTAACACAAAGTGTGCTGAAATAAGGAACAGCAGTTAGAACTAGCTTACAGAAAGGATGTGATGGACATACAATAGGTAAACTACAAGGTTTGGGAATACTGCTGACTTAAGTCAAACCTGACCCATTGGTGCAGGTGTTTGCAGTGGTGATTTGGATACTACTACTACTACTACTGTTGGTACACAAGCCTTGAGAAGAAAATACATATACAAAAAACAAGAATCTTCTTGAAACCACTAAGCTCAGTATTTGCAGCATCAAGCTGCCAAATGACACTAGTAAAACAAATAACGAACATGACTTCAGAAGGCAGATTAGGAAGTTCATAGTTTATTAAAATTCTATATGGTTCGATCTAAATGAGTATAAAATTAAAAAAAAGTTGAAATCAATGCAAAATTCCTAAGCAAGTGTGAGTGTACAATGTATGGTCCAGTGTACTCTACTCATTTCAAGTTTATTACGAGACAGCAATCTTCAACCCTGAAAGCAACTCAGAATGAGTATTTCTCAGAATAAAACCATGAAAGCTTTTTGCCTTGCTCCCTCTACCTGTCCTTTGATAAACCTCTGAGAATAAAGAAGGAAACTGAATGTTCCAAATCTCCAGTGTGGCCCAGCCACCATGAGGTCCGTTAACAAATCAGATAATAAATACAGGCATCCAAATGAGCTACAACAGCGAATAGATTTCTAAACTATTTTCCTCATGCGCGCACACACACACACACACACAAGCATTCATCTGACTGAGATTGTGAGCTTTCTAAACCCTCTTATCTACTCTTAACAGTTACTCTTTACAGTGCAACAGTATGGCAGCAAATGGATAGCAGTGCTTTCATAAAAAAAGGAATGGAAAATAAAAATATATACAACATTATGGAAAAGCAGTAGTTTCATCTTTTGGTCCTGCATCCATTATAGACAGAACTGCTTCCTCATATCAACAACAGTAGTTTCCACAAGTATGTGAAGGGCTGCAAGGGGCGAAACAAAACAAAAAGGAACAAAAGTTAGGATCTCAAATGATACTGATGAGTGGGGGTGAGCCCAATCACACAATTTTACCATCAAATCTATAAGCACAGTTGGTCAAAGTTTGGAGGACATTCGCTCTTTGAGAGTGAACAGGCTTGAGTGTATCATTTGGGCTGTTTAGGCAGTGAAATTAACAGTGAAAGTGACCGTGGCAACATCCAGTGGGAGTTTAAAAACAAGGCGGGGGGGGGGGGGGGGGGGGGGGGGGGGGGGGGGGGCAATAACAGTTAACCAGTTGACTGAGGCCAGTAGAAAGCAGAAGATCCCATTCAGGCCAGTGTTCAAAATTAAATGTACACAAAGTCCCCTCCCTTACTAATGAAAAAACAATAAATTTTACTGACAGCTGAGTCACCGTCACAAGGAAAATGGAAGTGGTTATCAGCGCAGCAAAGCTAATCAAGAGGAAAAAGGACATTCACTCCTTCGTGGTGGGGGGGATGAATTATTTCAAACCACACAAGTGTACATGGCTCAGTAGAAATATGTGCTGGTGTGAGGCATTTCACCAGACAAGCTCATGGTTTGGTGTAAGCATGATTTGCCGTCATTTCTTATGACACAGAATGGGTGGAGTCAAGTCAGACACTTTCAGCTGAAGATGTTGTCTGGAAAGTCTCAAAATTTCAATACCAGTGTTCTTTCTCAACAATAAAATGTGTTAAAGCTAGCAGTGAGCAGTGTTTATCAAAAATGCTCTGTTAAATGCCGCAAATAAATATTTTTTGCATTCGGTTTTACATGTGAAATCGGTTTTAATTAAATTTTCCCTCACAAACAAACATGACCTTTTACCAGCCAGAAATATTTGCATAAAACAAGCTTGGGGTAGTGAAAATTCTGCGGCTGGAATAGAAAAAAAAAAATTGCTCACCTGGTTACAACTGAGAACCTTCAGACCCACCATGCACGTAACCCCCTTTAGATTTCATCTGGGCCTGAACAAGGTCCACCTACAAACATCAAGGTGCAAAATGTTAGCTCACTGAAATCACATTTGCTATACTCTTTTGGTTGAATATTCTGTAAAGAGGACATAAAACTTACTGATGCCAATCCCAGACCCATGTCCCCCGAGCCTACATGTGTGGTGTGAACAAAGTTTGTCGGTTCCCCGATCATGGAGCGGTCGATCCGTCGCCGCCGTTTCTGTGTGAGAATGTAAAAGAGGTAAACAGCAGCTGAAACACAGCCTACTCGTCCCTTTCCTGTCTGTCTTCTGAAACTCTGCGCAGTGGAGGCACAGCTGAGACACAGGTCAGCGTTCATAGTTATTTGTATCTTATCTGATAGTAGACAGACTGGCTGGCTGATTACAATAAGGTACAAAATAAATCTAACTGAATCTGAGATTAGAATGAGGTTAGCTTGAGGCCCTGCCACGTTCCTATTTCATTAATCTAGAAAAAGAGATGTCAGACATGACATATGAAACAGTGTTTTTAATTTAAAAATCTGTCTAAGAATAGTGAATATGCACCAGAGACTACTGCTCTGTTTATTAACCTATATTCTAGCCAATTCAATTTGTCTTCCAAGTTATCTTCATACTCACCGGTTGTGGCTGCTCTGCAATGCAGCAACTGAAACAAACCCAGAACTCAGTCATTCTGAGGCAGACGAAGAAGCCGCAGCAGTTTCCTCTCTCACTTCAGACGACTCTCTGCGTCTGTCTTCCTGTTCAGTGCTACCAGAGCCAACAAACACACGCCGGAAACTGATGACAGACACAGACCACTGGTTTATCCCGGGGTAAACCGTTGGCACAAGAACTATTCTCCCAACACGGGACAGCACACTCCTGTCAACATGTGAAAGGTGAATAAGAAAACAAATAAAACAACATTTCCACCACTGTATACAGACGTACTATGAAAAATTAGTCATCCTTGTCGAGGTTTTCCTGTGTAAAAGTTGCCGTGTACTAGCTGATAGCACCAATTTGCCACTGCCTTCACTAAAAGCAGGTCTCTCCGATTCCCACAGTTAATGAGGTCAAACTTGTTGGGAGAGACACTGGAGCACATATAGTTATTTTAATAAAAATACTTCTATTTCATCCCCTCCCAAATAACTGCTGTTACACACATTGTCTGTACATACATTTCAGGTATTTTGACGTTCTCATACAGAGTAATAAGCTATACAACATGAAAAACTTAAATCTAAAGCAATATGGTGTACAAATGCAAATATTTGTACAATACTGTACAGGTCTTAAGGTGAAATCTTAAAATGGAACAAATGAGGTCAGCGTGTAGTGAGTGTTTCAATGTGGGATCCTGAGCAGTTACCTACTATGAAACAAAAAAGTTGTCCAAGTGATCTATAGGTTTCACTTCTCCTTTTTTAAGTCATCTCTTGCGGTAAACAACAAAGTATTGGATCAGAATAATCTGCCTATGTTTCTGTGTTTGTCGTGCTGCTTTTAGCACTGCAGCTTTAAGGTATCCATTTTAATTTTGTATCTACCTGGAGCTGAAAGGACCTAGAGGCTTATTTCAATAAGGGGTCAGACAAGCAAATGTGGAAAATACAATTTGGTGCATCATCTGACAAAAAGACTGAAATTGCTTATGTTGTTACTACTTAACATTTCATGTAGTGTGACTGCTAAATATCCTGACATCATTGGTGAGAAATGACTCAAGATGACACTTTTACTTTCAGGAAATTTAAATACCTGAACCAAGACACAAAACACAATAAGAACAGCAGAAGAAATGTAGGTTGTGTTTGGCGGAAAGACGGATTTAACTGAATTGTAAGGCTATCCAAAACAGTTTCAGGATTTTAGATTTTAGATTTTAGAAGTTTGACTGAACAACAGCAGAATCACGTATTTCATGATGTGTCATGTCAGTGAATTTAATGTTTTGCTGTGCATAACTTTATTTGGTAGCATAAAAAAGAACAGGATCTCCCCCCCCCCCCCCAAGGCATTATTGCTGTCAGGCAGAAGGTGACAGGATGATCAAATGACCTGCCAAATGCATAGAACTCGCTGACCAAGTAGATTTCCTCATTTCTAACTCTGGCTGACATCCCCATCGCTGACACCGGCTGCACTCCATACAGGTGAATCATCTATCATCATGTGCCAGAGGACGAGTGCTTAATGTTGATCTTAATGACTCTGCTGAGATGCTTAAAAAGATCACCGTCTCTGCCTCTGATCTCGGATTACACGGACGCAATCAGTATTTACAAACAAATTAACGTTATGTAACTTCGCTGCGGCAAAGGCGCTCTTGTTCAAATGGCGAGTCCGAGCTAAAATCACAACTGGGTGCAGTCCAGTGTAGTTAACGTTACTAGTGACATCCCAATGTCTGACAATTGATTTAGATTAAACTGCTTTAGTAGAGCGGGGTCGTTGCCTGCAGCGAACCAAGCGTTAAGTTAGCATTTTCAGCCGCTGACAGAGCTAGCCCACAAGCTAATGTTCCCTAGCCCGCTAAGAGCAGCAGGTCGGTGTTTCTTCTCCCACTGACAGCTGGCTAACTAGGCTAACTGAGCCCGTTTTCGAAAGTGGGACTTCAACGTTCAACAAAAACGAAATGTGAAACAAATGAATGTTAACGTAACTGTTTAGTAAACCTATTCACAAGAGTTATTATAATTGTACGTGAATAAACTTACCAGATGGCCACCGTTTACCGAAGTAAGAACGTAACGACCGACTGAAAGCTAAAGAATGCAAAAAAAAAAACCCCAACCAGGAACTCAGCTCGCTGATTACGTCAGTCGACTTCCGTTATAGAGAGTGACCACTTCCGCGTTGACCCACGTTTTTACAGGAGATATTATTATAAGGAGAAGTGTTCGCTAATAAAAAGTTGTTTTAAAACACTCAAGATGAGGCCACTAACAGACGAGGAGACGAAAACGATGTTTGAGAAGTTGTCGAAATAGTAAGTGAACTTACAGGATATTTTATCGTGCCCGTGAAGATTCAGTTGATTCCAACAATGTTAGCATCCTTGTTAGCATGTGAGTGTGTGATCCACGTCTTTTCTCCCGCAACAGCATCGGTGAAAACATAAAACTTCTCGTGGACCGACCTGATGGTACCTACTGTTTCAGGCTACACAATGACCGTGTGTACTACATGAGGTAATCCAGGATACGTTTTACTGTATTTATCATATTTAATAACACAACTCTTCTGTATATTTACATGTTTTTATTTTATTTCACACTTGCTTTGGCATAGTAAACGTCCGTTTCCAATGCCAATAGATGCTCATAAAAATGATTTGATAAATTAACATGCATGTTTATGTGCCAATACTAAATCGTGAACTGAATGTATTATCGTGTCGTGTCCACAGTGAGAAAATCCTTAAATTGGCCACAAACATTTCTCGGGACAAGCTCGTGTCAGTGGGAACGTGTTTTGGAAAGTTTACGAAGACCACTAAGTTCCGCCTGCACATCACAGCTCTGGATTTCCTGGCGCCCTATGCAAAGGTGACCATGGGCGCATCTCATTTCAATTATTTGTATCTTTGCTGCCATCATTTGCATCCCTCCCTCTCTCCTTAGCTCCTACAGACGGACAGAGAGGCAATCAAAATATGTAGTTAAGTGACCGGTCCTTTTCTGCAGAGCCTCAATTTGAATTGATGTCCAATGACGGCTACACCCCTGGGTCATCCGTCAGTCTCTGAATAACTTCCAGGAAGAGCAGCGTACTGTGGAGCGAGGCAGAGATCCCAAAAGGCTTATTGCAGGCCATCCTCATAGTCCATTGGTATATGTCAGTTCTTAAGGGTTTTCACTGTCCATCTACTGGCAAATTACATTTGTAAGCAGCAGGACACACTGGCAAATACCACTCTCCACCATATTTTAAATGACAGACGAAGGCTTGCCACCAGTTCTGTGATAACTGGTAGCTCATGCCGTAACATTAGATATACAGAATGTATTGTCAGCCTCTCCTGGGTGCCTACCTTCAGTTATAAAGATCCCCGCTGATAATTAAGTGGGCAATAGCTAATGTTTGTGCGCATGACTTGTACTGTTTTCATTCTTTTTACTATTGTTGGATGCTTTCTGTAACCAGGCACAAATGAATTTCACCGCACATTGTACTGTGTATGCGACAAACATGATTTAATGTGTTAAAACATTTCACCTCTGCTGCTGAGATTAAGTTAGGTGTGCTCATGCATGAATAACTTGAAGCTAATCTGTCCATGCCTTCAGTTCAAGGTGTGGGTGAAACCTGGAGCAGAGCAGTCTTTCCTCTATGGGAACCATGTGCTAAAATCTGGGCTCGGGAGAATCACTGAGAACACTATGCAGTACCAAGGAGTTGTGGTCTACTCCATGGCTGATGTGCCCCTGGTAAGTTTTGTAACTGTTGTGATTGATGACAGAGATCACAGTGCACCACCCCGAGCTTATAATCCTGTTTGGGCAACTCATGCTGAAAATGTTGAGTGCACATGCTTTCACATAAGAGTAACCTATGCACTGAGATGTGCTATGGTGAAGCTTTCAGTTGTATTCTTGTTTTCAGTTCTTCACAATGTATCATGCCTGATTTGAATGTACCCACGCATACTCTATGTACCAGACATTCAGAATACCATATTTGCTAGAGTAATTTAATTTGAACTTTAGATCAGAAGATGAAATGGGTTGGTTTTTGTCCTTGTTTAAAACATTTTCTGAACCAGTTGTGTGTCTTATTTGTCAGGGTTTTGGAGTAGCGGCCAAGTCTACCCAGGAGTGTCGGCGAGTGGACCCCATGTCCATCGTAGTGTTTCACCAGGCCGATGTGGGAGAGTTCATTAGGAATGAAGACACATTAACATAAATATGCATTAACAGCTGGACTGTAAAATGCATCTTTTCTTAAACAATTGCATACGCAGTAACATTCGCACCCAGAACAGCTGGAGAACAGAAGCGGTGGGATTTAAGTGCCTGGTTCAAGGGCACCTTACCAGCAGATGTAACTAGCCCATATTTCCAATTTAGGGACTGAAATAGAGACCTGTTGACTCACTTTAGGATACGCTAATCTGCCACACACAGGATTCCTTTGGTCAGAGCCTCCTGATACTCCACTGAATCATATCTTGTCAAAATGAAGGGGAATGCTTTTCTGTATCTTTTGTAAATGTCACCTTTCAAATAAATCCATGTCTTTGTATTTGAGTCTTTGCGAACGTAAAACTGCATATAGGGCTGCAGTCAAAATACATGCATCAGACACAGCTGCAATTTGTATAACAATAAAAAGGGACAACAAATCGTGCAAACTGAACAACCAAACATTTAATGAACTAAAAGGAAAACTGTACAAGATTAAGAACATAGGACTTCATGCTGAACCGTTGAACTTTAACTGCAGCTCATGTCATGTTTGACTTCTTCATGGTCCTCCACCTGTCCTTTAAGTTGACATTTGTTCGATCAGTGAAGGAGTAATACGCCTTTATCTTACTCCAGTTGCCCTCGCCAAATTTTTTTACACCTTCTCTTAACTTCTGAGTCTCGCTCTCACTCCACTTCTGCAACACAGAAAAAACAGGAATGTTAGGTTACTCTGCTTTCTGCTGTTGTGACAAAACAGACAATACGCTTTATTTAATTTATGTCAGTGTGGTTACGTCATAATGCAACTGACTAAACTTGAGATGTTTGCCGGTGTGCTGCTTTCATCGGCTGCTGACTGATGCAGGAGGGCTGCAAAGCATCAACTGTCCGCAAATCTGGCAGGAGATGTGGCGATGCACCATACTGGTGTCATGAGAACGAGACGTAATGATAATTTCACACTATTTTATAGAAATTGTCAGTGCTGAAATATGAGGTGGTGTCTGGGGGTCCTCCCCCAGAAAATTTTGAGCATTAAACACTTCATTTCCTGTATTCTGGTAACATTTCCTGTTCTGCCTTTCCTACATCAATTTAAGGTGGAAATGTTTTTATTTATGTAAAGGGAAACACAAAATTCAGGTGGCAGGTGACAAATCAAATTCTGTAAGTATTATAGAATCTAAGGCATTCTATGTTGCTCTCACATATGTAACTCGTGTAATATCATCCCTACTGAATTAGCACACATGCAGGCATGATTTAGTCTTCCCTCCTCCTTTCTTTTGTTCACAGGGAGAGAGTGGAAAATTTGGCCGAATAGAAACTGTGACAAGAAGTTACTGACTGGTGCTGCACGTTTTGAGGTCATTTCATCAGTACCTTGTTTTATCTTACTTAAATTATAAATAAGTGCAAATAAACCTTTCTCAAAGCACTTTGATTTGTTATTTAACATTTCTTGCATGCTATTTTTCAAAGTATTTTTTTTACAAATGCTTTCAAAAAGTTACAGGGACATATCCCCGGTGTAATTACACGTTTTATCCTGTTGATGTTGTTGATGCCTACATTACATCCTGCCACTGCTCTGAAAGATTAGCTTAGCTAACATTACTGGTTAATAACAGGGGGCAAAGTTCTAAACTTAGCAACATTACTGTGTCTGACAGGACAGTTAAAGAGATGGTATTATGCTCATATTCAGGTTCAAAATCCCATTTAAGGGTTGTACCAGAACAGGTTTATATGGTTTGATTTTCAAAAAACACCGTGTTTGTTTTGTCATACTGCACATTGCTGCAGCTCCTCTTTTCCCCCTGTGTTGAAGGCTTCATTTTAGCTATGGAGTGATACATCTGGTCTCAAAATGATCTTTGTTGGGAGTTGCACACGCGCAGTTCCTAGTTAAGGACTACTAGCCAATCAGAAGCAGGGAAGGCTGGGTCAGTGAGAAGCAAACACTGCTTTGTTTCTGCTGTACATGTTGCCGACCAGCTTGGCAACATAGGCTACGTTCAGACTGCAGGCCTTAATGCTCAATTCCGAATTTTTTCCCAGATCCGATTTTTTTTGTTTGACAGTTAACATTATAGATTAAATTTGGCCCACATCAGACTCCAGTCTGAACTGTCCGCAGCCAGAAAGTGACCCGCATGCGCAGAAGAATAACACGACGTCACACGCAGCACGCTGTTGCAGGCTACAGAAGTAAACGGATTAGCTCGCTGGAGACTCCCATTTTTCAATGTCCTTTCACCGGTCACATTTTTCCCGAATTCTGACAAGTGTTCACAACTTTCTGTTCTTTTCTTTACGGTTTTCTGGCATTGGACGCATCTGCCCCACAACTCACTCTCCGTGTCGGAGTAGTGGTTTGGCAAGCGTTAAATGAGCCGCATTTAGCTTTCTTCCCTGTGTCGTCACAAGGATGAAAGGGAAGCGGCTGGAATACAAACGAGCTGTTTTCAAGCAGTTCAGAGCAGAGTTTTCTGTGGGAGATGCGAACTCCCTTTGGGGTGGACTTTGGGCTTTTTCACTTTGCCAATCTATTACATGCACAAAAAGGTATATAACTCAATAAAGGAGAGGGGAAAAGGGCAAAAAGCATAATACCACCGCTTTAAAATTGTAAGCTAGCTTACTTCTGTCTTACATCAGGCTTGCTTTCCAACTAACAGCTCGTTCGGCAGTCTTACCGTCCTCATGCATTCAGCTGTCAGACTCCGCAGTGTAGCGGACTAGAAAAAGACCCGCCCTACGCTGCCTCTGATTGGCTGATGGGTTGAGGCATTAGGGGTGACGATTGGTTAGGCACAGCCAGTTGTAAAGCTGCAAAGCTCATGCTATAGAGGAGAGGACTCGGTAAATAAAACAAGCAGGCCTAAATGCTGTCTTAGTGACGACCCACCCACCCCACCCTTAAAATTCTCAGACTTCTTTTTTTAAACTTCCTACCAGCACGTAACGTTAATGAACCACAATGAATTTGTTCATTTATGACTATTGCTATACGTACTCTCTTCCTGTGGCCTGAATTTGAAATGGTGCTCTGGTTGTGCAATCCTTTGGGGAAAAACAAAGATATATTACTGTATGATCAGGATGTGGACAGCTGGATTTATACAGGATTCATGAGATGAATAGCATATTGTTGATGAAATAGTACCTGATACATTTGAAGTATTGCTGCTCTTCTTTCTGGTGGTGAAATACGACTCTTCATCGCTCCATGTATCCTTACTCTCCTTTGCATTATTGTATAGCTGTTTCCTGCGAACAAGAGCAGAGTTTCTGGATGGAATTTGGGTGCATGTTTATTGTGACGCTAGTATGAAAATCTCTTTCTAGTAAATACATTTGTGTAGTTAAGTCATCAATAAGTGTAACTTTTGTGTGCCTATTGGAATGAAAAGTGGGAGGGACATAAATACATATTAACAAAAAAAAAAAAAACTGCATTAATCTACATGATGTAAAATAATACATCAATTACCTTCTAAACAAAAAAATACTTTTATTGGTGCACATTACGCTAAAATTCATTCACAACGGGTGAGTCCATCCATTCTTAGCTAAAGCTGCTGCTTTACTAACCATTTTGAGTGGGAAGGACCTTTGTCTTGAGCGGAGTCCTTGTGAGGGGTGGAGCTCGTTTGAGGCACAGGGTCAGAGAGTTCGGGTGAGCTGTGTGAAGAATCTAGGATATGGATGTCACCTGTATTATCTGGAGTCCTGCATAAACACATATGATATCAATGTTGGCAGTCCTTGAATCGTAACTAAGAGTGACATCAAATTCATGTTGTATTTGGACTTGCTTTCTGAGAGGATTGCTGGCCAGTTCCTGCTGGTCTTCCTTACTGTCTGATGACCACCGCTTAGACTTTGACTTAGACATGACGTTAATGTGTGAGGGGAATTGAGTATCAGTTAGGCATTGTCCAGAAAAGGGGAGAGATGTTCGGACTAAAATCATGCTTTGCTCTTTGTCAAATTCACTAATCATGTATTGTGTTAAAGTAATGTGTACTTAAATGTAGATATCAGAAGCTGCAAACGGGAATGTAGAAAAACAGAACGCAGATGGAAAACAATCAGGTCTCCAGGTCCATTTCACGGCCATGAAATAGTTTGGTAAAAGGTGCAAGAGCTCACCATTTCTCAAATCTTATTGCTGTCCACCAGCACAATCCTAGTTTTCTTTTAAAGACTCTTGCTCTGTTGGTGAACCCTGCCTCTCCCTGTGCCTCTGCTAATTGTGATGCAGATTGTGAGAATATTTTAATACACTTTGTCAGTAAGGTGGAATTATTAAGAGTCAGTATTAGCCCAAACCCAGCCTTTTTAGATGTTGTTCACCCTACCCAGGATCCTTGGAGTTACTTTTCTTCCATTACCATGGCAGAACTTATGGAAACTATGTTGAAGATGAAGCCTTCCTCTAGCCCTCTTGATCTGATTACTGCAAAGTTTTTAATAGAAGTTTTGGAGTATATTAGCCCACACCTACTTTTAATTTTGAACAGCTCATCATCTACTGGTTGTGTCCCGGTCTACTTCAAGACGGCATGTGTGCAACCTGTCCTAAAAAAAACCTAGCCTTGACCCCAACATCCCTGATAACTACCGCCCAATCTCTAAACTGCCTTTTCTTTCAAAAACTCTTGAAAAGATAGTTTCTAAGCAGCTCCTTGCTGCAATGGAAAATAATTGTATCTTTGAAAAGTTCCAGTCTGGTTTCCGTAAGCATCACAGTACTGAGACAGCACTCTTGAAAGTTACCAATGACCTCCTAATGAACGCTGATGCAGGCAAATGTTCAATACTGGTTTTGCTGGATTTAAGTGCTGCCTTTGACACCATTGATCATGGCATCATGTTAAATAGACTGAGGCACAGGGTGGGGGTATCTGATAATGCACTGAACTGGTTTTCTTCATACTTATCCAATAGGAAGTTTTGTGTCTCTATAAATAATTTTAAGTCTTCTTTCTCTACCATCAACTACGGTGTGCCTCAGGGGTCAATCCTTGGACCTACTTTGTATACTCCCTCTGGGTGATATCATACGCAGGCATGGTATTTCCTTCTAACTTCAATAAAACAGAAATCCTGGTTATAGGTCCCCAACATATCTGCAATCAAATTCTGCCCTCTTCTGGCAACCTGCTACAACACGTGAAGCCTGTTGCATGAAATCTTGGCGTGTTATCAGATAATAAGTTATGCTTTGAGCATCATGTTTCTAAACTTGTCCAGTCTAGCTTTTACCACCTTAGAAATATTGCAAAAGTAAGGCCTATTTTAAATGTTACAGATGCAGAAACTGTTATACATGCTTTTATCTCCTCATGCATTGATTATTGTAACAGCCTCTTCACTTGCCTTAATCAAAAAACCCTAAATAGGTTACAGACTGTACATAACTCAGCTGCTCGGCTCTTAACTAGGACAAGAAAATATGATCATATCACCCGTTTTAGCATCATTGCACTGGCTCCCTGTTTGTTTTAGGACTGATTTTAAGATTTTACTCATTACTTTTAAGGCTATTCATGGCTTTGCTCCTGACTATATTTTAGATATTTTAACTCCTTATGAGCCTTCTGTGGTCTAAGATCTTCTCGCAAGGGCCTCTTGTCTATTCCTGGAGCCAGACTAAGAACAAAAGATGACATTTGCTGTCAGGGCCCCGAGGCTCTGGAACGACTTGCCTGAGGAAATTAGGCTGGCAGGGCAGTTTCTTCCTTCAAATCTGTAACTTAATTTACTGGAAAGCATATCCAGATTTTATCTGAGCTGCCACTCGTTTTACTATCCTGCCCTATCATTCTTATCACTTTGTTTCCTTGTCTCAACTTCCTTATGTCCTACTGAACATATTTATTATACTCTATTGTGATCCTTGTTCTTATATTCTGTATTTCACCCCCCTGTATCTTATTACCCACGTGGTTATTTGTTTTTGCATTTTATGTGTGATTTGTTGTGAAGCACTTTGTACTCTGTTTGATAAGTGCTATATAAATAAATCTTATTATTATTATTATATACTTGTACTCTGCACTCTCTGAGTAGTTTAAACTTCATTGACTATCAGTGATGTTTAGAATAAATTATGACAATCTTGATATTACCAATCAGCACAATCCCTCTTAGATCTTTAACTGCTATAAAGTGTCTATGTACTATTCCCTGGTCTCAGCTCAAATTTGATCAGTCTGCAACACTCAATTCCCAACATTTACGGAAAACTCGCCCACAATACCTGCACCCAAATAGCAAAAACCAGTCTCTATAATATAAGAAACTCATGCAAGACTGCAAATGTAAGACTGTTTTATAGGTTACTTTTATGTATGCTGTGGGTGATGAGATGCTTTTGTGTACCGATATCTTCCTACAACATAGACTGACTTAAGCAATAAGCGTTGAACTTAAAAGTTACGACAGCAATCCTACTTACCACTTTAAATAATGTTTGTATAGTAATTTTTTTATTTGCTCCCATTTCACACAGCCTGTCGCAGCCGTTAAAAGAAATGCATACATTTACTATTTATTAAGCTTTATGAGCATATATTTCAAAACTCATATTAGGTTTAATATCATATATGGTTAGCCACCGGTGTAGGACTGAAAACCCAGGGTTAATCATGAAGTTACCTTGCCAACGTCAAATCTTGCTTTGTAGTACAGGACCCGGGACTCACCTGCTGAGCGAACCGTTGGACTGGTTATGGGATTTTCCCACACAAGTTTCCCCACTGGCTACAGAGCCAGACGACTCCTCACTGTCTGCGGATAACTCTGCCAAACTAGTAGAGGCTCTGTGTGAGAAAACGAGCAGTTTTAAGCACCATACAGTGACTGAGCAATACATGACCAGAAGCAGTCTGCTCATGAGGTTATGTACATTCCTACTTGGAACGTATGTTTTCGGAAAAATACAGAAAATCAATGTAACGTAGTTAGAGCCTAGTGTTCTGTTACTGATGACCTATTAATTCATGTCTTTGAACATAACTGAATAGTTCCTGTAAAATTCACTGCTTCCATTTATTCGGTTTTACAAACTTCTTTTAATGAGTGCTCGGTATCACGACACATAGTTGTACTCTGTTACACCTGGAACTTTTGAAAAGCTCTCCATTAGCTTGTAGCGTGCTCAGACAAGCATCCAGTCCTCAGCTGGCAGCAGCTCCTGCCTGCCTGACAGATAGCAACGTTTTTGAGACACCACGCTAGTCAAAACTATCACCGTGATTAATTGTGAGGCGAGATAAGGAACAGGCCTGTGTGATGGAGAATGTGCTCTGGGAAGTGAAAACACAGATTCAGCAACATTTATTCATTTGCCTGTTTAATGTCTCTTAAAAAATACTTTTACCTGGCGCATATTTTGGTGGCTTGTCGGGAGCGCTTCCATGTGGGTGGGGTAACCTCATTTTCTGTTACCGGGTTATTGGGTGTTGTCTGTACTTGCAGTGGTTCCTCTCTTCTGACTTCAGCCTCCAGTTCCTGAGACGCTGTTGTGCACTGCGAGCTCCCTTGGCTGTCCGGCTCGACCACCAGTCGTGCCACAGTGTAAAGCCTCCTGTTCCCCCGCACTGGGGGCGTCTTTGAGAGCGAACCTGCCTGCGTTTGAGAAACAGCATCTGTTTGTTGTGGTTGGTCTGCTGGAGAAGCTTCCAGTGGGCTGCCTGAGTCTCTCTGAAATAGCCCATCCTGCTCCGAGTCCCGCTTGGTGCCCTTCTCGGGAGTAGGCGAGAGGCGCAGGGAAAGATCTTCTCTCCTTGCCTGCTTCTCTTCTTCCACTTCTTCCTCCAGCTGAGCAAATGTTCTCTCATCAGAACCTGAAGCTAAAACTGTGTAGGCTGCCTCAAGGCTGGTCTTCTGGATAATTGTATGTTTACTGGAAGATCAGACAGAGCCACAAATGAGATACTGAACAGAGTATTTAGGCCAGAGAATTAGAGAGGTTGACATATTAGAAGCTTAATACAGGATATGTTCCCATAAAATTGTACTGGTAACATTCTAGCCTGGAGCCCAATCACACCAGTGGTCTTTAAATGCTGATATGTGTTTAATGCATTATGTGAAATAGTGTGCTTGGATATGGTGAGCAAATGAAAAATTTACTGTGTGGTTATAGGTGTGAAATGTGGTTAGAGTAGCTGCTAATGTTGGGTATCAGGGTATTAGGCTAATTCTTCCTGATAATTGAAGACAGACAATTTGATGATTTTGACATTCTGTCAGTGAGGCCTTGGCCCTCCCTCAGAGATGGGCCTACTAAATTTTGTATTTGAACAGTAATGACAAACTTGTTTAAAATGAACAGAGAGGGAGAGAGAGCCTACGAGAGTACAAACTGGACTCCGTTTGGTTGTGTACTACAGGACGGGCCAGGTTTGTCTTGATCATCAGGTACAGCTGCCTTGTCTGGATTTGCAAGTCTTTCATCAGCAAGTTGTTTTGCAGCCTGTTCCACATATACAAACCGGAAAAACATATAAACGTATTAAGACATGCACTTCACCAACAAATCAACAGTATTGTATCTGTGAATTGGCTGAACAAATTTCAAGGTCATCATTGGCATGCAATTCTTATCAAACTCATATTAAAATGTTTCTTGTTCTAATAAGGCTCATGATTGGTTAACAATTTAATACACTTCTAAAAGTTCCTCATCAACATAAAGAAAGCAAATTTTTAATGTTTCACTCAAACGAGTCTATCTTGTACTTAATACTTAGCAACATACCTTGTGGAGAAAGGGAACACTGACTGGGCAGAGCGTCTGGCAAAAGGTCAACATCTCCTCCTTAAACCGCTTGAAGTCGATCTGCTCGATGACTTCATGTGCGTTACTCTTCTGACTGATGAGAGCTCTGAATATAGCTTTCTACAGAGAACAGACATTCAGTAATGTGTAACACAAGCATGCAAAACTAAAGAACTGCTTAAAATCAATAACAGGCTGAAAGATCTATCGTTTCATCTTCAAAAATGTATAGACATACATGCAAGTCATATTAAAAAGGAATTAACATAATAACGCCAATTAGGCCCAACATGATACAAAAAAACATTTTTTGTGTGATAGAAAATAAAAAAACAGGTCCAGTGCCTGAGACGCTGTCGTGCACTGCGAGCTCAACAGCCTCGGTTTGTGGTGTTTGGTCTGCTGGGGAAGCCTCCAGGGGGCTGCCTGAGTCTCTCTGAAATAGCCCATCCTGCTCTGAGTCCCAGTTTGTGCCCTTCTCCGGAGTAAGCGAGAGGCGCAGGGAAAGATCTTTTCTCCTTGCCTGCTCTCCCTCCACTTCTTCCTCCAGCTAAGCAAATGTTCTCTCATCAGAACCTGAAGCTAACATTGCATAGGCTGGCTCAAGGCTGGTCTTCTTCAACTGAAGAAGAAGGCTGCTGGGGGAGGGATGCGTACAGGAGGGAGCTGGAGTGGAAACTCAAACCAACATTAAGAATGTGAGGAGTATTCAGGTTGAGGATCCGTCCACCAGGGCACCTTGACTAGAGTCAGCGAGCCAAACCAGTTCAGGAGGCTGCTGCCCACCAATCCCCCAGCTGCTCTGATGTCTACCCTCTCCAACATGTTTCCACTGGTGTCTCCCTCCAAACAGCACACCACAACCCTCTACATCAGACACACTGACCATGGCGTCTAATGAGGTAAGGAAAGAAGGAAAGCAGACTACAACCTAGCCTGAGGATGCTCAGTAGGTGAGTTGTTCAGGTCAGTGTAGTCCTCCAGCATGTGCTTAACCTCACCCTTCGTGGGTCATCAGACCAAAAAAACAAACCTGCGTTCAGGCAGACTAGAAAACACATTTCACGTAGTTGTCGTGTCTGTATCCAAAAAAAAAAGAAGATTCAGATAGCACAGCATCTCCTATTGTTGCTGTTTGATTTCCTCACCCTTGCAGCTACTCAACAAGTGGCATGGCTGAACAGAACACAGATTATGAAATATGATCCTGAAAGTTCTCGATTTAAAGTCATCTGTTTCACTTGGCATTTTACCTAGTAGTAGAACCCACACTTCTAACTAATTAACACTTACTTAACTGTAATACTGTCACATGATTATGATTCAGGACACTGCAATGTTTCTATAGCAATGCACTGACAGTATGAGCAATGACCATATGAATGCACTAACAAAAAGAGAGGAAGTTAAATTGTGATAAGACTTGAGTGAGCATGCTATTTTAGATACTGAACTCACCTTGCCAACCATTTGTTTGGGAAAGTGTTTGTTCAGCACCGCTTTTGCTCTGTCAAAGTCCTTGTTCTTAATGAAAATCCCAACGATCTAAAGACGTAAATAAAAATACAATTTGCTAAATCAAATCTGATTAAACTTTGTGAAAGCAAGTATCTTAAAACAAGTATAGCCACATTTGTGTATTACACGCCTAGGTAGTGTAAGCTGGTGTATTCACGCACGCATGCACGCACACACAAAATAATTTATACAGCTTTTAATTTAACAAGAGTATTTGTGTGCTTACCATTTCTCTAAGTGAAGTGCATACATTCTTGAAATACTGAGGTGGAATACTGCATTTCTGATTCATACGTTCCAGCAATATTAAGGCTGATTCCAGAGGACTTACTGACGTGTCAGAATCACAGAATGCACCTGTAGACCAAGACAAAGCAATATTCATCACGGTGTTTGGGTCACAATATGCTAGGACTGGATGCATGCTTCCTGAGTTATGGAAAAGCCTTGCATTTGGTTTTACATTTTGGTTGTAACGATACACTTAATCATTTCACATCATCACAACACTTTTAAAGCACGTCTGGGTCTGGTCACAAGCTACATTGCAGAAATGTTTTCCCCATATGAGCCAGTTTGCAGCTTTAGATCCTAGGTGGGGCCATTTTGTGGTATATGTGGTGAACCAAGTGAGAATTTACAGTAACAGGGTATTTTACTTACTGGTAGGCAAGTAAATATTACACCGAGCTTATCTTAATGGGTTTTTTTTGGTTTGTTTTTTTGTTTTAAGTAAGTTAAGTAGTAAGTAATAATTTACTTACTTACTTTTAAATTGTACCCACACACCGTAGATGCAGCTAAATGAAATTCCCAACAATACAAATGTGTTCTACAAAGTTATGGAGCTCTCACCAGGTCTTTCACCCTCATGTATCCAGCAGAGAAACTTCAATACTAGAATCTTTGTTTCCATGGTATCAGTGCGCTCCACAGGACGATCGATGACACCTGTAACAAGACAATGAATAGGCTTGTAATGTCACCCAAAATACATGTTCATAAGTAATCCATTCACATTCGCACACGTAGTTGGCTGTACACTCTCTGGTCTTCATGCTGAATAATGCCTTCACCTTCTACCACACAGTAAGAACTCTTCAAATGAAACAGATGGGAATCAAACAGTGTTATCAGCACATACGTTATTTCATTGACATTTACCTGAAAGAGTGAATTTACTGCGGTAATGTGAGCTGCCGGCTCGAATACGTGTTATTTGTTTTTTTATCAACATAAATCTATGCATGATTGAATAGTTTAACAAATCGGCACTCTCCTTTTTATGAACATAAATAAATAAATATTAAATTAATAAAATAATAATTATATAATAAATAATGCAAAAATGGAGTTACATTTCTCTAAAGTTTGACCCATCACTAAACCAACTCATCAATAGGTTAGTTATTGGTTGTCATGTCACCTACTTCCTAATATGTAGGTCGATGGCATTTCAGCAACCACTTAAATCATTTTAATTTTAGAAACTCCATTGCAGGCCTATTAAAGACCATATATGCAATGATATAATAAAATGTGTAAAGTTGTTTTACTGTGCAGTTTTGAGAAACTGGTTCTCCAACACATGAAGAACAACATCCCAGCCAGCCTGGACCCTCACCAGTTTGTTCATTTTAGGCAACCTTTCGACTAGGGCTGGGCAATTAAACAATATTGATAAAGTATCGCAATATCATTTTCCTCAATAGCAATATAACAAATGTTCAATAAATGTTTGATTTAATTCATTTGAATGATGATCGAATTAGCAATTTCTTTTTTTGAGGAAAAGGGACTGAAAAAAAGATTGTACTTAGTTTTACTCATTTATATTTGTAGAAAAAAGATTTTACTATAATAGTTTTGAATGGTCAACCTCAGATTTGGCATCAAGTTTTTGTTCTGACCATAAAGAATATTTAAAACCACAAATACCTTAAGGTTTCTTCTACTTTCACTCAGGAGCAAAAATCAGCCTCTAAACCTGAACTATATAATGATTTGACCTTTATCGTGATAATTATCGATATCGAATTATATGAAATTATTTACGGCGATAACATTTTCAACGGCATCGCCCATCTTTCGACATACCTAAACTGGAGGTTTTTAACTTTGCAAAGCAGTCAGAATCTCAAGTCACACAATTGGCTTCAGTTCAAATTACCTGCCATCAGGACAGGCGGTAAATCAACCCTGTTCTACTATGGCCCTTGGTCTTGAAATAATATGCAGGCCAAGCTCAAACTTAAAACCCTAATTTCTTTAAATTATTTAACATAGAATAAAGGACGTGCTCACTGTTAGCTGCGGCTGCTTTGCCAAATAAACATATGATCAAATATTGCTGCTTTGTCTATGAACTGTAAGGAATATTGTGGCACCTAAAATTGTTGTTGGGTTTTGCGGTTGCTGCTGATGTCGTCTTGTTATTTGTTAGAACCTGCTATTTGCCTCTGGACTAGGTCTCACTTGCAAAAGAGGTTTGTGACTTCCTAGTTAATTAAATTATATTATATACAATCACCTCAAAGAACATAGACCTACATTTAGCCTATGAGAAAGTAGAATTGCAAAATAAACTTTCTTGTTTGTTTTGCTTAAGTTATAACGTTGGGCTAATGATACATGAGCTTTAGGATGTTATGACTGAAGTTTCCTCACAATGAACAATGTTTTCAAACTTAGCCAGGGCTAACGTTAAGGGCTGGGGCTAAAATAGCTAACACCTGAAAGAAGGTAATACTGTCCGTGACGAGCATTCAGGATCATTCAAAGCGGGCCAGTGACTTAAGTCCTTTTAGGACAGTTGGCATGCAGTAAACAAAATGGACTGGTAACATAAAAATGAGTTTGGACACAATGAGCGAAGTTAGCTAAACACAACTTGGCGCGGCAGTTTGTTACTTACAGCCCAGTATGTCTCTTAACCCACAGAAGTCCGCGTATTGGTCCTTTTGAAACATCTCTTGAGCTAGAAAAAAGTAATAGTCTATGAGCCAGCGGTTCACCACTGGCTCGTAGTCAATTTGCTCTGTTTGTAAAATGTCCCTTGCTGCCATCATGACTTCTCGGTAGAGACAGCGCCGCGCCACAACAAAGCTGCAAAATACTAGGGCTTGTGTTCTCTGAGTTTTGCTTTTCAGGCAGCGCTTCCTCCCAGCTTCTGGCGCAACCACGGTAACCATTTAAACGCGTAAGATACACATTAATAACGGCAGGATTAGGATAAAAAATGAATTCAAGCATAATCGTGATCTGTCAGTCAAACTGAAGGCGACGATATTTGATCAAGGCTTTAGGAAAGACAATATATTGTGGGGAAGACTGCTGCCTGTCAGGTAGATTCAGGTAATAAAACACAATCGTAAACTCATTCTTCTTTTCTGAGTTCATCTGCAGATCTCACACCAGCAGAAAGCGTTATACTGCCACCCACTGGACGGAAGGAGGTAGAGTGGCTTTTAAAGTTTTAAATGCACATCTTTATTGCAAAAAGGGGGTTACAATTCAGTTGGATCTTACAAAGATATACATAACAGTATACAAACATATAAAACACAGATAAAATAAGCTAAGGCTTTGCCAGGAGAAGCTCATAGGCTATTACAAAGAGAAAGAGGACCATGTATTGATAGTTTTAACTGCCTTTTTGTTGCTGGGGCCAGAAATCAAATTGATATAATGCACAACCTCATGGAGAAAAAATACAAAATCATTTTTTTTATGGCTGAATTTACATTTATGAATATGGACTTTTGGCATCAGAATTTTAAGTACATATTTTCTTTGACATCTATTAAAGCAAAAATACCACATTCTCCCACATTAAGGCAAAGTCTTTATAAATATGGTCAATGATGAATCTGCTCAAGTTTTGCCAAAATGTTCTGGTGTGTAAGCAATACCAAAACAGGTGCAAAACAGTTTCGGGTGGTTTTCACAGAAAAAAAAGTTTGTATTGATGTCTCTTTTAAGAATGACACTTTCTTCACCTTGTTTACTATCAGGAATCTGTGAGGAATGATCCAAACTTTTTTCCAGTCAATGTTGTTTACAAATCGGTTCCACTAAAACTTAACATGTGGATTAGATACCATTTCTTTCTGAAACAAGGAACGAATGTTATTATTTTGAGGAAGTAGAGAAAAACAAATTGTTCGAACGGGTGATTCAGCCACACTGGGGAGAGAGACAGAAGTAGGTGGAGGTCTGCCAGTATTTCTAAAAAGCATTATTGTGCCTGATGGAATGGCGTCAGATACAATTGCAAATTCTCTTGGCGTAACTGGAATATTAGATGTTAATAAAAATTCTCTATAAGAGAAAAATCTCCCATCTCCATTAAATAGCTGGCTCACTAGCAGAATCTGATTCTGTAACTAACTCTCAAAAAAGAGTGACTTGTTTTTATATAAAATATCTACATATCTATCTATATTATTTCAAATAAGATAACTGTGAGGTGAGAAATTGTGCTTATAAATGAGAGACCATGCTAAAAGGACCTGCTTTTGGAAAGTGGACAGTTTTACAGGGAGTTTGTTCACATTGTAATTATAGTTCAAAATAAAGCCCAGACCATCACAGCCAGAGAATATGTTGTGGGGAATAAAATTCCAAATCGAGACAGGGTTTTTTAGAAAATGCTTAGCCCAATTAATCTTAAAAATATTGTTTAATGAATTTAAGTCCAAAAAGTTGAGGCCACCAGATTCATAATTATTCATAAGAACACTTTTTTGATATAATGTGTTAAGTTTTAAATATGTTTTCAAAGGTTTGGGCTGTGTATTTACCATTTCCGATTTTATATTATTACACATATCTGATGTTAAGTTTTTAGTTTTAAGTTTTGCTTACTCGCCACTGTCAACTCAGGACACCCTCATATCACTGTAATATCCTCATGGACATTTCACGTTTTCATTTTAATATTCCAGTGTTGAAATATTTGCCTTTGTTTATTTACAGCTAAGTTAATGAAACTTTGTTCTGATTTGTCTAAAACTATTTCTTTATGTGTTCCTATATTTCCTTGTGGTCACTTTAAGAAACAAGGAAGTACATCATGTGACTAGTGTTCAGGAAGTAAATGAGCATGGCACAGGCAGGAGTTGTTTAAGATAAGTCAGCTACATCTGCATGCATCTTAGGCCTTTGGCAGCATTGTGGGTATGGATTGATTGTTTATTGTCATTTACAACCTCAGAGTTTAATATTTTGGGAGAGTTTGTGAAGTTTGATATCAGAATCTGCCATTACTAATGGTTGCACGGTTCTTAAGTCATATTAGAAGTTCATAGATGGACAATTAGGAGTGAATGAACAGATAATTGATCACATGTTAAACAGACAAGATTTAATTCATATTAGAGTTTGAATGTACATATATTTATGTCCTGTATCTCTGTACATGTTAAAGGCAAGCATAGTATTTATTATGCTTTTGTACACTTCAGTTTCACCTTTCCTTGCAACTTCATTAAACCTGTGGACAAGAGACCAACTGTCTTCAGAGTCTTGATGTTAGGAAGGAGTTTGGCTGGCTGTCAAACTATATACAATATATATACTGAGGACAGTACACATGTATTTGTTTTTATACATCTCTCACTTGAAAGTGTGTCTGTCTAATTGAGGAGGGATGCTGCATTTTATTAGTCAGCTGACATTTGGAAAAACTTCCAATGTCTATACTTGGAATAATTATTATAATTACATAATGTTTTTTGTCACTGATTTGCTTAGGTCGGCACCTGTGTCAGATTTAGGTCACTAAATGTTTCAATATGTCTTTACGGGATCTTTTTTACTTTGCAGCAAATTTGTTTCCCCCGTTTCTGTTCATTTGTACTGGATTTTGTTATATCTCAATTTTAAGGTAAAGCGTAACTAATAACTATGGCAAACCCTCAACACCTTGTGTGTTATCCAAAAACAAGTGCACCCAGGTGCAGAGAAAATTAATTGTGTATTAAGGACAATCAATCACAATTTATAGCTTTAATTTAATCAAGTTTATTATGTAAACGAATGACATTAAAGATATGACATTATAAGATTATGACACATTAATAAAAAAAAATTGAATAAAACATTCCATGTATATATTGTTAATAGTAACCTTTATACTTTGTTTATAAAGCTGAAGGACATTTGTTCTTGAGGAAACAATCTCTCAGCAGAGTAGGAAATAAAACCTTTCTCAGCTGTTCATAGCAATGTTAATGGTAACTGTCATCAAACACCCGTCAATGTTCTTTATCACACATTTTCTGTGTAAATCTGAGAAATACCTTAGTGTATAGGTGTATGCGATTTTGCAAATTGTCAAACAATCCTCTCCCAATGGCAATGGTACGTTTTTGAATCATTCAGCAGAAGGAGGAGAAAATACAATTAGCGGTATAACCCTTTAAAAATTGTCATTCATTGTTTCTATTGCTGAGCATGAATGTTAAACTACATACCCTGTAACAGCATCCCAATTTCAGATGTTATGATTACAACATCTGAGTTTGGTCATGAAACAGGATTATCTTGTTTACATCAACCAAGCCCATATTATTGCCCTAATTATACCAGTCAACATTAAATACTTACATCAAAGCAATCTCTGTCAATCCATAATTAGCTCTGATGGTCTGCTACGTCCTACAAATACAATTAAAGGTTTAGCAGTGTATTAGTGCTGCCACTGTTACCACAAGTTCTGCTTCAGATATTTACTTCTATTCTAATGACCTTCTGTGTTTATAAGATTCAAGGCCTTGCATTCGCTCTGGATGTAATTTTGCAACCAATACCTGCAACTATTTTTAATAACAGCTGTTGCTTGATCAGCAACATTTTTGTGCATCTGCCAAACTAAACAGCATGGATTTTTACCGTAGTCGTCTGATATGTATTATGCACACATAAATGAAAGACAGATTGAATATGATTTTATTGGACACGCCGTGTGTTTGGCTCAACCGCATTTCATCGTGCACCACTTAAATTAAAAAGCACACTGAGCACGTTAGGATAAATGACTTGCCGAATGCACCATGCTGAATGAGAAAGTTTGACATTGTTTGTAAGAAGGTGATATTCTCACAACATAATCAGAAATCTGTTGCTGACGTGATGCAGTCAAGCAGAATAAAATGAGAAACGAGAGGCCAGCATTAATAAAATCCCCTGATATCAGTTAGCTTTCAGTGCTGTTTCCCTTAGTCCCAAAATAGGTTAGATTTACATTCTAATGCCAGCATGTTTCTTTATAGCCATAGCACATCAGATATAATTTAGTGTAAACAGTGGAGATATAGTTCCTTCTCCTGAAAACCACAGATGAGAACAAACAGCAGTATATTGTCCGCTATGCGAGGAGACTTGGAGATTTAAAAATGACACTACTCTGAATACCAGCCTATCAGCCAGGACTTGACTTTAAATCCTCAACTCTAGATTCAAAAGGTCACACTCATCCAGTGCAAACAGGCCCATTGATTATGAGTAAAAACAGGAAACAAGTTGTCACAAAATTTTTCATAACTACACAATAATGACAAAATCACTTTACTGAATGATTTTTAAAGGCATGGCATATACGTGCTCCTATAACACTGGGAAAGTCCTGCCACTAGATGCTACCATCAGAAGCATCTGCTGAGCTCCCTGACACTTATTATTGAAGCTTGTATAAAGGGCCTCGTTCCTCAGCATTTTTAATTCTACAGGCTGACAGCACAATGGAGCTTGGCTCTCTTGGTGGGAATGAGCTCACAACAAGCCAAAGGAGGTTGTGCTACTGTTTTAAGTTCTCCTTTTCAAAATGTGGCACCACACGGTGGCCAGGGAGCATGCAAAGCCACCACGTCTGAGACTTGGCTCGGTCTCTGGGTTTGTAAGGTTGTTTTTTTTTAAAGAGTTTAAATGCTATGAAGTCTTATCCAACTGCCCTTGTATATGGATTCCACATTAACAAGCCACCACGTCTGAGACTTGGCTAGGTCTCTGGGTTTGTAAGGTTGTTTTTTTTAAAGAGTTTAAATGCTATGAAGTCTTATCCAACTGCCCTTGTATATGGATTCCACATTAAGAAAAGAAAATGTGTACGAGTAAAACAATCTTTTTAGTAGCCAAACCTTCCTTCAACCTGAATCACTCTGTTATGAGAACACAGTGTGGCATATCAATGGTCTGGGGGGGGGGGGGGGGGGGGGGGGGGGGGGTGTCACTGATAGTTTGTGGAGAATGAGATGTGGAGCAGCATGTAGGAGTGGTGGAATGGCAAACTCATGGACACATACATACAACTAATACAATAACAGTAGTCATCTCCAGTGAGTCATCGTGGTCAACTGTTGAGGAGTGGTCACTGTGACCAAAGTTAAAGAAGCTTCAGCAGTTTAAAAAAAAAAAAGAATAAATCATTTCTACTGGCCAGAGGAACCGTTTCAGCCCAAGGAAGGAAAAACGTGACAAAGGGCATGAAGCAAAAGCCACTCAGTCCTCTGGAATTAAAATGAGGCTTGTGTTCACAGTAGCCTGTTCATCCATTTGAACAAATAGTGATGGTGCCTCATTTCCTGGCTGATATGCTGATTGTTTGAGCTGTTAGATGCAAATCAAGGCAGCACAGTTCCATGTTTGATGTCCACTGTGCTCCTTTTCCAGACCTTTTCTCAAGTGAAATGTAAGTACTGCACGTCATTGACTGTGATCCCCTTGTCTCGGTCCAGTAGTAGCAGATTCAAGCATTTCCGTGTTGCCGATCCCTCTTCAAAAAATTAAAACGCTAATCTTGAATCTCATGTGCGCAGCAAAGAAAACAAAATGCTGAAGTTGTGCATTGAAGGTGCAGGTGTTGAGTTCAAACAGCACCTCGGGCGGTCTCGCAGGGATTAAAAGACTCACTTGAGTTACATACTGCATGCTTTACGTAAAAACACACAAACAAACCAAAACGCTGCTCATGTTAAAAACAATATTCCAGTTGTTCAGCATACTCGTGCAGGCCAAAGGTATTGGGTCTACATCAGCATGTGAGAAAGAGAGAATACAAACTTTCAGTGGTGGTTGTGATGCAGTGGGGTCCCGCTGGAGGAGACTGCAGCTGTCCTTGTCACCCACACACAAAGGACAGCCTCAGGGAGCAGAGGTCCATCTTAGCCCCGGCATACAAGAAATCTTGCTTTAGAAACGTCGAGTGCTGGCAAGCTGCATCAGTCTGTCCTGCTCTCAGACAGAAAACTCCGATCCACCACGGCGACCGTGGGTCAACAGCAACAGGCGCCGCAGACGCAGGCCAGTGAATGGATTGCACCACAGCAGGGAGGGCGGACCCCCAAACACAGCTTTCATTCCGTCCCATCTCATGCGACGCTCCCATGTGGGCTTCTCATTTTTAAGACGCTCAATCTCCTGCAAGATATTCAAACCCCTCTGTAAATGAAAGATTCCCTATTAAGTTGTATGTTTGCTTTGGCTCATTTGCATGCTAAGATACACAATTACATCAATAAGCACTCAGATAAGGCAACAAAGAATTAAATAAACAAATTTACATATCATATATACTTGGAATAGCCAAAGGCATTTATCAAGACTTAGCTTCCCTTGCCGTCTTTTTCCTTCATCTTACAGTTACCCTCCCTGCAACACACACAACCTGTTAAGAGGAAGAAAGCTTGCAGGGTGCGGTGCATACTGACCGTCTCGTCATTGCAGATGGAGTGGATCTGCGTACCAAACATCACAGCTGTGAAAGTGAGGAAGAGGACGGCTTCAAGACAGAGGAAGATTAGCAACAGCACAGACACCCCTGGAGAGAAGTCACTGCACTCTGGTCACAGTAAGAGAGACAGACAGGAGGAGAAATGCAAAGAAATTTGAAGAGGACATATCTCAAAGTTGTGGAAACTAATAACCTAATGTGTGGATTCCATACATATAAATGTAGGACTGGACGTGCTGTGTGCACATCTCTAATGCATCTATCCATTTTACACAGTCACAGTAGGCTGGAATACCGGTAAGCATGGAAAACAAATTGGTGGCTAATATGCCCTTGCTAATTCAGAGTATAATCTTGTAGAGGACAGTAGAGGCTGGAGTTCTAAGAATTAAATCTCTTAATTTTCTGGTTCATTCCTGCAAAGAGACGCACATGGGAGTGGGAAAAGCTCTATGGCAGCAGTGATGATTGTGCTGCACAACTCCAATGACCTGTGCAGAGCAGCTGTTCTTACAAGAGTTAACAACCACTTTCATTGTTCCAAGTTGTCACAAAATTTTTCATGACTACACAATACTGACATAATCACTTTACGGAATGATTTTTAAAGGCATGGCATATACGTGCTCCTATAACACTGGGAAAGTCCTGCCACTAGATGCTACCATCAGAAGCATCTGCTGAGCTCTACTTGTCTGTCTCCTTTCATCTCTCTAAATAGTTTCAGTTTCTTGTGTAAATAGCTGAATTTCTGTCAACCAAATGTCAGGGTCGATTCAGCAACACAGAGAGGCCTTACCGTTCCACTGGACTTTAATACAGGTGAAGAAGTGCATACCACTGAGGCCTAGGGCATGGGCAGAGATCAAGGCTATGTACATCTGCAGAAAGAGGAGCAGAAAATGAGGGAGAGAGATGATGAGGAAAAAGTGGCAGAGAGAAGGCAAAAAGGAGAAGCCATTGCAGTCTTTCCCCTAGGATTTCAGAAACAGTGTGTAATCATGGGGTGGAATTTAATCAATTAAACAAGAAAACATTACAAATTAATATCAGTGAATATGATGCATCAAGCAAATATGCATCTAGACATAGTCAAATGTAACTGCAATTCTTTATGGCATTTTACAGTTAATTCCATTTTTGTTTTCAAATATCGTGATTCTGTCTGCCTAATTACATTTATTTTTGTCATTCTTTCATGGAGGGGCGGGCCGACCCCCCAAAACAATGAGAAACACTGCATCCACACTCTTTTCCCACAAGTTTCCAGATATTGTGTTTATTCATTTCACTTCTGTAATAAAACTCTAAAAACTTTTGATCAGCAGTGTTTTTCAACCTCTCTATCTATGGCAATCTGTAAGGAGAGAAAACTAAACATTGCACTGCGCAGGTGACCTTGTGCTGCCCAGCCATATGACAGCTTTATGTTTCTGTCATCAAAAAAGTTCCAGTCAGCATATGAAGCCATAAAAAAGTGCTGAATTTGTCAACAGTCATAAATGGCTTTGACAGAACATTTCATGAAGGCCTCTGTCTGTCGTGCACTACATCATTGCTGAGCTGTAAACCTCAGCTGGTTATTGCATCATGAAATACTAGCGGGACAATTTTCCATTTTTTCCCCTCTAGTCTGATATAAAGTCATGTAATTTAAGAAGAATGGCATTTTGTAAAGAGAAGGGACTATATGAACTCTATGTTTTTTCAATTATCACAATGAATAAGTGATATGTGAAGGAATTACCTGATGTCTAATGTTCATTTCTAATCCTTAACATACCCTTTGTTAAAATGAAACAAACTGAACCATGAGTACTTGAGTGTACTTACAGTGAACAGTACAAAGAATCTCTGATTCTTTTCTCCCACGCAGTTATTGACCCAAGGGCAGTGGTGATCCATCTTCCGGATGCATCTTTTACAAATACTAGATAGAGAAGAGGTTGATGCATGACACATTGACTCTGCTTATGTCATCAATTATACTGCTCCTGTTCACGCAAAAAGTCCTTATACAGATGTTTTCAAAAGCACAAGTTGGACAAGGCGGGGTAAAGGAGCATGTCACAGTTTAATGTGTTGTAAAATTGGCCCCAACAGTTAAGACTGACCTGCAGTGGTGTGCCCTCTCAGGCTTGATGCTGCAGCACTTGGGGCACTTGTAGATGACCTCACCAGGCTTCAGCTGTAAGCTCTCCATGTACTCCTTGGTTGCATTGCCCTTAGGAACTGCACCCTAAAGAGGGGTGAAGACAGACAAAGACAAATGCTGTCAGTTACAAATCTGTCCAAACACCCACTACTTGGACACACTGTTCCAATAGTTAACTTATCTTCAGCAGTTAAGTAAGACTCGTGTTTGATTATGACTGAATTTATATACACAGACTGTGCTGGTTATTTTTTCAGGCTGACAAAATGTAGGGTATTTTTTAACTAAAGCAATCTCTTTGGTCTGGGAGCCCATAATATAGCAATTTCCCGAATGAATCAGAATCGGGTGTAACTACCACTTAAAGTGAAATGCACAGCTAAACTTAAGACCTTTAAAGCTTATTCAAAACCCTAGTTTGACACACTACTGCACAACTTGCTGTGTACTATTTTGGGCTTTTAAACGGAGCAATTGTTGGTCGGTTTCTCCGAGTAAGAACCAACATTCAAGAGTCAACATTGAAGCAGTAGCACTAAATGTTTTTGAGCTACAACCCCCTGAAACATGAATTGACTGGATTCACCAAGCACAGTCACAAAGTATCAGTGACCAAGTGCAAAAGAATCCCTGCACCAACAGCCCTTTTGAATGTTTCATCACACACTGTAGTAGGAAGAGGCATACCAAATGATCCATTGTTAAAAATGTCAAAAGGCTTGATATAATATGCAGGAATGGGGGGAATAAGTAATTATTTCACCATTGAAATTGTGTAGACCTTTAATTGTTCAGTGTGTATGTTTTAGTGGCATCTGAATCGCAACCAACGGCTCAGTCACCGCTCACCCCTCCCTTTGCAAGCGCGTAGGAGAAGCTACGGTGTCCGACACGCTCTGTCGGCTCTTCTGCTAAATAATATGTGGTCCTCTATTTTCTTTTTCTTCTCCTCCTCCTGCTTCTCCTTCTTCCATATTCAATGTAGTGACGAAACGCACTCTGTAGAGCAGTTTGTCCATTTGGGCTACTGTAGAAATACGGCGACTTACATATAAGGGGTAATGCGGTGTATGTACATAGAAATGGCTCATTCGAAGGTAATAACAACATAACGGCTCGTTATGTCTTTATGCACCACTGAAAACATAGTTATGTACATTATATTGAATTTTTTGTCTATAGATCCTCCTAAATATTACACACTGAACCTTTAAGCAAAAACTCCAAAAGCATTTAAAGTTGTTCAGATGTGTCAGATGTGGTGGAAATGCAAACTCTAAGTTGACTTTGTTCTTGGGCCTATTATTTTCTGGGAGTACTTCTTATAAATTAAAATGTCATAAAATTTAGTAGACTGTCCTACACAACTTTCCCACACAGCGTCCCTCAACTCAGTGTGCTTGATTATAAGTGTCTTTACTACAGTATGACTCCCAACCCTAACTCAATTCAAACAGCGAGCACCATTTCAACTTGTATTTAATTAAGATGATTCCTTACAAAAAAAACCAACATTTTCCTTTAACTTAAAGTACATCAATAATTTTGCATTATATTTGAGGGACTCTAAATATTATCGTATGGTTATATCCTTTTATTGTGGTGTGTGGTATTTGTTTTGCTAAACACAAGCTTTGTCTTACTCATAGACCCTTAATGTTTTCTCTACCTCTTCATTACCCTGCTATCTTACTTTTACCCTCCTTCCCTCATTCTTACTCTCCTTAACACGCTTACCGGGTCAGTCAACATGGTGCGCAGATGTGAGGCCAACGCAAGCACAGCCAGTGAGTTGAAGGTGGCCCCGTTCAGTAGCGAGTACCAGAAGTTTTTGCCAGGAAGCAGCATGACAAAGTTCACCACAAATTCAGCGTACAGCACCAGGAACCAGGTCATGCCTGCACACACCATCCCACAGCTGTCCTGAATGAACCACAGTGTGCGGTTCCCCGCTGTGTGGCCCGCGTGGGGACCCCCGACCATCACCCCGGCTGCCAGGCTCCCTG
The DNA here is from genome assembly GCF_014851395.1 of Micropterus salmoides. Lineage (NCBI taxonomy): Eukaryota > Metazoa > Chordata > Actinopteri > Centrarchiformes > Centrarchidae > Micropterus > Micropterus salmoides. Next base: position 26,320,409 of record NW_024044348.1, read on the forward strand.
TCTCGACATCTGCACCTGCCGACAGCAGCGGGTGGTGCTGCTCCATATCTCGCAGTCGGTGGTTTGAAGACTGCATCCTGCCCTATGGAGAAGGGAAAAATTGGAAGCAAGACTAAATTGAGGGCTACTGTCTGCGTCTTCACATAATAAAAAAGGAGTGATACATATACAGTAGTTATTTCCTTAAATACACACCGTTTTCACAACTACTGTTATCTATGTTGGTTAAAATACACAAATAACACAGGGTCACAATGGAAAGAGAAGAGTCACATGCAAGAGGTGCAGCAGGTAAAACAAGGATACAAGGATGGACACGTATCGCAATTAGGGCTGAACAATTTTGAAAGAATATCTAATTGTGATTATTTTGACTGATACAGCAATTACGATATTGGAGTGAAAGATCACTTTTACATCATTATTCTCATTTTCACTGAAAAACATATTTAAATGATTATAGTGTGATTTTTGATCTGTACAAAAGATGTTTTCTTAAGTCTGTAGAATATGATGTGTAGTCCAAGACATCTCTGCAGCACAACAATATTCCATTTGAAATCGTATTTTGACACACATTATGCCTTCAACAAATAATGCACCACACAGATCGCAGTAGGTCCATGAGTCATAAGAGTTTCTTTTTCTGTATTTATGTCAAGGTCACAAGAGAACGTTCAGGACCGGACCGAGAGACTAGGTCTGCAGCTTTAAGATAAATCAATGGCTACCCTGGTCCCGCTAGGAAACTGATCCTGCAGCTGATGAATGTGCATGAGGAATACAGGCTAATAATAATCTTTAGACCCAGTTACCTTCTGCTGGCAGGCTTCACTGTGACTCACTGAGACAAAGTAAACTACTTAAACAAGGTATATACTGTGATTTTAGTTTTTTTACTGTTTGATTAGCCAGAGGTCAGAACCAAAACATTTGTCTGTCTATGCCCAAATACTCATGGAGTTTAGTAAGTTTTAAACCTCTACTTTAGTTCCATATTACACAAAAACATTCAATGTTTGTTATAAAAACCCATTCATCAGATACCACTTTAATACAATAAAAGTTTATTTATTCCAGCGCTTCGGACAAATCCACATTAATGATCAATTATTCCCTTACTACTGAGAAGGCGGGACTTGCCACTCTGTCTAGATAAACTGCCAAACAAGAATTTCACTTGTATCTGTTAAAAAAAAAGTGTTCAAATCACACTTTTCAAAGCTTTTCCTTAATGACAATAAAATTTAGGTGGCTAGTGATGATACCAAGTAGTAGTAGTACTGCACATTCAACTGAAGAGGGTTGTTGCCACATGGAGAATGTATTGACATAGCAGTGCGATTCCTTGCTGACCGAAAGAACGACCTTCCATTGAAGAATCCTGTTCAGCGTGCTTTTACACCTCACCTGCCACTCACTATTTAGTTGTTATTAAATGGTTAGGTAGAGGTGCTTAATGTATTTGTTGATGTGGTGTTCAGGTAGACTTTGGCGTGCTGCTTTGAAGCAAATGACTGCATCATTTTGTTAAGCTTTTAAATCAAATGACACATTTCCAGTGAGATGGGTGGTGCAGAGCTAAGCTTTCAGTCTTTAGCTGACTGGCCAACCAGGCGCCCTTCCAAAACACCACACTGCTGTTTGTTTCTGCTTGCGTCAAAACCTTCCAAGTCAGTGGGTGTCATTGAAATTGCTTGCAAAAATGTAGATGCCAACGGGGATGAGAGGTTTTTGGCCTACAGAGCAGAAACCCCAAACCAGCAAAAATATCTTCCTGATAGCCATAAAAAAATAAAATTAAAAAAAAAGGATCCAGTCAGAAGTCCAGTTCAAGCTACACCGTGATCTCATGGGAACTGTGAGGATTTCTATTAAAAAAACATTTCCATTATATTAGAGTATAATTGATCTGTTTCCTGCTCCTAGCTATTAAAATATTTGTATGCACTAAGACAAGCAGACTTGTAAGAGGCTGGTTATGCAAACAACTGGCTTCATGACCTATTTTTGATCATGCAATACATCTAATCTTGGCGCAGCATTTAAATTAGGTTGGTTATAGGCTTCTCATGGCTAGTAACACACCAATGTAAGTTCTACAAGATAGTGACTTTAAGTCTCTATTACTTACTTTCAATTGATGAGAACTTGTTTGCGTGTGCAGAGGATAAGGTCTGGAGTATTTTTAAAAAAGTTGAATTCAAACATGACATATGCACTGCTCGACAAAAAGTGACAGCGAATCTTACAGCATAAGATTTAAGTTACCTGGCCAACTGACACCCCTTTATAAATAGACCCACCAAACGTCTACCTGACTAGAGGTGTTATTAGTCTGAGTAATTGAAAACACCTGAGTGGGTATGCTTTTAATTACAGCCCTCCTGAACAAATTAAATAATGGATCAGTGGCATCGTACTATATGTAGCCTAAGTTCCATCATAATAATTAAAATACTGTTAATAATGTTATGCTCGGATATTAATATGAAATACACATTATGTGCCTCAATCTCCTTATAAATAACAACAGCAGGTCTGTTCTCTATTGTGCATTATGAGGGAGTTCTCAAGTTGCTTGGGTTCAAAGCTGATCCAGGAAAATGCTCCACCAAACACCATTAAAACACCAGACATTTGTCAGCAAGTCAGCAGAGTGTGAACCACGTAGTGAACAAAATAAACAGCAGCCACAATTGCACTTAATGATATGACAGGATGCGTCTCTTAATGATGTGAGCACAGCTGAATGGTCTTTCCAAAAATGAAGCTACATTTTCATACATCAAAAAGATCAAGACTGGACCTGAGGCTGGAGGAAAGCACTGTGTCCACTGATAGATCACACATGCCTGAGGCTACTGTTAAGAGCATCAGCTAGTGAATAAACTGGCCATAGAAGACAAGATCTATCAGGATCTGAAAGAGTTGGCTCAGAAAACTGTAGTGACTGATTTATCTGGCTAATACACACATACATACATGTAATTTATCAGAGCAGCATGTTGCAATGACAGGAAAACAACGACAACACTCTCAGCTTTTTCAGGTTGGGAAATATTAAACACAAGGGGCTTAATCAGTTAAATGAACTACTGGAGAGATGAGGCAGTGCTAAATGTGTCCGGATTAAGTCATATTAAAGTTTGATATTCACAAAGCTCATGTAGCGGGAACCAAAGAAGCTGAAAAATGCTGGGAAATCCTAGCAATGCCAGCAGACACTTAAGTCTGTGTATAAGAAACTTGACAATAAAAAAACAAACATCATAGGGATCTGTAGACAAATGTGACTTGAAAAGTGAACACAGGTTGACAATGCTGTTTGTAGAAGGTTTCGGAGGGCCCCTGTCTTGCTGACTTTTAACAAATGTATTCAAATGCAAACAGTGTTGTTTACCACACATCACCAGCATTGAACAGCATGCCGTTTTTCTGCTGAACAAAATAAATAATTAGCATTGTCCTTAAGAGGGCACAAAATGCTCTTGGCCAGTTTGAGGCATATTGATTTTACTGTGGTCAATGAAAGGGAGGTCCATTAAAGCCACTGGTCCCTTTCTCCTACTCTTCTTGTATCTCTTACTCTCCTCTCTCTGACATACATAACGAGCAGTCACCTCTGTGTTATCCTGCTCAGATCACTTTTCCAGGGTCATCCCGGTCACTCAAAAATATTCCTGAAAGAAATGGGTTTCGATTTTCGAAGTAATGTTATGTTTCACATTGTCACATTTCCAAATTGCCAAACAGCTTGATGGCCAACTTAAAGTCATTGCAACTGAAAACAGTGAGGACCGAAAATTAAACTACCCCCTCAGTGGGAAAGTTGACCCAACGTAATAAATTGCAAATAATTTAATTGCCAATAAGATTACAAACACAACCAACACATCACCTGTAATTTCTATGGCTGACTGTAACACTCAACCTACAGTGTCCACAACCAAATAAAAAATGTTTTATCAAGTACAGTTGGGCTGGCTCATCCAGTTCAAGACACTTGCTGCACAGCTGAAGTAAACATTTGTCATAATTATACTCTTTTATTGACAATTATTTATATAAACCTACGTCTGCACTCAAGTTATTCTACAGGCCAACCAACGTATATTTGAAGGCTCGTTTTCCATTTCTCCTGATTGACAGCAGCTTGAGAATTCTTTCTCTCTTGCACTCTTACCATTATAATAAGTGTAAATATGCCATTAGCATTCTGTGTCGCAGGATTGTTTTCAGACAAAACAATAATTATCAAGAAATTACAAGAAACAAGAACTGCCAAAATGAGGAATGCCACTCTTCTAGCTTTTGCATAAGAGCAAGCAGACGAGGTGACATGAGGTTGGCTGCTCTGCTCAGTTTGCCCTTGTTACAAATTCTGCTCTGAGAACTTGAAGATGTGCAAATTGAGAAATATGTGGGACAACCTACCTAATAGGTCTTCTCTTTACAATAACATGCTGTGGTGTGTACCTCCTGGACCTGCATTCAGGATGATGTAAAAATTAAATACTGGCAGGTAGGCGAACACCTGAAAAAGACAAACACACACAAACTGTTTTTAATCTTGGGATCAAAACATATTATTATGATACAGACCCCCCCCCCCCCCCCCAAGCTTGTTGCTCTATTCCATATGAAAGTCTATGCAGCCCTTAGCCCCGCCCTGTCCGTCTCACTCACTCTCACCTCAGTGACACTGGATAATGAGCTACAACAGAAAATGGAAAAGCACAGTTTGAAAATGTTAAGGGTGGGGCTGAAAAGTTCAGAGAGAAAAGAGTCAAAGGTCATTGCTGAAATGCAAGTAAATGTAAAAAAGTAATCGACTCATTCCGTAGTAGTAGTAGGTTACTAGTACCCGGGAAGAGGAAGATGCCACAGCCCTGTTCATGGGTGAAAGAGTAGTCAGAGAGGACAGCAAATCCAGAGATAGTGCAGATGAACGGTAGATATGCGTCTAAATGTGTTAATACATGTTATCAGAATCAGTGAAATGCAAATGCTGTTGGTCCAGTACTGTTTTGTAAATATACCAGAAAGAAAGAACTGAGGTAAAGACTACAGTAACTGTGTGTTCAAACAGGCTGATGGAAAAACTAAAATCTGATGCTTAACGTTAGTATAGCTCTGAATGTCTACATTTGGCTGTCCTGTGGGGATTTTGTGGGAAATAAATCACTTCATTATAATTGTTGTGTAATTTTATTTTGCTAAAATAAGCATTTTCATGTGATTGTTTTTGTCTTGTTATTCTACACATATAAATGTTTTAGACATTTACATTTGTTAATTAGCTAATTTTATTTAATGTCTGCCTTTGGTTGCAAATAGCCTGTACACATTATAAAACCAATCAATCCTTTCCCTCACACAATTCACACTTTGTGTGGGAGAATGTGTCTTTAGTGATTTGCTAGATCTGATGCCCATCAACAAGATTCCTACCACTTCACTAGTGTCTACAGTCTGGTGTAAACTGTTGCTATGTTTTTGCAGTTTATCTAAAATTTTGCCTTTATTAGTTAATTTATATATTATTTTATTTGAAACCAGGTTTATGATAGGTGCTACTCTCTTAGGTTATGTTCTATGTTTGGAGAAGTGTTCAACCAGTTTTATTTTATTATTCTCTGTACTCCCATGACTTAAAGCTAACCAGCTGACACTGAGCAGCAGTTAGACACTTCTCTGTCTCAGTGAGGCTTGTGGATATTTTAGTCTTTTGATCTTGAGGCTTCATGTGATGTGAGGTTGTTCAATCATGACAATTTCAGGATGTGTTCTGCAGCCTTTTTAAAGTAGTAGTGCTATACTGATCAATGGCTGTGATGCAGCTAGGTGGTTTATTAGAGGCTGGTCCTGTTTGTAGGTGTGTGCATTAGCAGGGCAGCCGTGGTGGAGTGTACGGTGAATCGTTCTGGTGGGCTGGTCAGGATCAAAGTCCAGGGCCATTTTTTTTTTCTCCCGGTCTGTCCCTGCTAAGCCCTCTCTAAAATAAAAACTTTCTACAACCTTTTAACATTCATACAGGTAGCATTTACTGTGGGAGTGCAGTTTTAGCTAGGTGTACCTAATAAACTGGCAACTGAGTGTATAAACTCTGGGGTGATTACCACACACTGCCACAGTTTCTACGATGTTTGCTTCATCCCCAGAGTCTGTGTGGTGTCCAGGAGTTTGCAAATGTTCTCTTTTTTACTTCCAGGAAAACACACCCATCATGATGGCTATTCGTTGCAATGTGGTGACACTGCATCATCTCAGCTGATAGTCTCATGAGTAATCACTGATTGTTCTCTGTTGCCTTGACTCTGGGTTGTAAACCAATCCTGTCCAGAGTGATTTGGGCACCTCAACGTAGCCGTGGTCTCTGTGCAAACCACCAAATTACAGCGGTAATACTGACATGACAAACACTATCGACCTCCTACAGGTTTTTCTTAAATACTATTGCCATTGTCTTTGTCTGAGAGGTGTGTAACTGGGATTAGAGTCCTTCTTCAAATCCCTCCTGCAATGATAACTGTTAAGGTCGTGACTGACCCCCCCCCCCACACACACACCCGCACGCACGCGCGCACACACACACACACACACACACACACACACACACACACACACACACACACACACACACACACACACACACACACACACACACACACACACACACACACACACACACACACACACACACACACACACACACACACACACACACACACAAGCACAGGACATAGCAGCCTGCTATCCTGACACTTCACATGGACCCGGATTGGATGGTAAATCACGCTTGCTAACCACTAGCCATTTAGAGAAGCTAACACAGCTAGCATGCTAACACCGTATGCGAGCCACGAGCGCAAAAAACAGAGCCTCCCGGGTGACAGCTAAATTACATACCTTAATATTCCTAATTTCCTTTGCTGTGAACGCCTTCTTAATACATTTTGATGTCCCGTTTGAGCTAAACTCCAGCTCCAAGGCGGCCGTGCCCGCAGAGGTAGCAACACATCGCTCTAACAACGGGCTGACAGTACCCACTAACGACTGAGCTTCCGGGGTTCGCCTCGGGTTTGTCCGTTACCGTTCGCGAATTTCCGGGGAAGAATATTTACTCAAATAGCGTCATCTCGTGGATGTAGCCAGAATTGCAACTACTAAACTGCGATAATCTTATTTCTCCACTCGCGAGTGCTATTGGCTAAATACAATGTATGACAGTCCCCAAGTGAACTTTGAGAAACTGCGCTGCATTTAGATTGAAAAGTAAGGTTGGTCTACAGGCCTATATGTAGGCCTATCCGTGTCTAATGTATGCATGGATGTATGTTATGTTATGTAGTCTAATAAGAACAGGTCTACAGTTTTTAAATGATATATTGATAACTTATTTCCTCAAATTACTTAATAGTTGAATTATAAATCTCAACGTATTGCATTGAGGGACCACACCAGTGTTTTCTTTTAAAATGCATTTTACATTTCTGCAAACAGTTTTGCATGAAAGGTTTCTGGATGTAATTTCTCTCACCATTCCAGTTAGCTTTGACTGTCACTCATATGGTAAACAACAATGATCAAACTCCCAAAACTTGAATTGCGTAAACCCATTGAACATCTGCATTACTTTCTATCACTGCTAAGGTTGCATGAATACTTTACAAAACAACCTGCACTTGAACTGCTCCGGTGAGCCAGCTTTGTCAGGAGGTATAAAAAGGTAATTACTTATAGAAAATGGATGAATATTTACAGTGCTCTGGCTAGCCTGATCTGATCCCAGTCTCTCCCAAAAGCCCTAACTCACTGAATCTTCTTTGCTATTAGTCATGCATGGATTTTGGTTCAAGGTTATGGTCACTTTAGCAAAGGAGAACAACAGACGCAGTCCTCCTCTCTATGAGGCTGAAACGTTCATGCATGTTACTCTTCTGGTCCAATCAGTGATGTCATAACAGGTAAAATGGTCTGTAATATTTAGCTTAACTTGAGGTTTCTTGTGGTCAGCTGGGGACAGACGCCCACTTGTAGCAGCATGTCCCCAGAAGAGAGCAGTAAGACCTTCCTGGTAGCAACCTCTGCTATCACGTGTCTCCCAAGAGTAGATTATAAAGCCAAGACAAAGCAGCCTGGCCCTTCCGTGCCCTGTGTCTGCAGCTGCGTAGTGAAAGCTCAGGGCTTCTGCCCTCTCCTGTTCTGGTTCAGAGCCGATATCAGCTGTCTGTTTTAGAGCAAGGGAGAGAAAAAATACCCAGCAATCCTCTAAAGCAGCTTAAAGGCTGAATCAGGGGACTGGAGTCCTTTCCATTTCCAGAACTGCTCTCTCTCTCTCTCTCTCTCTCTCTCTCTCTCTCTCTCTCTCTCTCTCTCTCTCTCTCTCTCTCTCTCTCTCTCCATTATGGCTTGATAAGCATCTGACTGACTGCCAAAAGAGCAGCCACAGTGGTTGCATGTAAACTGTCTGCTGCATCCTCCTAAAGTGCCTCCCCTCCCCAATCCAAAATACATCTCCCCCAAAACATCTCCCACTTGGATGTATGAGAATTGGCCTTTAAAGACTGTGAATAGCAACTGAGACAAGCAGGGGTATGATTTTAACTCTTGATGTAATCAGAAGTCTTGTATCCGATTAAATAATGAATGCTAAGTGCTCATGTAAAAAATAAAATCTCCCGCCGGGGGCCTTGGGTTCCACTGTGCATTATTATTTTGGTGCAGTCCCCCCCCCCCATCCTTTGTTGACATGCAGGCTTTTGGAGTGAAATGAAGTGAAGCAAAGTGGAGTGGAGAGCAGAGTGGTTTGAAGCAAGTGTGCAATGTGACTGTAGCTGGTCCCCTTGTCAGTGTTTGTGTGTGTCTGTGTATGTGTGTGTGTGTGTGTGTGTGTGTGTGTGTGTGTGTGTGTGTGTGTGTGTGTGTGTTTGTAGGAATAAAAGGGGAAAATAAAATGTGGGGCTTTCCTTACAATAGAGGGGATGAGAGGAGGAGAGCTAAAAATACATTTGGCGAATGAGGGAGAGAGAGAGAGAGAGAGAGAGAGAGAGAGAGAGAGAGAAATAAAACACACAACCAAAAGATGAGTGAAAAGAAGAGTTTATGACAGGATACCACAAATCCAGACCAGTGTTAGCATCATTAGCACAGAAATCTATCTATCAGTGGAGACTCCCTTATTTTCATTTGGCCGGGGAACAAAGCCACAGCTGAGCTGTCTCACTTGTTGGCTGTCTCCCAGAATAACATATTGAGATATTATGGGTGTTTAAAGGATGTGTCAGCATAAACTCAGATATTAACAACTCCACAAACTACTTCATTTTGATATGATGCATGTGATCTTATCTACATTTGTTGTATTGTCCGTTTACTCATAGCTAATTAATTAAGACACAGAAATACTCAAATTGTTGTTTATTTGTACTTAATTAAGATGGTATAATATACACGTGTACTGTTTAGGAGCAATAGAAGAAGGTAAGATACTGTTAAGATAAAGTTATGAAACTTTTCTGAAAAGAGGGAAAGCTAAATGGTGGGTTATGTGTGAGACTATTTCTTGGGCATTAACGTGCTGGTACGCACATTTTCTTACCTTTGGACAGAGCCAGGCTTGCTGTTTCCAGCCTTTCTGCTAAGCAAAGCTAACCAGCTGCTGGCTAGCTTTATATTTAGTGTCATGGATCTTTTCATCAAAGCGGCCGTGAAACTGCTCACACTTGCACTGATTGCACATCTTACCCTTTGAAAGGACCAGTTGTATTATAAGACGTAGCAGTCTTAAGTAGCAGGCCTGAGCTATGATGATGTCAGAGTGTGGAGGCCTGTTGACTTGAGGAAAATGTCTTGTTGAAAAGAAAAAGACAGCAAGCAGAAAAGTCTTCATGAATGCTTAAAGAGAAATGCACCTCAAGAGAAATTTCCTTGGGGTTTTTGAATTAAACACCACGACCTAGCAACAATTTATCTGTGGTCAGAAATGAGAGCGAGAGAGGGTAGAGGGGAAAAGAGAAATGGGTGTAGTTGCAGTTGGGTGCAATGTGTGATGAGTAAATGCAATCATAGGATGCTACATGGAAATATTTACAGTATTATATGGAATATTAGAACTGAATTCAGCTAATGTTAAAAAGGGCCCATTAAATTAGAACACACAAATCTGTTGAATAGATATCACACATAATATTTGATGATTCCTAAACTACAGTAGGTATGGTGACACTTTAGGTGAATCCATAAATATGGTCAATGCATTGTGTAGTATTTATAAATCTGTATGTATGCCATCGCCACTGGCATTGTGTTCAAACATCACATGACCCAGTGGCTTTTAAGGACTAATTCTGCTTATTCACTTACACTACACCATCTGTCTATGCTGTAAAAAAAAATAGTAAGAAATAAAATGTATGCATGCAAACTCTCCTTCAGATAGACCAACATGACTAGGAAACAGCAGACTGTCACACAGGTGTCTACAATGGCATGAAACACAACACTGACCCGAGCGGGCCGTGATGCATTGAACTAAAGCCTTGCACACGCTTATCTCTACTGCATCTACGTTAACCTCGAACCACACAAATCCAACACAAATCCAACCAAGCCTTTTAGAGGGGATTTTCTGCAAGAGTAAAACAGACAAGGGCCAAGACCAGGACCAGCCCTGTATATCTGGGGGCCCTAGATCATTCTGGGGGCCCTGCTTCACAGTATATAGACAATGAAGTATTCATGGAGTTACCGTATACAATCATAACCTTTATCAATTTTATTTGTACCTTTAGCAACATGATGGGTTGCAGTTCATTGATTGCTAATTAAATACACTCACTGAAACACTCAAAGTAAAACTGACTTTTTTTTGTCTGAATGCTTAGCCATGGAAATTTTAAAATAGTGTTACCTGTGTTTGTCCCAAAAAGATGAAATATTCTACAAACATTCTAGTTTGATTTTATATTTATTTTATATTACATTATTTACAGCATTATCTAGACAAGCATATCAAGATAATAATTTGGTATGAAAAACTACCTATGTAAAGTGCAAAAGAACTTTAATAAAACACAAATCCCTACTGTACACAATAAATGTAATTAGCCAGTGGCCATGAAGAGAACACTGAGTGCAAAAACAAGAGTCAAAAGATTCAACCAGCAATACATTAAAAATCACTGACCCCTGCAAACCAAGTCAGTCCTAACTTGGTCAGACAGTTTTGATGGCCCCTGAGCAGGGTTAAGCGGTGGAGGTGGAGTTCCCAGAAACAGAAGACGTCGGTTTGCATTCATCAGTGGAGCTGTGGGGTAAAATTAATTGGAAAATGTTTAGCAACTTTTGTACACACAATTTCATTGTCAAAAAACAGGAAACAAAAAGGAAATTCACCCACTGTATTACCAGTCATAGGGCACAAAGGTGTGTCAACTTGAGCATGGTATGATGATGGGCCTGGTATGAAATACAAACATTCACATTTGTTGTGATTAGTTGTTTAATTAATTTTAAGCCTAAATCAGACATACGGTAAAGTTGTTGTAAAAAAAGACATATTATTAATTTACCATTGGCAAGATATAGTTAACTTTGAGTTGCCTATATATAAATATATATATATACACACTACCGATATACTCTACCAATCAAAAGTTTACACCCCCATTTTTCTAGTTTTTCTAGTAGTAGTTTATTAAGTAGTTCAAGTCCAGTCAAACCAACTGCTGACCAACTGGTCTGTCTTCCTAAATTAATATTGTGTATAAAATATATATAATATAGTACAAATAAAGCTTGTACGGTGTATTAACACAGGCTGTTTCAACTTATTTACAAATTGGGACACCTGTAGAAATTTGTTTTTGCATCAACTTTTAAGGCTTTATTTACTTCCATTGCTGCAGAAAAACGTGAAGTTGTTAACTCATTACTTGAGCTCTGAAAGTTATATTATTTCTCAGTTTTGCTGACCTAAACTTTGTCTTTATATATATCTTCAGCCACCACCAAATAGAGACAGTGATTAAAAAAAAAAATTATTTAGCTATACAGCTACTACTAATGTATTGTTTTAGCCTTGTTGTTAACATGTACACAAAGAAGAGTACATTCATTTACACTATGATAAGGAGTTATAGACAGCACACACAGGCACGGGCGTTACGTATGTATGTAATTGGCTGACAGTTTTGAATCAAATAAACGTGATGATCCTTGCTTGTTGTTGTTTGTTGTTCAAAAAGACTGTCAGTAGCTAGCATTACATTAGTAACAACAAGTATTAATTCATTGCAGATATGTAACTAAGGGTTGCCAGCTCAGTCACTGAATCAATTCAGCAAACGATACATGAGTTTGAGGGCCTCCGTGGCGGCTGCTGCTAAGAAAAGCTCTGGCTCTGGCCAAGACCTTTTGTCCTCCAGGCCATCAGCTGTCCTTGTATGTTTGGTTGCAGTATGCAAAAACAGTTACAAAATGCTTGAATGAGCTCACAAATGAGTAAAAGATAACAGCTCAAGATGGGTAAAGGTCACCAATGTACCTCTCTGGTTAACTAAAGCTCCTACAGTGTATTGTGGTGGACTTGAATGCCTTTTGAGAGCCTGGTGAGGGACATCTTTTTAATCCACTCATTGTTTCCTCCTTTTACTGTACCATTCTATTTTCTGCAGAAAGGGATTGTTACAATGGATTACACTGAGGCTTCGGTGAGAGGAGCCAAAGGACAAAGAAGTACCTTGTTGACACACACACACACACACACACATACACAGGTGGTAGACATTATTACCCAAACATATCTCTGGCACTCTTGCCAAACCTCTCCAGAGTATGCCTTGATGTGATAGGATTAGAGCTAAGCCTTGACCCAGCAGGTGCCATGGATTCTTTTGGGTCATCTCTGTTTAGCATGGAAAGTGTAGACTACAGAGTCACTCCACTCTACTTAAGTAATGACGTTCATGCTTTAGTGCCAGCCCATTCATTACAACTCCTGGCCAAGGAAATCTAGACTCACTTTTTAGAAAAGAACGCTACTCAGTGGCCAGTCTGTACCACCTCTGAGACTAAAAGAGAACAAAATTTAAAGCAAAAGTTCGACATTTGGGCAAATACACTTATTCATTTCGAGCTAGATGAGAAGATTGATCCCACTCTCATGTAGATTAGCTTAGCACATAGACCGAAAACAAGGAGCTAGCCTGGCTCCGTCAAATGGTAACACAATATTCCTACCAGCTCATTAATTTAATCTGTACAAAAACTGAAGTGTAAAAATGACAATTTGCCTTTTTATGGGGAGTTATATGCCTGACTACTGTATTTCAATCTGCCGGTTGACTGTCAACTGCTCAAAGCCAATAAATACTGACACATTATTTTTCTTTCCACCAGAAACTCTCACTTGACTGATACCAGCTTTGCGTCAAGTCCTGCCCCCTACTCTGCCTCAGGAGTAGCTTACCCTAACCCTAAACCCACCCTAACCATAACCTTGAACAACCTTACCAACGTATTAAACGCCAAACAGAGGCCAGCCAAATAACCCTACTCAGACAGATGATCCTCCGTAAAACAGCAAATCTTCACTTGTACACTGTGGTTTTTGTCTGGATGTGCTAAATATTGAGCATTATAGCTGCTGGTAGGTAAATGTTGTTACAATCAGACAGAACCAGGCTACATCTTCCCCCTGTTTCGTTTTTAGCTAAGATAATCTAAACTAACTAACAGAGTGTAAGCTGTAGTTTTCAAAAGGGTGGGTTTTTATCATAAGTTTAGTCAGCTCTGTCCTCACACACACACGCACGCACGCACACACACACGCTTCCTAAATGCTGCATCACATTTGCCAAGATCAATACAAAGTTTATATGAGGGCTTTTAAGGTCAGCTTAGCTTTACTTTTCATAGGGAGTTGACAGAGGGGCATTATTGTGTGTGTGAGAGTGTGTGTGTGTGTAAGTCACAGTTGAGTGGAGATCCTCCTAAGTCTGAACCTTTGTGGAGTTGAGGCATGACTCACGGTTTACCCCGCTGCTGCATGCTGCGCCGTGTAAGAGACCACATAGCGGATGAGGTCCATCAATAATTCAACAAAGACAGACTTCATCTTTCTCTGGTTCTCACTCGCCCCCTCTCTCTCTCTCTCTCTCCCTCTCCCCTCGGTGTCCTGTCTCTGTTTCTAACTGAGTGAATTGTCCTCATGCTTCCACAAACAGCCTGCATTTGTGGGCTCCCTCATCCGTCTGCCTCTCTGCTAACTCGGCTGTCCCAAACCACTTAAAACAAGACCCACCCAGGCAAGCATTGGCTTTTAAGGGATATTTTCCTACACTAGTAACAAGACATCAAGTAAGCTTTTCCTGATCACGTAAGATTAGGGCTACACAGAGTGCTAAACCTGTTCTGCACTTAATCTGAGATGCGGGCATTTCGAAGTAAAATGTCAAACTTGGAGAAGTCAAACGAGTTGTGTTTTAGAGGATTATTGGAGATTATACTTTGTGGCTCAGTGTTTAGAGGTTACTACTGTGTCTTTGCCCCCCACATAGTTTAGTGCCACATCTAAAGATATGTCCTGTCACTGCCCTGCTCCAAAGCACTGGCAGCAGAACTGGATTTTGTCTTTGAGAGCTGTGCAATGGGTAAAAAACTAGCAATTATATTTATAATATTTCTGTCCATTTCCCAAGTTCTTTATTTCACACAAGATGCTTCTTCCTACTTTCTAGGCAGCCATAGATGACTTTACACCTGGGTTATCCATCAGTGAACATCAAGCTTGGATTTATTTTTGTCAAAGTTACATCACTGTTGCCTGGAAGTGAACCTGTATGATGTTCAATGTGACGAACTCACAGTGAAGTGTCGAGTCTCTGCAAGATGATTTTCATGCTGTACAAAAACTGATAGGAAACAATGGGATGATGGCTTGAAGAACTGAAAAGTGTAAATTACTGTGTTCAGACATTTAGTCAAAGCAGCACATTACGGTGACTGCACCAGCCAAAACTTAGCGTGGGCTGTATCTAGAAAGTATACTTTAATATTCAAGGAGCTTTTTACTGGGATAATTGAGAAGGCTGACAAGCTTATTCAAAAATTATCTCACACAAAGTGAGTGCCAGCAGCCTCCATTTTCTACCTAAACTATTAACCATTGATTCCATAAGATGAAAAAGCAGGAGACAGAGTTGAAAGCCTCCATTAAAAGATACATTAGTGGGCATTATACTGCTAATCCTAGGGCCTTTAAGATCCTGATAATCTGGATTACAGCATTGGTAGATCATTTTATAGCATAAATTGTTTTAACCCCCCCCCATATATAGTCTTATGCTGTCAGTGGCACCATATGTAATAGAATATCCACCGTAATCTAGGATATATTCTCATGAAAAAAGTATTTTGACACATTTTGCGTCTGTGGGGTTGAAGGTTAATGGCCAGAGCTGGTCAGTGAGCTGGGACTCCGTATGTAAACAAAAACACACTTCCTCACACACCACTTTAAAATGGGACACATAAATAAAGTGTTTGGTGCCTGATATGAACACAAACAAATTTGGCCTTATTTTCAAATATCACAGTTGTGGGAAAGATGGGTCTATGCAGCAGACTAATGTCAAACAGCAATCACAAATACTGCCATATTAATGGAGTTTGTCCTCTGAGACAACGATCTGTATACTACAATACTCAATCTGTATGCTGCTCTCATGACTGATTAACCTGAATTATGTACCATTAAAACTTTCCAAAATAGTTGTATGCAAACCAGTTGATCCAGATCTATAGGCCATTACACTATCATTCACTATTTTCTGCTTTTTGTTTGCAATTAAATACGTCATGTTGTCAGTGTCTTGCAAATACCTTGCACATTCAAAGGTTCGATGAAAAAAAGTGGATTTTCTCCTCATTTATGGTTCATGCTCAACCTGTGACCATAGCCTTCATTCAATTTCACAGTACTTATGTATGTGTTTTTTGAAAAGATCTCCATCAGGTGAAAATATGTGGCTTATTTTTATTTTTCAGGATTTATTTGTCTTTTCACGAGTTAGTGTGATGCATCCTTCAGTGTAAAAACATCTGGAGCTCCTTCTTATCTTGTTACTCGCCTGTGTAACAGCAAACCACAGAGAGCCTCTGAAAGGGAAATCATATTGAGTTTTCCATTCACTCTGAGAGCAATCAGACCACAGCATGTCTGACTCATCCTAACACTTCAATCTAACAGACCAGCTTATCAGCAATCTTATTATAGGTACGCAGACAGACAGAAAGACAGACAGACACCAACGCCACTTTCACAATGTAAATCTGCGATTCTGACTCTTTGGTGTCAATGTAAAGGTGATAAAGAAGAGACTAAATAGATATTCCCACATTTGTAGTTAACGGGGTCATGTTTGGATTCGTATCTGCGAATTCAAGATTGAAATAACTTGAAATTTTGTGAGCTGAAATAGTGCCATTCTTGGATACTTCAATGTACCTTTGCAAAGAATAAGTTTTAGATCCCTGAAATTCAAATCATATAATTTTGAAACTGTAAAAAGAAAAAAAATATAGCTCTCAAAAGGCCCTCGAACCGCATCTAATCGATCGTGTTCTTCTTACAATGAATCCAACTGCTGTTCGTGAATCTCTCTTTTGACAACAGCTAAACTGTCCTTCTAAATACAACCCGAGAGACAATGAGAATGACTGTTGACAATTTACTGCATTGCCAGCAATTGAATACTGAATGAGTGCTTGCCAAGAGGTGAGACGTTGTCATGGAAACATATTCAAAGGAAAGAAGATCCATTTGCCAAGATCTTAACAAAACACCTGACTCAGCCAAGATATTTGTTATTAGTGAGACATTACTGGCATGGCTACCAGCAGAGGCAATCTTATTGAGAAATTTTAATGCATTAAATAAGCTACAAGGTACATTTATTTATCATTTTACAACACATGGGGTTGTATGACAAGATCATATGCGTGACATGAAACTGATATCAGCAAAAATTAAGATTTGTTTTTCACACTATAGGAATAAATGGAACAGAAGAAATAAATCCCCATTCCACAGCAGATGCCGTCTTATGTAAAGCAAACAGTGAGCCTCTTCCTCGGTTCGCCTGGCATCCTCTGTGCTTCAGTCCATTAGCTTTACGCTGCAGTCAGCGGATCATTAGGCCCCATCTGCTTCAATAATGCAAAAAGAGCAAACCAAGCAATCACCTTGCAGCCTTATCTGCCTCTCAACACAGCAGGAGCCAAATAGGTAAACAACACATTATCTGATGAATACTGTGTGCAGCAACTGGCATTATGAACTGTGTGCACGCAGGTGTGTGTGTGTGCAACTGGCTGCAAGGCATGCAACTCTTCTAAACAAGTAGAGAAGAAATGAGGATGTGGTATATCACTTATGCACACACCTGACAATTTTGTATTTTCTGCATCACTGGAAATTTAACAAATATTTACAAACCAGGTATAGAGTGGATCAACTGATGGATGACACCAAATAAAGTGTGTACACACTCTTACAGTAGGCTTCTATTTTTGAATGCATTCTGACAATCTTCGTCAGTCAGAAATGTGAAAAAAAAAAAGCATCATCTTGATGACAAATCGCAGATAGGTTAGGGTATCTGTGATTTGACGTCCCCAGCTGACAGATATGACAGCCCTGCCCACAAAAGGGACAGAGCAGCCAATGACAGGATTCATTTCAACCAGATGCCTATGTGGCCAAACCAATGGGAGCGCAGCTGCGTTGTTCCCCTGCCTGCATGGCTCTGTTTGGTGCGCACATGTGACCGCAGAAGGCGCTTACTGGTATTTAAACATCGTCTATTGGGTGCAGAAGTGGACAGCTCCCCTCCGTACAGGTAAACAAACAAAAGCACAATGGCTCGTTTGGCTCCCTGTTACGGATGCTTTGAAGCCCTTTTCTCTTTATAACTCTCTGTGAAAATCTCCATTTTCCAGGCTGCGCATCATCTTTGAACATGAACGGAATTATTTTAAGCCGCTGACGAAAAACAAGGCACCGTGTTCTCTCCACAAAGAGCAGTTAGGCGGATGTTGTGACACCTGTGGTTGATTCTGGATCCCAGTCTCATAAAAATAAAAAGACTCCCGGGAGAGGTGCTCCGGCGCTGTTTGATCTCGAGTGGGGAAGCGCAAAGGTAGACCTAAAGCCATTTACGAACGCATTAATTTCTAAGCCGCTCTCGGTGCCTGCTTGCAGACAGGAAGGAGCATGGATAGAGAGGAATTTGCTCTGACTAGTGCGTTGAGGGGATTTACAGAGCTGGGGGTGTGCTCCTGTGGAAACTAAACTAAGGACAGTGGCTGAAGCGCCGTCACAGCTCGCCATTTCCCTTGAAGCATCTTTTCTTTATTATTTCATATTTTCGGCGTGGAGACAGATCCTTTGTTTGAACAGTCATGGGGAAAGATGAGTGCAAAACAATGCTGGACGCTTTGAACAAAGTGACCGCTTGCTACAGGCATTTGGTCATCGCCCTGGGAAGCACCTCGGACTCGCAGAACCTGCGAGAGGAGCTGAAGAGGACCCGCAAAAAGGCCCAGGAGCTGGCCGTGGCCAACAGGACTAAATTGACCTCTCTGCTCAAAGACAAGACCATCAGCAAAGATGACCGAGCCGAGTACGAGCGCCTATGGGTGCTGTTCTCAAGCAGCATGGAGCTCCTGGAGGTGGACATGAAAAGGTCCCTGGAGATAGGGCAGGATTTCCCCCTCAAGGTGCCGACGAGACACCTCATCCAGACGGGGATGACCGGCAGCACCACCACCGTGGCGGCCCGGGCCATGAGCGTGCAGAACATGAAGTACGAGGCGGACAGCAACATCGACACCGCCGACCTCAGGGACCTGCAGTCCGAGATCTCCCAGATGAGCCAGATGATGGAGGAGATGGAAATGAAGGTGCAGGTGGCGCCGTGGGCAGTGGAGGCGAAGCAGGAGGCAGGCGCGGAGCTCAAGTCCAACATGAGTGTAGGAAATTCCTCTGTGGGTGTCATCTCCATCTGCGAAGAGGAGCCCAAAGAAGAAGACGGAGGAGGAGGCAACAGGGATACCGGCTTTGCATCCATCTGCGCCGTGCTTGTATTCTTTGTCATCGTGACGGTCGCTGCGGTTCTGGGGTATTTGGTCATCAATATGTCCTGAACTTTCCTCACCAACAGATCGTCCTGATGGGCACCCTGCACGGCTGCCCACGGGCGCGCAACCGTGGTTTAAGAGCCAGCGGCTCCACAAGAGAGAGAAAGAGCAATTTTTTGTGGGATTTGAGGGGCTGAAACATTTGCGGACACACAAGTTATTAATCTCTCTCGGATTTGTGAATGTATTCGGTGGAGTTGATGAGTTCCACTAGATAAAAAAAAAAAATTAGAATAGCCTATAGGCCAGTGTGTCATTCGTTGAGGATGGCCTCCGGCACAATTTGAGGTTAAGTTTTTTGAGGGGCCAAGGGTCGTGTATTTTTGGATTCTTGGGGGGGGGGGGGGGGGGGGGGGGGGGGTCGTCCTGACATTACGTGACAGTGTCTGGCCATCGGGATGATATGAACAACACGTAATCCAAGTGGATTAGTGGAAAAGCTCAAGCATAAATGTAGCCTACTGTTAAGTATTCCCCTTGATGTTCAGCTGATTGGTGCTTTCAGTTTATGAATTCAAAAGTCAGATATGTTCCAGAGAGCAGGGGGTCATCTAGCCAGGTCAGGTTGTATGGGAGCCAGTGTTACAATTAAGTTCTCCACATCACACAGGTTGGGTGTGATCAAATCTGCACTGTTCCACACTCCTGTTAGCACAATATTAATACTTTCAAATAATCTTTACTATAGCCAGATTGTAGTAGGCCTACATCTTACTCCATTGCATTATATCACAATGTGCTTCATGAGAGCCTTGGGACCTGAGATACCACAGTCTTCTAATAATGCACCCGTTCACTGTACACCTGTTCATGTTCCTTTTCAGGGGTTTTCTCGCATACAGTGTTGAATGTATACATTGCAACATGTGAATAGAGGGTTTGTATATACAGACTGCTGTGTCAGATAATGTACATACATAAGTATATTTATTATAATAAAACTTTTGAGACACACTTGTGAACGTGCTAGCTCCCAGGTGTTTTACAGGAAATGCCAATGTAGTTTTAGCACAGGGTCCGTATGAAATGAATGTCATATTTTTATTATGAGTGAGGTTAAGATACATACATCAGATGTACACAGTGGCATTTAAGCAGAAGATTATCTTAGACGTAACCACCTGGGTGGTTTTGTTTTAAAATGGAATGGAGACTAACACAGATGCTTTAACTCCCTAATGGTTTTAGTTGTAAGAGTCTTTCAAGTTATTCCTGGAATGGTGCACAGGTGAAGTCAAAGGTGATGGCAGTCCGAGCCAAAGCCTCCACATGGCTGTGAGGGCAGAACAGTTGTCCGGGCTTGCATGAACTCAGTGTGGGCTTTGAAAGATTTCATACAGAACACTTTGGAGTCAGAAATAGTTTCAAGTCAGAAATCTTAATCAGACGCTATCAAAGCCCACAGACTGTTTACACAGCATGAGTCTGACTGCATTTGCTATTTAACTTAGCATACTGTGTCTGATTTTATGAAATAATTAACAAGATTAGGAAATTATATAACACTCGACTATACTTCCCTTTCTTTATTAGGGGTTCAGAAAGGTTTAACTAAAAATGTGTCATTTCAGTTGGGCAGATGATTTTGTTACACTTTATATCACTCCCACCTAATGACAATTTTGAGGACCTTTTGTAACCTCTTTCCACAGTAATCGAACATTATAAAGCTCATGCATACCATTATAGGAAAAAATAACCTAAATATTTAAAATATGCAGTGAAACTAACTGTGAATATTAAAAACTTAAAACTTAATTTCTTCCCCAAAGCTGTATTAATAATTTATTCAAATCTCTTTGTGGGTCTCAATAAATCAAACATTTTCCAATTTTATAGTAAATGATATAGTGTATGGTACATTATTGTAAGGAAATTATTGAAAGAGACTCCACACTGCATCACTGTTTACAAGGTCTTTGCCAGAGACTGAATTGAAAAGCAGATATTTATAGAAAATATCCTATATAGTAATCTTCTCAGGTAAAAATGTGAAAGTGAGATTTAAAAAATATAGGCAGTACATCAACAACTAAGTGTTTAATTATCAATGCTGAGATGTTACTGTAAGGATTTGGTTTCTCTCTATTCACATCAGCTGGCTTGTTGAATTATTGCTCCAATGTGAATGTTAATGAAAAGTCTGTTGTAACTGCTGGCAGCTTGACATTTGCACATCAAACAAGCTCTAAACTGACCTCCCTCATTCTTGAGGAGGTTTTTTGGTAATAGTATACGGTGAATAGACCCCCATCATTTAAAGACAATTCAGGCTGTTGAAGTATGCAATAATCTCAAAAGATCACATTTATTTAAGACTACTCTCCTCTTCTAGGCAGATCCTGACTCCTTGTGAGAGTAATGGATTGCACGCAACAAAATAACATTTCTAGTATTACATTATATTTATTAATATTAAAAAAACCTAGCAAGTGTTAAATAAAGCTATGTAAGGAAGTTCCAGATTAAGATAGCAATCAATCATTTGGGACATTAAATGTAACTACTTAAATGCCTTTTCCTGTTATCCACTGTGTTTTATGCCCACTCTGTCTGTGCCTTTCCAGCCTCCTGACATTAGAAACCTGTGGAAAAACATTAATATAACATAAAAAAAAATATATATATAGAAAATTAAATATAGAATAGCTCCACTCCTAAAAGGCCAAAGAGTCGAGAGCATTTTAAGACAGGACCATGAGGCATGAAAATCAGTGGCATACTATGCTCACACCCGATTCACAGCAGGCTTTTTTGACATCTTGTTTATCCTTGTTGTCATTTCAGAGAAGCACCAAGCTCTGCTAACAGTGAGTCATGTCCAGATTCATGACAGACTTACATTGTCATGCGGAGATCCAAAAATATAAAGGCGATTAATTAAACATGGGGAAGAAAGGGAGGGGATTTAAATCGTGGACGAGATAAAGCACCCTGAAACACCGCACTTCAGAAATTGTCCCTCACATTTCGAGGAGGAATGTTCATGCAAAAGGCTGCTGTGATGCAACTTTCAGACTGTTTTAAGTGTGCTAAAATGATTTTGTCGCAATCTGTTATGCAAGCTGCTTCTCAAAATACCCACAGTATCAAAGTTTTAGAGTATTTGCTTCATTGAGTGTAAAAATCGACCCTTTACAGGTGAGTAAATCGACTTTCTTCACACATATTAGGAGGCGCTTTATTTAAACTAAGCATGACAGAGCTTTATATTTGCTTGGACACATAAACTAAAGCATACTGGATGATAGAGAGGCGAGCTACACACTTGGCAGAGACAGACCACTGCATCATCACCTCATCTGGACGAAGATGGTGGGTTTTCTGTGGGTTGCCATAGAAACCCTCAATGGACTCTCCGCCACAAACAGCACAGAAGGTTGAGCAGTGTTATTTTGACTCACCCCCTTTCTGCTGCTCCCCCCCCCCCCACACACACACACACCTGAGGCAGGAGATGTAGTGCGAGGACAAAGGAAGGCAGCGATGAAGAGGGGGGGAACAAAACCTCAGCATCCTCCCCCATGCTGGCAGATGAAATGTGTGAAAAAGATGAGATGAATCAGATTGAGCTGTGCTGACCTGTTCTAGTGTGCCTCGTAATTTAAGAAGGAAGTGTTCCCATCAGGTCAGAGTGAGGGGACCTTTCCTAACAAAGCAGACAACAACTTTATAGATCGATTAAAAAATCAGTTTGAGACAAAATCTAATTACTCTGTAGATCTTTCCCCCTCTTCCTCTCTTTTTCTGCGTATCTATTTCTATATATTTTTGATGCTGTTTATTCAACGCTCATCCTGATTGAACCTCTTCCTGGAAATTTCTGCTCACCTCAGCAGCCTACTCTGTCACATCTAAAGTGCACTTGTTGATTCTGTGCCAAAAAGATGACGAGTTATGGATAGAAATTGTGCTCCTTAAAAATATATGTTTGTAAATGTAATATGCTTTTTTAAAAATGTTTCAAGCGTATTATAACCCTAGTTAAAAAAAGACAGAGGCACAGCACTACTGAACTATACTCACGATAGTTATACCCACCAGACTGATGGTCGTGGTAAATACGACTGCAACTACACACAGCGTGCGTATTTATATATATATATATATATATATATATAAAAAATGCTATGCTATGACAGGGAACCATGCTCTGTCATCCGAAATAATGATTGTTAAGTTTATTACATTTACTAAACTGCCATTATTATTACTACCGGTTCTAGTGTTACGGTGTACTGCAGTTCTGTGTGTGGTTTGTCCAAGTGGCGTTGCTGCATCCCACCAAAAGCCACTGCTGTGGGTCGGTACAATCAATGTCAAGCACCATATTGTCTTGATTTCATTACTTTCAAATGTATTCAAAAGTGGAAAACTTGAATGCAATATGTTATTTAAGCTATATCACTGTTGACTGTTATATAGTTTTTGAAAAGTGTTATGGAATTATAACTTTATAAATGCTTATCGTCTCGCAATGAGCTGGTGGATTAATTAATAAACAATTAAATAAATAAAAAGAAATGAGAGGACAGGACAAGAAATGACTTGAGAGCAGGGGAGGGGATGAGAAATGACTGGAGAGGAGGAGAGGACCAGAATATAGGACCAGAAAGGAGGAGAGAAGGCTAGAGAGGAGAGAACATAGGAGTAGTAGAAAATAAGCAGAGCAGAGTAACCGCCCCTGCTGTCCACTCAATTTACTTGTAAATATGTAAATAACAACAACAATTTGCTAAACCGTGGCCACAATATTTGGACTTGTCTTTATACAAGGCAATGCATAATATATTTCTGTTTATATGATTGTGGTTATACTTTATGAACTTTATGAATCCCTAGTCTCTGGCATTACATACAATAAAACAAGGAAAAGGTAAAAAAAATGCACAAAATATAGCAATGTCATATGACACTTTTTATACATTACGGGGGGAATAATAATTTAAAACTTTATCCCATGTGTTACTGAATTTTTAAATATTTTGGAATGGCAAGGAATTAGTTCACAATTTGAGATTTGGGGGGGGGGGGGGTCGCACCCCTAGACCCCCGCAGCAGATTTGCCCCCACCCCCAATGTCAACTCCATGGCTACCACCTTATGCAGCACGAACCATATGCTGAACTCTTTCCCCTTCTCTTCCACCCCCAACCCTCTGACCCCCCTTTTTTTCTGCACCATTATATCATAGGATATCTTACATTTTGCATTACCAAATACCAAACGTGTTTACCTCTCTACTGAACCTGGTTTTGTTGCTGTTTTTGTATATAGCAATGTTGCACTATTTTTATATCATACAGAAAGTTTCTCTTTGCTGTCTGGTTTTAAGTACTTTGTTTTTATTCTAAATTTAGTTGTTTGTGCATTTTATTTCAGCGTGGGTTGGTTAGTGAGAAACGCCAGTCCGGTACATGTGGAGAAATTGACAATAAAGCTGACTTGGACTTTGATAATGTAATAATAAGCACAAATCACCAAAAAGCAGTTTGAGACAGCATCAGTGAAAAGACCAAATTAATAATGAATAAATTGATCCATTTAATAATAAATGAATTTATAAATGGCAGACACAGGGTACAACCTATGACAGAGATCATTTCTTATGAGTTATCAATTTGCCATGAAGGACACCTCTGTGAGCAGGGAAGAAACCCAAAGGAGAAAGGGTGGAAGTCCTACAGTGCATCCACCACTGACATATGCACTCCTACTGGGAGGGCGGGCGCACGCACGCACGCACGCGCACGCACGCACGCACGCACGCACGCGCACGCACGCGCGCGCACGCACACACACACACACACACACACACACACACACACACACACACACACACACACACACACACACACACACACACACACACACACACACACACGCAAAATTAATCTGTGCGAGGTCCACGTAGAGTTCAACACTGGTGAACTTTTACAGTATAGCAAGATGTCTGGGTTGTGCTGACCTTTGTGGGGAGGAAACGCCAGAGAGACAAAAATGGAGGAATTGTAGTAGTTTTGAGACAGGAGTCAATGATACAAATACATCTTTTGACTAAACTGAATTTCCTGTCCTGTTAGCTGGCTCGTAGCAGCAGAGAGCTTAATGTTCCCTCTTCATCTTGCACATTTTTATTTAAGTTACTGGAGAACGCAAAAAAGGAGAGAGACAATGGAGATACCCTCCGGAAGGTATTGTGATTGACTGGCGGTTAGCTTGCCAGCTACAACAGTTCACTAACTAGCTCTGCGAGTAGTCACCACACGTGTCTGCCTCCTTCCTATGTCACATGAATAGAACAGAGCCATTTTAAGTGTTATTAGTAACACCTGTGCTTTTCCTACCATGACAAGTCAAAATATCTGCTGTGAAAAAGGCCCATTTGATATTTCCATAAGCAGTGCTTCAGACCGCTGCTTTAAATAATAATGGTACAAAAATTATATGCATTGCAGAGCAGTTTTAGGGCTCGTACAACGTGTAGGCTCAAAGTCAAGGCTTGCTTTCTGAGTCATGTGGGAAGGCTTGCTCTACAACAGGGAGCAGATGATTGTACTTGGGCGTGATGGTGACCTGTAGAGTTGCAGTGTATGGATCTGAGATCACAATGCGGTTCAGTCCAGAATCATCCTGAGGATCCTCCAGCTGAGTGTCGGTGCTCGAATCCCCCTCAGCCTCTCCTGAAGGGTACAGTTTGTCACCTGGAAAGAGTAGACAAACAAATGGTTAATCTATCATAAGAATTCATGTTACCATTTCACAGTAATCACCAACATTATCTTCGTAAAGTAGTGGGTAACAGCAGAAAAGAACAAAGGGAAGAAGAAGCTTAGCTTAATTAAAGATACATGACTGAGACGGCCAGGACCCTGAACCCAACCACAACATAAAAATGCAAGATAAAAAATTCATTAATCAGTTAGCTGGGCTTTCTGGAGCCAGGAACAATGCTTACATAATGTAGAGTAGCCTACTGCTATTTCTTTGCAAAAAATAATTAAATAGAAAGACTACTGTGTTCCATAGATTCAAGAAAGTCGAATGAATTGAGAATTTGTACCAATACTACATTGGTAAGGCCAGTCATGTTTGCCTTCAATGTGCAACCTGTATTAAAAGCGGTGACTGACATTGTAGAAAGTGTAGAGTGTGTGTAGGTTTCAGCCCCCTCATATAGAATGTTGCTTCACATTCATGAGCCATCTTATAAAGCTGCACTAAATACATAATTAAGTGCAACCATACCAGCAGTATAATATCATTTAGTGCAGCCAAACATCCATTTGCTATGTTTCAACACTCATTTGGATGTGGATTACATGAAATAGGCAATCAGCACCTGGCAGCAGTGAAATGTAGTGTTCGTCTTTTAAGACAATAACAGGCAGCCACTGTTCGCAGCCCTCTGTGGCACGCTGGCTGGAGAAATTGTGGAGGTCATTCAGCAAAGGGAAGCGGCACATGCGGCTGAGCTCGTAGAGCTGTGGGGAGGCGATCCACAACTTCCGTTCCTGGTAGCTCTGTAGGACCTCTGGGGGGGTGGACCACTGAAACACACAGCGAGAGGTAGTGTTTAACAACTGTACAAGTGTGTTTCACATTACGATTCATCATAGTTTGATAATCATGGAGCAAGACTGAGTAATTTTGGAAACTCATTATCAGTCTCATTTCAAGGACTTGCTGAATTATGTTTTGAACTATTATTCCCTAGCATAAGCTGTAACACCAGCTGTCTCAGTCTAATCTGTCCTCTTACCACTAGACAGCTGGTAACCAGAGCAGAACAACTGCTTTTGAGTCTCCTCAATTGACCCTTCACTAAGCCACGCCCCCCTTAGTGACTGTTGCTAAGTCCGACAAGCTGTCGGACCTGACAGCCTTTTATCACGGCGCTGCCACTGTTTATTACAACACTTGGCAGGAACAGTGTTTGACCATATCTTGGAAAAATACTGCAAAAGAAAGCTTGAAAACAACTTGTTTTACATTAGAGTCAATGGAGCGCGGCCATGAAAGTGGCAGACTTCAGTTAGAGCGAGTCCTATACTGCGCTGCGATTGGCCACCCGCATGTTCGGGGCGTTGCTTAGCGAAGGGTCAATTGTATAGGTAGGTAGGTACATTTGTCACAATATAACAGGTTATATAATGAAATTGAGTTTTGTAACTCCATTCTGCTACATAGAAGACCATATACATTAATACTGCATCAATTATAAAAATGGTAAACAGAAATAAACTATATTCAGTGGAGCAGTGCTGAGGATGAATTAGAGTTTAAGAGTCTGATAACTTGGGGGAAAAAGCTGCTCTGCAGTCTGGTTGTATGGCAGCAGAAACTTCTATATCTCTTCCCAGAAGGCAGCAGGGTGAACATGCTGTGGCAGGGTGGGTACTGTCCTTTTGTTTCCTTTGGCCTCTGCATAGGCACCTCATCTCACAGATATCACTGATGCTTGGCAGATGGTTACCAATGATCTTCTGAGCAGTTTTAATCAATTATTAGGATTACTACTGCAACTAAAAAAATATATTCATAATTGATTAATCTGACAATTATGTCAATCCATTGATAAATTATCTATTGTTTGGTTCAGAAAATGATAGAAAAATGCCAGCACAATTTCTTGTAGTCCAAAGTGACATCTTTATGTTATAAGGGTGGTGATGGTGCATAGATACGATGCTTGCCTTTGGTGTGGGAGACCTGGGTTCAATTCCCACTGTGAAACATCCACCATTGTGTCCCTGAGCAAGACACTTAACCCCTAGTTGCTCCAGAGGTATTTTGTAGGAAAAGAGACTGAAAAAATTTTACTCATGCATATTTGTTGAAAAACAATTTTGTCATAATTGTTCTGAATGTTCTTCCTGAGATTTGTGAAGTGATCCACTTTTTGGCATCCAGTGTTTGTTCGGACCATAAAGAATATTTAAAACCATCTGGTTTCTTCAACTTTCACCCCGGAGCAAAAATCAGCCTTTCAACTTGATAGAAATAATGTCATCGAGATCGACTGATGAGACATTTTTTAAGGTGATAACATTTATGACCATATCGCCCTGCCCTAGATGCATACTGAATAAAATGTTTTATTGCATTGTCAGTGCTCTCTAGTGGACAATCTATGTAATGGAAACACTGTGTGCATTCCTAAACCCATACCACCATTCCATTTATGTATGCCAAAAAAGGATTTATGCTGTCTCACTATCACACAAGACTGCCAGAGAGCAGAAAATCCACACAACTGATGCTGGGACCAGAGACTGTTGAGCACATGCTAGAAAAAGAAATGACATCATTAGAATAGTTATGATTCATTTTCTGCTGACTGATTAATCAACATTTTGTTTCAGCTTTAATGATTGCATTTTTTATTATAGCCTGTACACTTTCACTCATTTTATTCTTTGGAATACATTTTTTTTATTTCCCCTATTGTATGAACATGACTTGATATAAATGTATTCATATTATAAAGTCATCACCTGAAAGCGCACGATTTCCTTCTCGTCTTGAAGTGTGTGTGGGATCTCCTGCAGGCAGCAGATGAAGAAAACTGTGTCAAACCTCGTCACACCGTATCGGGCTGTGGGAGTCAGCCAGTTGCCCCACTCATGTAAAGCCCAGATGTTAGGCAACACCTCCAACTCCCTGCACATCCTGACGAAGTTGGAGGGGTTTTGGTTTACCAGAGCCCTCCACTTTGCGAGTTCACTACTGCACAGCTCGTTAACTTTGTAATGCAGCACTTGATCAGTGGCACACCTGTCCTCTATGCTCTTTAACAAACTTCTCTCCTCCAGTTTAGACACGACCAGGAGCACACCGGACTCCTCAAACGTCTCCCTCAAGGCGGTGATGCGGAAGGCGACCTCCCCCGGGATAGGAGAGCCCAGTTTTAGTCGGTCTGTGGCGAAGATTGGAGGTCTAGTCTCCGCAGGCTGTTTGACACTACTCAAACCAAAATTGGGCGAGTTCCTGAAAGATTTGAAAATGTCCAGCCATTCACTGGAAAAGTCCGAGGAGTCCACCGTGCCGCCGGGAAACACGTACGCATTGGGCATGAATCCACTTTTACTGCTTCGTTTAAGCAGTAAAACGTCGTAATCAAAGCAGGACTTGTGGGGCAGGTGTGACCGTCCAAGGCTGCTGCCCAGCGGTGTCCTTGACGGTACAGTGTGCGTGCCGAGCCTCTGGCCCGCGGCTAAAATAAGAGTTGCCGCCTCCTTCCAGTGCTTCAGAGCCGCGTTCATACTGCCAGCGAGCTTTCGTTATTTTCACTCCACGCTTCTGAAAGTCACGGTCCCTCGCTGCCCAGCTGCATTTGTTTGGGTGGAAGTGACGTAATTGAGGAATGACAAGAGCACATCTGCCACGAGCTGCTATCGCCACCTACAGGAGTAGCATGTAGCTGCAGTACCGGAGGCTGCAGGTTCAGGACCGCAATCCTAGGGCCGGAACTGCAATTCCAGAATACGCTTAGGAGACATGTCCCCCCCCCCCACATTTCAAAATCGATGTTTAGTCCCCCTCACTTTTTTCAGGTGATTTCGGAGTTCGCTTATAGCCGGTGCGGTTTGAGTGACTAGTCAATCAATCACACACTCTGTATCAAACATGATTAAACGGTTGAAAAGCTGACAAAAAACATGTAGCCTAAAGTTAGGCCTCTAGAAAAAGTCAGACACCACACAAAGGTGGTGCTGAAAACTCAAGGGAGAAAAAGAGGCCTGCAGCAGGGTGGGTAGTTAGACTTGTTACAAGTAACGAAAAGTTGCAAAATGAATAAATAAAATAAACAAAGTCATTGGCACATTTTCATGATCCTTTTTTAAAACTGTACTTTTACTCTTTACTCTAGAATTTTCTTTAGGCCAGTAATCTACTTTTAATTGCGCTACATTTTGATTGATACCTTCATAATTTAATCAGTCTGTAGGCCTAATATGCATCAGGCTACATTAACCACAATGAGCTGTCACCAGGCTGTGTGCGCGCAGTTACGCAGAAGAGCCCTGCCGTCGGGTGCTTGTCACAGTCACAGATGCAAACATTTAGAAAATCAGGCAAGTGTCTTTTCATTTTAAGGCTTTATTGTTCTACAAATACGACTGAAATCCAGTGAGCGCACACCATGGCACTGCTGGCCGTGTTGGAAAGGAGCCTGCATCGCTCTTTATCAAGCCGGTAAAAAATACTTTCACTTTCCATTAACGGCGCAGTTAAAGCGTATTCACTCAATGCAGAGCAAAGGTAGACTTCACACTGTAACATCTAAGACAGATGATCACCGGATTGATTCTGATACATTAACAGTATCCTGTTGTTGAAAAGAGCATCGCTTTATTTTGACTGACTGTTTCGTTCACATTGGTTACAGTTTGTTTTATAGCGATGAGTCCATTAAACAAAATGTCGCCGGTGAAACAAATTTTTCAGCTACTAACTGTTATTTATTCAGGAAGCAATCATTTTTTAGATGCACCGAGAGAGAAAATATGGTGGATAAAACAGTCCTGTTGGGCTTTACGCATGACGCTCAGGTTCCTCTGTATGCAGGTTTACCTGCTTCAACAACGAGCTGCTCCGTGTTACTGCCACAATCATTCTTGACGTTGTAAAGATTATTTAGTTGCTTTAGGAATAATCAGATTATTTTGGCTACTTGTACTACTGCAAACCAAGTGGTTTGGTTGACTGCATGTTCATAATAAAATATACAGGCAACAACAGTGGCTAGGAAGCAAGCTGATATTTTAAAGTGATCTTATGAATAAGTTCATGGAAATTAAAAAGGTAAATAATTGTATTAAACAGAAATAGTTAAATTAATCAACAAGCACAGCAATTTGCATTCCCTAGAAATAACCATGTTGCTCAGCTGTTTCTAACCTGATGAACAGCAGATTAAATATATTATTAATATATATTACTTTTACTTGAGTAGGTTTGTAATTCTTTTCTTTTACTTGATTGAATTTTTATGGGAGTAATTGGACTTTTTCTTCAGTAAAGATTTTGAGTAGCACCAATAGTGCTGACATGGTGAACATGACAGACAGCAGAGATGAGGTCAATAGCAGCACTTTAGGAGAGTTAGAGAGGAGTTTTGAAATTGTATTTTAAAGGCTCATTTAGTTATGTACTGAACTTGCATAAAGGTCTCTAAAGTCCCAGAGGCCCCGACAAATGCTTTGTCAGGAGGGTGGGCTGACCAGGGACAAACTCCTGGGCCATTTGTTTGCCTTTGTCCTTGACCTTAAAACCCTGTCCTGAGGTGTACATGTGTCTCTGCTACATGTCCATAAACTATTTAAAAGTAGTCAAAATTGTTACATAGAGATGAGCATCCTGCAGTATTTTAAGAGGAAGAGGTCAGAGGTCACAGGAGTAGGAGTAGAAATAACCAAGGAGGATGAGCTTGTAAGTTGTATGGATATCTACTAGACATACTGTATATTCTAATATTTAAAAGATTTTGTTAGGCCATTGCCATGTCTTCAGAGTTTGCATTGAAGACAGTTCTGTGTTCACAACTATTTGTTGCAGGGAGACTCAGGGCCAAGTGCGACACAGGAAATATCACAGACAGCTCACAGGTGTAACATCAGGATAACTGAATACAATTGTACTGTGGCTAGCTACATTAACTAGCAGCTGTTCCATGGTTTTTATTGTATGTAGTCGGTTTTGTTCAAGTTATATTAAACTGCACCGAGTTTTCATAATCTCCCCTCTCCAGTCTGTTCTCCATCTTCTGTCACTGCAAATACCCTCTTTGAGCCACACTAATACGTACATTCTGTTTTCAAAAGTCATTAGAAATGAGCATTTAAGTACTTTAAAATAAAAATCAGGGGGGTATGCACCCGAACCCCCCTAGCCCTTCTGCGTCCCCCCCATATTCAAAGTTGCTCCTACATCCTTGAATTCCAGGACTCTTGTTTACTTTTATACTGCCAGCCTCACAGCCTACGTGCTAGCAGACAGGGTTAATCTCCTTCGTGTTGCTGTTTATTACCACCACCACTCCACTAGATGGCGCCGTCGCAAAAGAACTAGGGTCCTGAAACTGCAGCCTCCAGCACTGCAGCTTCATACTATTGACCTACAGAGCTGCAGAGAGACTGCTTCTTCCTCTTTAGTGTTTATTTGCGGTTGGAAAAGAAATTATGCAGGAAAATTTTTTAACTGTAAGGCCAGTAAATTGCCGACAGCAATAGCTTCAGAGATGCAGCTGACCCCTAAAGAGCCTCTCTTTAATTCGTCTAGCTTTCTTTCAGTGTGCAGGCTATTTCATGGAACTGGTGCATTTTCATTTATTTTAACTCAATATATTCCAAATCTAATAATTGGTATGTTTTGAACAACATGTTGGATGAATCAGGAAGCCAAGAAATCCCAACAGCTATTGATTTAACAGAAAATTGAATGACATTGATCAATACATCTGTTTAACTCCTGGTTCCTTTTTTTCTCTTTTGCACATTACTTCTTGCGGGTCGCTGCTTACAGCTCTTAGTATGGTAGACTATATCACCCCCGCCCCTCAACAACACCCCACCACCCCCACCACCACTTGCTCATATAGACTGACATCATGTCAGCATTGGGAAGTACCAAAATGCAATGAAAAAAACAAATACATTATTCATTTGATTTGTTTCTGTCTGAAATGTTTCCCCATAATCATTTCGGTGTAAATTTTGCTGTGGACAAAATCAATTCAATTTTTCATTTAACACTCTAAATCGTCTAAATCTATCATAAAGACAATCATGCCCTCAGCAGTACTTGCAGAAGAAGTGATCATGTAAAAATATAAGAATATAAGAAATAATCAAATTAATTAAATAATCCCAATGCCCCCGTGAAGTGAGGCGGTGCTTCCCAACCTGACTCTCTTCATCTGGTCAACTAATCATCTCCCAGTAAATTGGGCTCTGTGTTTCACACTCCACCTCAAACTGATGTGTGGCAAGCATTCTTGTTCAAAATGGCTGCCATATATGGCATTCTACACATTAGTGGATGTTTGGCCTATTTACAATAAAATATGTATTAATGTGGACATGATGCCTTTTTTATTCTTTATCATCAAATATTTTTTATTACATGTTCATAAGATGTCCTTTAAAGTTTAAATCATTTGAAGTTTGTCATTTTGCATGATGTAATCAATGATGTATGTAATGATGAACCATTGGTGTGGGAGACCTGGGTTCGATTCCCACTGTGAGACATCCACCGTTGGATGTCCCTGAGCAAGACTCTTAACCTCTAGTTGCTCCAGAGGCTGACATGTATAGCTATTGTAAGTCGCTTTGGATAAAAGCGTCATTAAATGAGTAAATGTAATCCAATCCAAACTCTGTTGCTGTAACTAATTAAAATTTTACACATTTTAACTCAAACTCTCACTTCAGCATTATGTATGTTGGACATTTCAGTGATGGCAAATAGTCTCTGTGTTAAAAGGTTCTGAATATGTTTCATACACAGATACAGTCTACAAATCTGTTAACCTGGAATGTCACAATAAAGTGAATAAATACACTCTATCTGACAAACTATGTTCTAATTTTCAAGGAATATTTCCTCCCTCAGTTTCAACTAACTGAGGGAGGAAATATTCCTTGAAAATGCAGCACACTGAAAGTACACAGGCTCCCCAAGAATGAATTTGTTGCCGTAAATGCCTTTAGTCAGATCCTAAGCCCCAGTGAACGTGCCTGAAAACTTCCACTCTGTTATTGGTCAGAAGTTCTTGGTCTCAGGGTTACTGAGTTCATATGCCAATGTGTTCTTGTGTTAGCAGATTACCATGTGCAGGCAAGGCTGTCTGTCTGTGGCAACTGTGTTTGCGGCAACTGCTCAAATTCTCTTACAGGCTTCATAAAAATATGTCCATTGTTTTGCAGCGCCTCGGAAGCTGCAGCCACCAGAGGAAGTCAGTGTTACAAATCAATGGTGGATTAGACAGTAAAACGTCGAGATTGTTGTCATTTGACTATTTGTATATGTCCTATATAATTTTGTTGAGGATGTCATCTTTGAGATCAAACACAGAAATTGAATCCTAATGCTCCTATTAGACTCGCATTGTATTCACTTTTACAGTATTATAAATAGTGTAAATAAATAGTGTACTGTTATTATACAGAACATATATATTGTAATTTTTGTTTATCACTGAGAATGTTATCATACTACACCCTGCACATCCATCAAAGGCTGAATTATTGAAGTTGCTCCTACTTTTGTTTTTACATGTTAAGAAACTTAAAGCATGCCTTGCAGTCACATAGCAGTTTGTACTCAAAAGCCATATATGTGCTAGTAAATAAACTACAGATCTGCACACTTCAGTGTATACCTTTTTTCTTCTCATATTTAGCTCAACCATTTCTCATTTCAAAGGATATAATGGTGTCCAATGGTCTCAAAAAAATAAACAGAATGGAGAACATTACAGATTATGCAAGTTCTCTGACAGAGAGAGACCTTTGGAGAAAAGAGAGGAGAAGGATCTGCAGAGTAGAAAGGGAATGTAACACACAAACACACACATACACACATGCAGGGGTGTCACATATCCTTATCAAAGAAGCATTGTGAAGGAAGTCAGGCTAGGTAAGGTCAGAGAGGAGGAAGTGATTCAGAGATTTCTGTTGAAATTTGAAACTTTCTCCAAAAGTGTCGACAGTGTGAATAAAATTCAGAGAAAAACCCAATAGAACAATACACAGCTGAAATGTCTTGTATTGGACTAGTCGCACCTAACTTTGTGAGTCCTTGCAGCATCTTCATGGGATCGTCGGACAGAGCGACAGAGATTTGTCTCAAAATACAATTAATAATTATGTAATTATAAAATGTGTAATGGCATTCTCACATGCTCTTGTTACTGCAACTTGCCACAACAGCTAAGTAAAAGCTGCAGTCATATTCTCACTTTATTCTTATTATAAATTACTGTTTCAGTCAGACAATGTATATTTTATAGTTTGTTGAAATGACACACACAAATATATAATTATACATCAAAAACATATAATATAGTTCAAACACTCAAATCTAAAGAAAAAACGAGATGAAAATTCCATGTTTTTTTACAAGCAGGTAAACTGAACTATGGTGGGCACACGTTACCCACCTCCCTTTCGTCCAGGGCTGTCCAAGATGTCCAATCAGAACCGGGAACCTCCCACTGGAGGAGTGTGCTCAGTCACAAGGAGCCACAGGTTTTCATTTGTATTACACATTCCTGCTTAACTTGGCTCAGTATCATTTGTGGGTCTATACCTGGGCTTGAAAACAGCCACATTCAGGGTTCATGGAGCATCACTGAGGTGGTTTTCATCTGAGTCAGTCATGTAAGTGAAACATTGAAATACTAATTCATTTATTTATTATCATGTATCAAGTAATACCTTAACAAAGTCATTGTCAAATTCAAAGATGATCCTTACATTCAAGACATTTTGTCATTATTATATATTTAGTAAACAAGAAAGTTCTCATGTTTGTTAGGCATTCACGTAAGTAAATTAAGTTAAGTTAATCATTACAGGAGTGTGAAATGCATGTGCATGTAGGTAAGTGTATTGAGAAAGGACTTAGTGACTGAAAGGTCAACTTTTTAAATATATCAGTGCAGCAATGTTAAGTGTGTGCAGAAACTTACATTTTTTCCCATGTAAGTGTGGACAAACACAACTTTTTGAGAGCATCATTGGTGTGGAAAAAAAACCAATTTCACTACTCTTACAAACCCATTTTCAACCACTCCTGTCCTGGAAACACACCATTAGTCTGCATATTTTAGTACTAACATACCACAGAAAATTCTTGACATGTACTCAGACTGGCTGAGACATCACACAAGTAAAAAAAAATAGCCTCATGGTAGCCCCTTGTGCAGAAATTTGGACAGTGGTGTCGTTGTATTAGGGGTAAAACACTAAATCCGAATCCAGAAGTTCAGCTGATTTTCTGGAGATGAAGTCTCTCCAAAAGACTAAACCTGTCAAGCCTGTCTTTAACTGCTCCACTCACTATGCTGTAAGAGATCACTCAGTGTAGGTAGGTTTGTGGTTCAGAACCACTGTGCCACAGTGAAATAGTTATCAACTAGAAACGAAACACTGTGCAGACTCAAAGTCAGAATTTTTGCAGTATCCAGATCAGTGCCTTTTTTACAGTAATACAGTAAGTAAGATCACAGGATTAACAAGGCAAATACATTTGGTTTTAAGTGGATTTTCACTTGTTTTGTTTGTGTGAGCCTCATTGTTTAGCTAGATGAGAGAAATTGTACTGCCTGTAGTAGGGGACAGTGTTTCCCTGTAAACCCCATCATACCTTATCATAAAGACTGGTTTAGGTAACTTAACTATGCAACACAGACCAATGCATCTTGTCTTGTGTAAGATGCATTGATTTTTGTTTTCTCATGCACTAGCAGACTGAAATGGATAAAGGCAGCATCAGGAAGAGGAAGGAGTCGCAGAATGGCTCCACCAGCCACAGCGTGGACTGTCAGACCGCAGGCAAGCAGCCTGTGAAGGCTACTGTGCTTCAAAAAGATGTGAGTGTGTACTTATCTGGCTTTGAATGTGTGTGTGTCTGCTCCTGAGAACAAGTCTCATTAGATGTTCACACCGTAGGATCCCACCATTTGTACCTTTTTGCCTTAATGGGAGTGGAAACTGAGTACCAGGCAGTACCACAACAACCGTCTCTACTTATTAACTCCACAATATTCTACTCAGTGGTGCTGTCCAGGCCCCCTAAGCTCCCTAAGCCCTAAAGCTGAAAGGGTTTCACTGGTTAAATTAGGGTTATTATGATCATTTTTCTAAACAATGAATAATTAGAACCTAATTTCCCCTCACTCTACTCTAATAAGTAACCTATTCAAGGTGACTGTAATGCTTATGGCTTATAATGCATGTGTTGTTTCTTATGTTGTAATGTGATGACGAGGGGGTGCTTATGGTTCATTGCTGTATCATGGGGCGCTCGTGGTTCATTGTTGCAGAATAGGATGCTCTTTATTTATTGTTGTAGTATGTTCAGAAAAAACGCGAGATTGTGAGAGTGCAAGGGAGATAGTTGCGGTAGCCGAGAAAGAACCATGTATGCATGTGTGGAAAAAGAGTCCATCGTGTTAAAATCCATGACATGTATGTGTTGCCTATGTGGGTTGAATCTGGATTCCTCCCAAACATCGATTCCACTTAACAATTGGAAAAACTCACATGATGGTGGTTATTAAGTTTTTGTGTGCTCAGATAATGGGCTTACATTTTGAAACAAACCTAGGATGTTAACATAAACACTAACCAGCCACTTGATTAGGTACACAGCCTATCTGAGTAATGTTGCTGAACTTGTCCATCCCCTAATGGCCAAAGTGTACCCATCTTCTGATGGCTACTTCCAGCTGGATAATGCACCATGTCACAAAGATCAAAATGGTTTCTTGAACATGAAAATTAGTTCACTGTGCTCAAATTGCCTCCACAGTCCCCAGATAGCAACCTTGTACTAGCGAGAGGTACCTAATAAGGTGGCGGTGTATATACTTTAAGCTGTATTAAGTAATTTAAGATACTATTGCTTGGTAGTGTTTGTAACATTGTACACAGAGCAAAGACAGGATCCTGTCCGAGTTGTGTTTCAGTCACCTGACACTGGTGTCTAATAGTCACTCGCCTTTTAGCTTTGGTGTAGTGGATACTTTATCACAATGCAAATCCCAGAATGTTTTAAACACTATTGACATCTAACGGCACAGAACAAAACATGAAAAAAATGAGTGAAACAACAATTTCAATGAAGACAGCGTTCAAGAAAGTTCAAATATGACCACTGAAGTGACACCTCTGCCATTTTTTCTTCATGTGTGCTCAGGTTGGTCTGTTTAGTGGCATCTGTCTGATTGTGGGAACAATGATAGGCTCGGGCATCTTCATTTCTCCTAAGGCTGTCCTACTGTACTCTGGAGCTGTGGGACCCTGCCTCCTCATCTGGGCTGCCTGTGGCGTGTTAGCCACTCTGGGTGAGAACGGCATACCAAACCAATAACATCCTTTTAATAAACTTTTAATGTCTATTTCTATATTTAGATTTTTGTCTCTGAATAACAGACTCGCTCTGAGATTCACAGAGCACTGTACATAATGCAAAACACACAGACACAAAAACAACAGATCTTATGATGTAATACGCATTCATTTTTGTAATCTTTGAGGTCAGTGGTGTTATTGTATTGGGGTAAAATATTCTTTCCCCCATATTTATTTAAATGGTGGTGGACAAAGCATAAGAAAAACCATGGGTAGGACGTCAGCGATTTGAGTTCTTGGTGTTTTTAAGGCCCAGTTAGCTATTTAAGATAATTCATCAAATTCATCACAAACATACTGTTAAGTGGGAAACACAATTTTCCAGTGTGGAGGACCCCAGACATAATGACTTGTAAGTGTAATTGTTGTGTCAACACAACTCTTGAATTATTACACTGAAATTTAACAAAAACACTGAATTTGAATTTTTATCGCGGAAAAAAGCATTAATTAACAGGTCCTCTATGCTTTGACCGAAGTACCACAATGAGCAGAATCACTGAATCAAAGTGCACACAGAGAAACTGACACAAACCACAACCAAATTAAAAAAGAATGAACCAAAATAACCAAGAACTCAAGCAGACACAGATCCATGAACCAAAGTACAAAAACAAAGGCAGAGATAAGCTAATCATAAGACAATACACTAACAACAGGAACAAAGCTAGACAAGAACACCAGGCAGAGAAGATTACCAAAATAAAACAGGAAGTAAAGTTCACAGGAACACACAAGGACAGATCTACCAAAGTAAAACACAAAACATGTAAAGACAGCAAAATCAGGGCACGGACAGAGACGGGACCAAACAGGAGACAAGACTACACTAAAACATGGAGGTATAAGACTAAGGACTAAGACACAGGCCATAAGTAATAAAACACAGAAGTACATCGACCAAGAAAACACTAAACATGAACTAAAGCACAGGACTAAGAACTAAGATGAGAGACAAGACAGTTATTAAAAAAACTTAAAGCGAATGAACAAAATAATAAACTAGACTACAAAACTCCAAATCATGACAATATCAAATAAAGACAGGAAAAAACAACAGCACATCCTAACAATTTTGTTTCTAAAGTCATATATTTTCTTTAATTACTTTATCTCAATTCAAATTCAAATTAGCTTTATTTGCATGAATGTGTGACAACAATATTGCATACAACATAAGAACAATCAATCCCATACATTTCATTAAACAAGTAATTAAAGCGTAAAGTTATCAAAGTGTGTTTGTATAAACCAAAAAGAAGAAATATTAAAAATTAAAATAAAATAAATACACACACAGAAGCGTGTGTGTGTGTGTGTGTGTGTGTGTGTTAAAAAAAATATTAAAAATAAAATAAATAAACAAAACAGTAAGCGTGTGTGTGTGTGTGTTTCCTTTTCGATAGAAAATAAAAACATATAAATTCTTACCATTAATCACCTTTATTCGTATCATTTTGGTTGCATTATTATACTTTATTTTAGAGTAAAGTTATTAACATGGATTTAAGATTTAAAATATGACTGGCTGTGACTTTGAGGGTGTTTGGCAGAGAGTTTGTTTAAACCCAGTGTTTCTTGGTAGGAGAAAGTTCTGAACCTTTCTTGTATTTTCTACCTAAAGCAATTCTGAAAGTCTCCCCATGACATTGTTTTACATCTGTCATCTTCTTTCTGTCTCCATCTGTATGTGTGGCTACACAGGGGCACTGTGCTATGCTGAGCTTGGCACCATGATCACCAAATCGGGAGGAGAGTATTCGTATTTAATGGAGGCGTTTGGCTCCCTTGTAGCCTACCTTTACTCCTGGACCACTGTCATGGTGCTGAAGCCCTCCTCCTTTGCCATCATCACACTGAGCTTTGCAGAATATGCCTCCACTCCTTTCTACCCTGGCTGTACTCCTCCTCTTGTCGTTACTAAGTGTCTGTCAGCAGCAGCTATATGTAAGTTTTACTTTAGTGGGTACAGTTGGAGAACTATCAAGAGACAGCCAGATTTTAAAAGCATTCAACTGAAAAAATCCCAACCCCTCCCTTCATGCCTTCCTCAAAACCACAAAAACACATTTTCATGTGTGTGTGCACAGGCAGAGTGCGCACAGGTAAGCACGTAGGCAAACAGGTAGGCCTGCCAATCGTTTAGTTCAGACTAAATTAAATGATTGGCTGTGCTTATTACAGTCCTGCGACAGCAACAGATATCAGATTTTTTTCACTGTTGCGTCAGAGCGTTTAATTTGTTGATTGCTATCAGGATGCAATGAGAATTTTGACAAATATAACAAAAATGCCTCTTAAATTAATAGCTACCCTAGCTTTAATCCTTGTGACTTAATGGTTACAAGCAGTTAATTACACATAGGGTCTAAATAGTAGCCATTGTAGAAATTATAATAATAATATAATAATAATCCTTATTTGTAGAGCACTTTTCAAAAACAAGTTACAAAGTGCTTTAACAAGTGTAAAGAATAATACAAAAAAACAAAAAACAAGATAAGAGCATGAAAAATTAATATAAAATTAGTAAAATACAATAAAATAAAAGGGATAAAATAAAGTCAAATAAGATCGGGAAAGGCTGTCCTATAAAAGTATGTTTTAAGAAGGGACTTAAAAGAGTTCACTGACTCAGCCGACCTGATTTCCTCGGGCAGGCTTTTCCAGAGCCTCGGGGCCCTGACTGCAAACGCTCTGTCCCCTTTAGTTTTCAGTCGAGACTCTGGAACAGACAACAGACCTCTGCCCGAGGATCTCAAGGTACGTGCTGGTGTGTATTGGACTAACAGTTCAGAAATATAACAAGGCGAGAGGCCATGAAGAGCTTTAAAAGTGATCAATAGAATTTTAAAGTCAATTCTAAAACATACTGGGAGCCAGTGTAATGAAGCTAAAATAGGAGTAATGTGGTCATATTTCTTTGTTCTGGTTAAAAGCCTGGCAGCTGAGTTCTGGACAGTCTGGAGTCGATCAGTAGATTTTTGGGTTAAACAGGTGAAAAGGCTGTTGCAATAATCCAGGCGTGATGAGATGAAGGCGTGTAAAATGGTCTCGGTGTCCTTAAAAGTTAACATAGATCGAATTTTTGCTATATTTCTAAGTTGATAAAAACATGATTGAACAAGCTTTGTGGTGTGCTGCTCGAAATTTAAATTACTATCAAACCAAACACCAAGGTTCTTTGCCACAGGCTTAATGTGATTTACTAGGGAACCAGCAGATGGCAGTATTTGATTTGCCATCTGCTGAGACTCGATGACCAGGATTTCTGTTTTGTCCGAGTTCAGCTGGAGGAAATTCCAGGGTCTGTGGATCTGACGGGCAAGTATATTTGTGTGTCATCAGCATAAATATGAAAAGAAATGCCATGTTTATGGATAATATGTCCAAGGGGAAGCAGATACAAGGAAAACAAAATGGGTCCTAAGACCGACCCCTGAGGCACACCATATTTAACTGGACAGAATGAGGAGACATAGTTGTTTACAGACACACAAAACTTCCTATTTGACAGGTAGGATGAAAACCATTCTAGGGAAGTACCAGAGATCCGCACCCAGTGCCTCAGTCTGTCTAACATGATGTTGTGATCAATGGTGTCAAAAGCAGCGCTAAGGTCCAGGAGTACAAGGACTGAGCACATACCTTCATCATCAGACATTAAAAGGTCATTGGTGACTTTAAGCAAGGCAGTCTCAGTGCTGTGGTACTTCCTAAAACCAGACTGAAATTTTTCAAATAATTTGTTATTTTCCAATACAGTGAGCAGCTGTTTGGACACAGTTCTTTCTAGAATCTTTGCAAAATTGTTGATCACATCTCCTACATTAAAACTGGACTGGCCACTGAATTCTTTCCTTTGTGCGTGAACAGGAAAAACTGTGCGTCTGAATCACCTGGTACTGTTTGTACTGAGACTGCTTAAAGTATAGTAAATGATTACTAGTGGAAGTAGGATTGTATTGTTCTAAAGTAGTTAAGTGAACAGAATATGAGGCTTTAAAGCCAGTTAACCATTTAAAGCTGCCATAATGAATGTTTTAATATTAACAGGGATATCAAATGACTACATGTAATGTGAAAGAAGTAACTCGTAGTGACAAACCTGGAGACAGTTATGAAGTAGCCTACAAGTTCCAACATATTTTAGAAAGTTGGCCTGTTGCCTTGGTTTTACAGCTTGTAAATTAACAGTTTTGATTCAACCTCTGACTCCAGGAAATAAGAGGTAACTTAGTTCACTGTTATTATTACATTACCATTATTACAGTTAAGCAAGACAAAGGATAAACAATTGTGAAATATTATAAATGTACGTTGAAGAGGGAAGGACATTTCTCTGCTTTCTCCACTGTTTATTTCAAATATCTAAGGGAAAATGTTTTATATTGTTACATTATTTTGTGTCTTCTCAGTCTTGATCGTCACCGTCAACTGTTTGAGTGTCAAACTGGCAAGCTATGTGCAGAACTTCTTCACAGCAGCCAAACTTTTCATCATTCTTGTCATAGTGGGAGCTGGCATTGTTGTGATGGCACAGGGTGAGCCTGCTTGCACTATCAGTGTATTTAATATACTTTAATATACAACTTTGCTTTAAAATGCCTTGTCCTTTGATAAAATGTTTAATACTAACATTTAATATTTATTTATGTATTGTTATGTGCTTGTGTCCAGGAAAAACTGAGACTTTGTCAAATGCATTTGATGGCACATCATCGTCTGTTGGAGCAATCGGACTTGCATTTTATAATGGGCTTTGGGCTTATGATGGATGGTGAGAGTTATACTTCACTAGCCCTTTAGCAGGAATACTTTAGCAGTGTATACAGTAGGCTTGTTCACACTCTTTTATAAAGCAATTCATCGATGTTTACTTTGTCAACTGATGAGCTTTTTGCCACTGTACTGACTGTAAGTAGGAGCCCTGTGACCCTACTTAGCCTTTCAGCTACTCGAGCCTCATCCGTAATACCAGGTTGCATGTTGTTTGAGTGCAGAAACATGGCAGTGTAGTGGGGCATAGTGAGAGGCAACAACTCCCTCAGTTATTCCCTCAGGTCTTGTGGATATTATATGCACGCAGGGGTAGTTTATGTCTCTAGACCTGGACCTGAAAAACAAAAGCAGCATCTTACCGTTCCATTGGTCAGCCATCGATCACGGCCTTCCCAACTTTTGGCTGTATTAAAAGCACTGGCTGAACAGTGCTGACTACTTTTTTTCTTTACTGAGTCTGTTTGCACAATAAAGGAGATCTTTGTTGGTTTAAAGAGTTGTTGTGCATTACAGAGCAAAGTCTGCTACAGAGTGTGGCAGTTATGGACAATTTTGGGTTCTCTTATGCATGATGAGTGGTTACAGTGGGGTTTTCATAACAATACTTGTGTCTCCTGTGCTGTCACCAGCTGGGAGTTTTTAGATGGCCCCCCTTCATCTCCTTCTGGTGCAGGAGTGTGTGGAGAGCATTATTGCCTTATTGAGGTTCATTTCTTTGTAATGTGTAATGTTAGTTCTGAGGGTTACATTCTCCTCTTCAGTCACTTTTTCTGAGGGGACCTGGATAGGTGGCCTCATGTGATTCGCACACTTTCATTTTTCTTTCACGGTGGGATCACAGCAGGGGTCTGGCTATAAGGCCAATTACAGGGTAAAGTGAGTGAAATAACACATAGAATACTAAAATACCATGTCAGTGACATTAAAGATGCTAATGGCTACAGTGATTACTTACATAGCACTGCAAGTCCATGCAAATTTCAGTGCAGTGCTCTGCAGAGGAGAATTACAATTATGCCTGTTTTAAATTTTTTTTGTATTTCTTATTTCATGGTAGTGTTCTACCTTTACCTTTGTTTTCTCATTCCCGTGTTTTCTTAGGAATCAACTTAATTGTATTACAGAAGAGCTGAAAGACCCATTCAGGTAAGACAAACCAAAATCTGGAATTTTTAAGAGGTCATTAGACAAAGTCAGAGTATTATGTCTGACGTGGTAGGCTGCATAACCTTTAAGTGCACTTGAGTTCACAATATTATATTGAACAAACAAGAAGGCATGCTTTTTACATCTTCGAACAGATCATTT
This sequence comes from Micropterus salmoides, assembly GCF_014851395.1. NCBI lineage: Eukaryota > Metazoa > Chordata > Actinopteri > Centrarchiformes > Centrarchidae > Micropterus > Micropterus salmoides. The sequence goes on from NW_024044348.1 coordinate 26,364,850, forward strand.
CTATCAGATATATGAAGCACAGCCTATATTCTGTTCAAATGTGTACAATATGCAATGTGTTTATCTGTCAATTGATCTCAGGAACTTGCCCCTTGCCATCCTCATCGGGATCCCTTTGGTATCTATGTGCTATGTGTTGGTCAACGTTGCTTACTTTACTGTTATGACCACCACTGAGCTGCTGTTGTCTCCAGCTGTTGCTGTGGTAAGAAGCATAAAAGGTAATAGAGAAGTGGGGGGCAAAGTGTTTTCAAAATAGCTGGTAATGACCTGTTAGTGTGGTGTTAAATAACAAATGTACAGTAATGAGAACCCATTTTCACACATGTATACAGTATGTGTACTTTTATTTATTCCAGAGAATTTTAGATTAAACCTCAGTAACAGCTCAGTATTCTGCTCCCCTGTCTTTTCTGAAGGATTTGTTTGTGCCTTCTCAGACTTTTGGAGACAGAGTCCTTTACCCTCTGTCTTGGATCGTTCCCCTCTTTGTTGTCTTCTCTACGTTCGGCTCTGCCAATGGAAGCTGCTTCACTGCTGGCAGGTAAAACAGACAACTGTCACATTATATATGAAATACGGAAGAAACATGCTGTGCTGTGCATTTTTGTTTGTATAAGGAAAAAAAGGCATGAATAAACAAAGTTTGAAAGTGAGAAAACTGATGTGCATTAGAGTTGGAAAGACTTTGACAGAGAAGAGGGAAATAGACAAGAAGTCAGGAAAGTACAGTACAACAAGACAGCACACATTTCTGTCTTTATCTTCTCACAGACTGGCCTATGTATCTGGTAGAGAGGGTCACCTGGTGAAAATCTTATCCTATATAAGTCTGAAGCACTACACTCCTTCCCCTGCTCTCATATTCAATGTGAGTCCTACATACTTAATGAGTTTCCTTGGATCCTTTTCAATATAGTCTGACATGATCGTCCAACTTCTTTAAATGTTTACAAGCGCCTTTCTCTCTGTTTTAGGGTGTTCTGTCTCTTTTCTACATTATCCCAGCAGATATCAACACCCTTATTAACTACTTCAGCTTCGCTCAGTGGGTGTTTTATGGTCTGACAGCTCTGGCTCTCATAGTCATGCGTTTCACCAGGAGGGAGCTCAATAGACCAGTAAAGGTGAGGCTCATTAATCAAGGAGTTTTTTTTTTGGGAGGCAACTTCTTCTTTTAGTGTTTTAACTCAGCAGTATTATGCACTCTGATGGTTTGTTAATTTGACACCACAACAGCTGTATCTTTACACACATTCAAATTACAGCAAAGATGACAGCGTTTTGGAGAGAAAGTGTTATTAACTGATTAGGTAACAAGACAGTAATTATATTATATTTACTGAATTGATTCATCTAGACAGGTTTGTTACAAGTCCAGATAAATAATCTACTCCTTTTAAAGACATGCTTTAAAGACATTGTAAGTTGTATTTTATTGTTGTCTTTTTTAACTGCTATGATTTTAATGTTTTTTTATCTTCTGTGAAAGCACTTTGTACTCTGTTGATAAGTGCTCTACAAATAAAGTGTGATCAACATTTCTTAGTAGAAATATAAGCTTGAAAGAAATATATCTCGATATATTAATTAACAAAATAATATTGCTTATTTTTTGGGGGAATTCAGTTGGGGGTTATGATCACAGATCAAGTACAAGTACACTGCTCAAAAAAAATAAAGGGAACACTTAAACAACACAATGTAACTCCAAGTCAATCACACTCCTGTGAAATCAAACTGTCCACTTAGGAAGCAACACTGATTGACAATCAATTTCACATGCTGTTGTGCAAATTGAATAGACAACAGGTGGAAATTATAGGCAATTAGCAAGACACCCCCAATAAAGGTGTGGTTCTGCAGGTGGTGACCAGAGACCACTTCTCAGTTCCTGTGCTTCCTGGCTGATGTTTTAGTCACTTCTGAATGCTGGCAGTGCTTTCACGCTAGTGGTAGCATGAGACGGAGTCTACAACCCACACAAGTGGCTCAGGTAGTGCAGCTCATCCAGGATAGCACATCAATGCGAGCTGTGGCAAGAAGGTTTGCTGTGTCTGTCAAGAGTAGTTTCCAGAGCGTGGAGGCGCTACCAGGAGAAAGGCCAGTACATCAGGAGACGTGGAGGAGGCCGTAGGAGGGCAACAACCCAGCATCAGGACCACTACCTCCGCCTTTGTGCAAGGAGGAGCAGGAGGAGTACTGCCAGAGCCCTGCAAAATGACCTCCAGCAGGCCACAAATGTGCATGTGTCTGCTCAAACGGTCAGAAACAGACTCCATGAGGGTGGTATGAAGGCCCGACGTCCACAGGTGGGGGTTGTGCTTACAGCCCAACACCGTGCAGGACGTTTGGCATTTGCCAGAGAACACCAAGATTGGCAAATTCGCCACTGGCGCCCTGTGCTCTTCACAGATGAAAGCAGGTTCACACTGAGCACATGTGACAGACGTGACAGAGTCTGGAGACCCCGTGGAGAACGTTCTGCTGCCTGCAACATCCTCCAGCATGACCGGTTTGGCGGTCAGTAATGGTGTGGGGTGGCAATTCTTTGGGGGGCCGCACAGCCCTTCATGTGCTCGCCAGAGGTAGCCTGACTGCCATTAGGTACCGAGATGAGATCCTCAGACCCCTTGTGAGACCATATGCTGGTGCGGTTTGCCCTGGGTTCCCCCTAATGCAAGACAATGCTAGACGTTATGTGGCTGGAGTGTGTCAGCAGTTCCTGCAAGAGGAAGGCATTGATGCTATGAACTGGCCCGCCCGTTCCCCAGACCTGATTCCAACTGAGCACATCTGGGACATCATGTCTCGCTCCATCCACCAACGCCACGTTGCACCACGGACTGTCCAGGAGTTGGCGGATGCTTTAGTCCAGGTCTGGGAGGAGATCCCTCAGGAGACTATCCGCCACCTCATCAGGAGCATGCCCAGGCGTCGTAGGGAGGTCATATAGGCACGTGGAGGCCACACACACTACTGAGCCTCATTTTGACTTGTTTTAAGGACATTACATCAAATTTGGATCGGCCTGTAGTGTGGTTTTCCACTTTGATTTTGAGTGTGACTCCAAATCCAGACCTCCATGGGTTGATAAATTTGATTTCCATTGATAATTTTTGTGTGATTTTGTTGTCAGCACATTCAACTATGTAAAGAAAGGAGTATTTAATGAGATTATTTCATTCATTCAGATCTAGGATGTGTTATTTTAGTGTTCCCTTTATTTTTTTGAGCAGTGTATATACTAAACAATGTGCCTTGTGTAATTGTGTGATTTGGTACTCAAAGGTACCGATTGTCATACCATGCCTAATGGTCCTGGTGTCCTGCTACTTAGTCCTGGCTCCCATCATTGATAAGCCAGAGCTGGAGTACCTCTACTGTACTATCTTCATCTTCAGTGGACTTCTCCTCTACTACCCTTTCATCCACCGGAAGGTCAACTGGGCACGCAAACTCATGAGTATGTTTTACTCTGAACTGACTTCATCTCAAAATTTAAGATGTTAAAATATTTCCATTGGTTTTTGACCATTAGTGTAGAATAAAATGGGACATCATGTGCTCAAAAGGTAGAAAGCAAGTTCATGAAATACAGTGTTATGTTGCGCTGACCTCATGATGAACCCACTTGAATAGTGTTGATGTGACCTTTGACCTCCATTCCCCTGTAGGGCCCATCACCATGCATCTCCAGCTGCTGATGGAAGTAGTTCCTCCTGAGAAAATTGAATGAGAAGGGACACAATTGACAACCAGGTCAACTGCTGCTTGCCGTGAAACACGTCAAGCCTGGTTTTGGAAACAGTGGGCTAGAAATTTGGTGCCCAGAGTGGGTCAGAGCCAAACATCTGTAGCTATATTACGAAAGTAAAAGGGGCTGCGTTGTGTTTATGAACCCGTGTATAAGGACAAAAGATGTAATCATTTGTCATTTGGGTTCAGGGATGAAAAAAGAGGATTCATGTTTCTAGAGTATAGGAAAGTTTCTGCTGTAATTAAAATGTACTTTGACATATAAATAAAGGCATAGAAGAGCTGGATTGACCATATTCTCATGATGTCTTTCCCCTCATGAATAAATAAATCACTTACAAAAACCTTCCTGCTGTGATGGTTAAGCTACAACTAAAGGATGCTAGGTAGTATTTTAACGTGCCAGCACTTAGGAAACATTAACCAATCATATTAAACATTTCTTTATGTAGTTAATGTGCAATAATGTTTTTACTGGGCCAAAGATCATATGACTAAGAGCTACTAGAGGATTAAGATATGCATGAATCTGAATTTGAGCAAAGGGAGCAAGGAAATGGTAAACATTGTAAATGCATTGCGGGGACAACATGAAGGCTCAGCAGATCATGCAACAAGATGCAGAAACGTATGTTTTTTTTCACATAAGAGTTTCTTGAATGATGTATGCGCATTATTTAGTAGACTAATGCTCTCACTCCTGTCTTTCACACTGGATTATATTGGAACAGTGCTGCATTGTGTTGGCTGGTGGTTATTAAATGTATTGATCTTGTTGAGCATAAAGTGGACATGGTAAATAAACCTTTTGTGATTCCAGCAAATATTCCTACTTTGTCTTCCTGATCAAACAGCTGTTTTAGCTAAGAATCGTTTGTGAATATGTGCATTCTGTCTCTCCTGGTTATAAACTCATTATACAATAATGCTATTTATTGTAGGCATATGGCTAGTGATGTGTGATTATGAAATGTATTTGATTTTGACTGGAAAGGTGGAAAGATAAATTTGGATTACAGAGTGTGATGACACTTTAAACTGTGGCCCTAAAAGAGATTTGACTCTTCTTCTGATAGTCTAAACAAAAATCTAACACATATTTATTACAAGATGGTGTTAGATATTTGTATTTTTTGTCAACTTGGTGGTCTATTCATATCAATTAATAGATTTGAGTGTGAGGCTTGAAGCAAAGAACTTTCAAACCTTTGCTCGTGGAAAAGACAGGGGAAGCCACAGTTATTAGCAAATGCAATAAATTCAGTGAATCCTATGCTTCCAACTGTCCACCAGGTGTCAGTACAGCACTGTTGAATTGAGCCCCCAGTGCTCCAATTACCATTGTCAGGTGCTAGAGAACCAGCGCAACCTGATGACAAATGGGCCACTGGAACAAGACATTCATGGACTAGAGCTCCAAATATAGATCTGATATATACATATATCTATATATATGTAATGTTTTCCATGATATAATATTTCTTTAATGTTATTATTTTTAATGATAGATAGATAACTGTAATCAGGTGAAAATAGGGAGCAATAGTCTTAATTAGTTGTTGTCATTATTGTCTTAAGTATGTACTTGTATTTAGTGTGCACCTTACCATGGATGGTATAAAGAGGAAATTTAAGTAAAGGGAATATGTCTCTGGCTTAGTACACATTGAAGTTTAACACTACGTAGTCTCAAAGAAAAAGCAGGCCTATGCAGAAACTACATTTGGACTATGTTGCCCTCCAGTGGCACACTGTAAATCCATACAGAGTCAAATAAGGATCTGTACGATGTGCGATCCCCAGGTGTAAAAGTGAAGGTTTTCTACAGGAGGTACTAGTAAATCTGCACTGGCTGTGCGGAATGAGAGGACATTGCAGAGAAGCTGTAAGGTAACTTCTGCCAAACTGGTTGGAACTGTCTAGAGAAGCAGCATGTTGGCTGTGTAGCCTGTTGTGTTTGGCTCTGTTTAAATGCGCATGTTGCTTTTGTCAAAGAATGCTGTTGTCCTGCACAATCAACTCAACAGGTCCCACATGAAGACTGAATACATGCTGACAAAATACAAAGACGGAGTTGAGATTCAGTGGACATAGCTGTAGCATAACATATATGCCCTGGCTTACATCATATCTCCTCCTTCTATATTTTTGGTTTTTTTTAAAATTTAGAGTACAGACGAGCAGTTACAGTCTGTTTCATCACTCTTTAATGGGCATTTGGGTCCCAGGATGAAAAAACAGCATTTTTCATTTGGGTCCTGGGAAGAAGAAGTAAAACCACTCTGAATGTATCCCCCTAAAAAATCTTTTGTGGTGTTGGTTCTTTTGAAATTAGGGTTGGGCGATGTCTACAAAATTTCCATCAGACGATGTCTACAATGAAACATCGAGATGGACGATGGCATTGGGTGCAACATTCATTGTCAGAGAAGTTCAGGAACTTGATTTGGATACATTTGTTAATTTTCATAGTGACTAAGTGTGCATTACGAGTGGTAGACACAGTTTCCCCACATTAGAAAAAAATGCCACAAAAGTACCTTTTCGAATGCCCCTTTCAGAAATAAAACAAGATAATGTTCCCTCTGGGTGCCCTTCCAGTGGAAAATGTGATGCAGTGCCCTAATGGGTGCCTCTTTGTGTGAGGAAATGTAATAAAGTGCCGTCCAAGGTGCCCCTATGTGCAAAAAACATGATTTAGGACCCTCTGCTGGGACAGATTCCCACTGCTCGAAAATACCAATTGTCTATGCTAACTTTCGTCGATGCTTGAAAGGCATGAATTTCTGATGAATACGCGCCAACGTGCTTAGTTCAATTTCTGCCCCACCACATGAAGCTGGTGCCCTTTTTGTTTTTTATAGCCCCTAGCCTTCAGACAACCTGAGTCCGCCACTGTGCTTGACAATACGAGGCTTAATTTATCCTGCTGTTGAATTCTTTCTTTACATTTTGGTATTTTGGATCAGTGGTAGAAGAAGAACCAATACAACAATTTATAATACAAATTCCTATGGAAGTGCTTAAACTGTCAAAAGTAAAAGTATCGTTCTGCAGTAAAATATTCCCTGTGTTTTATCTGTTCCTCCAAAGGGTGAACAGATAAATCTGAGGGGTAATGAGTTGATTAATGGGAGAGTAAAGATGAAAAAAATAATTTCAAATACACACATTTATATTAATGTTTTAGATTTTTCTCTAATCTTTGCTTTTTTTTGTTAAATATGGGTTAATTTGACCTTTTTGGTCCTCAAACTGTTATTTTAATGAAACTATTTGAGAAGTTTATAGGGTGAAAAGTCGAACGGCTAACAACTCACACATTTCAATCATGACAAGAGGCCCCAAGTTCACATGCCAAATGGCTGGGAACGACTACTTAGACTGCTCCTGTATTTTATGAGTTTATCATATGTTTTAATCTATAATCTTAATCTGTAAATTAACAGGTATCTGCCAAATAAATGTAGTGGCATAAAAAGTACAACATTTATCTCTGAAATGTAGTGGAGTAGAAGTATGTATGAACATAAAATGGAAATAGGTACTCAGATAAAATACCTCAAAATTAAAGTACAGTTCTTAAGTAAATCTACTTTGTTACTTTCCACCACTGACTTGGATGCAGATTGAGTAGTTGTAAAAACTACAACAGGAAAGTGTATAACCTGTAGCAAAGTATTGTTACACATAGTAAGCTAGCAAATTAAAACTAGGGAATATAAGATTGTGTTGTTCAGCTATTTGGATCCCTATTGGCTAACATCCCAGCAAACACTACCCTCCATGGGCTCTTTGCTTATTTTGGGCCATCCAATTAACCAGCATATTTTGTCAGAGTGAATGGAAACCACAGCACCCATTGGAAACTCATGGCAAACACATTCAACCTCCACACAGGAAGGACCAGAGCTGAGAATTGAACCCCAGTCTTTCTGCTAGGACACAATCACAAACGTTATACATACAGTACTGAATGCTAACCTGCATCACAACCCATTTTTATAACATACAAATCTTCACATCCTCGCACACAGGGCCTACATTTTTCAGGCTAAGGATAAGCTGGTCGCTTAAGCTGGCTGTGATATAATCAAGAGCTGTTGCTTCCATCTGTTTATTAGCTACTATGGCATGTCCTAATCAAACTTTGCATTAGTGCAGACTGATTGAACATTAATATGCTAAATATTCTGATGGAACTGAATGCGCGCTCTCAATATGCACTCGCTCTCTACACGTGCATGCAGCTTTGCCTGCACGGACACACGTGCACACACTCACACACACAAACACGTACAGTACGCTCAAATATCATCTCATTAATGGATAGACAGCTCTGATGAGAACTCATCTGCATATCATTATCATTACATTACTGCACTTTTCCAATCAGTTAGTGAATTACCATTTGGATTAGAACCTCGCAATCATTCAGTGACCTTTCCAAGAACTGCATTATAATGTGTCACTAATGAACATATGCTACAAGTGAAGTCTGTGCTTGTTCTGATTGTTTTTGGATTATCAGAAATAATGCTTCAAAACCTCAGAGAGGGAAAGGTATGTGCGGCTGAGTTCAATTTGCAAAGATTTTGGTTTGTAATATCCTGGGCTATCTCAGCTCTGACAGCCTTGATATTTGACTTCACCGTTTGCTCTACTGGATATTTTGTGATATTAAATTAAGACTTGATGGTTAAAAGTGCCTGTAATTGCAGAGTTTAAGTGTAAATGCACTCAGTTCACTGATTGTGGCACCTGAGGGCAGAGGAAATTCACAGTGAAAAATACATTTTTTGTCAGAGTCCAAGTATAACTTAAACATCCTGCAGAGGAGTCTATTTTGTCAACATGCCCTGTTTTCCTCCATTGGAGGGCACACTTGAATAAGCAGTGGCAGTGAAGTGAGCCAGAGCCCCCCCTCCACTGGCACAGCTCCCGGAAATGTCTAGTTAGTTTACTTAAAGTTAGTTACTTTTGCTGAATAATGTCACTTGTGGCATTTATAGGATAATGTCAAATGCTAAAATGTTGCATAACAGTAGTGCAAGTAAACTTACATAGTCTTGCTTTAATTCTCAAGCATCATGTGCGAGAAGCTTCCAAAAAAGCCATATCTTGCCAAACTTGCACAAAACTATAATTGTGACAGTAATGAAACCTTGAAGTAGTGTTTGTTTTTTAAAACCTGCTTTAGCTTTACAACATTTCTATTATGATATGATGATGATTATTATCTTTTATACTGTAAAAGTATACAATTACTAGCAAAGTAAAGTTGGCACTAAATTAAACACTTTTTCTGTGATTGTCTTAATGGTCTGGCACTCAAAGAATGGCTCCCTCTCATATATCCAAACCATTTGGTGGGATGAGCTACATCCCAGGCGGTATACCGCTACTGATAAATTGTTTATGACATGAGCTGACCTCTGTTTTCCACACACACTCTGCCAGCTTATTGGGATTTTACCATAAAAAGGACTTCTGCAATGACTCCTACATCACTTAGTGGAGAGACAATTAATCACAACCCTGAATATCAGGATATTTTTTTGTCTGTACTGTCTCTCTTTCACTGTCTTCCTATCACTCACATGCTCTCTTTCTCTGTGCACACTCACACACACTCTTCCTCTCTTTCTCCTGCCAGGATTTTCTCTATATTCCCTTTGATCTTCCTCCTCCTCCCCACTCTTTGCCCTGTTAAGGCTCTTAGCTAACTTTAATTGAGCAACTTAGAGATCAGTGGCCGATCCCGTCACTCACAGGTGAAGACACTGTTCATCTTACTTTATTATCATCTTTTATACTGTATATAGTACATGTATATGTGTGTGTGTGTGTGTGTGTGTGTGTGTGTGTGTGTGTGTGTGTGTGTGTGTGTGTGTGGTGTGTACAGAATATTTAATTCAAATAGAGGTATTTGCATGTTTGTTTTTATACCGTGTTAATGTGTGAAAATGTCAGGGATCGGGAATGGAATTCAAAAACATTATATATATATATATATATATATATATATATATAAAAAAAGTGGTGCTTGCTAATTGTGGTGCTGTGCAGGCTCCGCTCTTGCACCCACTGTAGTTTCTGGCTGTTTAGCAGGTCTTTGATCAGCAGATAGTGAGATGGTAGGGAAGCTGGTTATGTTGGCTTCTCCGCCTGATGCATGGGTGGCTCCTTTCCACATTCTGCACACAGTGGGAGGCTGGACTGTTGGTGTGTGCGTGCTTGTGTGTGTGTGTATGTGAAAGAGAAAAAGAGTGAAGTAGAGAGGAAGAGCTACATAGGCAGAGAAAGGTAAAGACAGGAATTGTTAATAATTAGGTCGGGGGGGGCTTGAATGAAGGAGTGCAAACAGCTTTTACTGGCTGCCTGGCAGGATCCTCTCTGATGTTTATCCTGCCTGTGTGCACTTCTAAACATACCACCAGCCACTGCTCCTTCACAGCCAAGTTATGATCCTCATAAAAGATGGTTTTCCTCATCTGTCAATGAGAGTTAGTGCAGCAGAAAGACACCACATTGATAAAAAAGCATTTGCGCTTAACATCATTACACCAAGGTCAATCAACACACAGCAAGTGCAATATACTATGCCATATTGCCAGATGTTTCGCAAAAATGCAGCGAGAAGAATGACATGAGAGGCTGAACTTAAAATAATAATTTAAGGCAGACTGCAGCAGCTGTCCAAATAGCCTGCTTATTCAAATCAATAATGCTGTTTTCACAGTTATCGGACTAAACTAGGTAATCCTGTTTTCTGGTCTACACTCTCAGAGCAAATGTACAAGCTGTGACATGTTGCTTGTCCTGCAGTCAATAACAGCCTGCGTGCCTATCTGGGGAGGGCATTAAATGATAAGAAAGACTCTCACTTATGGAAAAATGTGCTCATATAGATTTCCTATTCAATCAATCTATGGCATGTTGTGGAGAGCCTGCCTCTCATATTAGCAGCTATGAATCAACTCTCTTTATCGACACATGTAGTAATGCAAGTGTAGCTGGGTAATCAGCATGTGCAGAATATAGCCTGTGATTTGTTACTGTACCTATAAATAAAGATATTACAACCCCAATTCCAATGAAGTTGGAACATTGTGTAAAACGTAAATACAAACAGAATACAATGATTTTCAAATCCTTTTCAACCTGTATTCAACTGAATACACCAAAGACAAGATATTTTATGTTCAAACTGATAAACTTTATTGTTTTTAGCAAATATTCACTCACTTTGAATTTGATGCCTGCAACACGTTCCAAAAATGCTGGGACAGGGGCATGTTCACCACTGTGTTACATCACCTTTCCTTTTAACAACACTCAATAAGCGTTTGGGAACTGTGGACACTAATTGTTGAAGCTTTATAGGTGGAATTCTTTACCATTCTTGCTTGATGTACAACTTCAGTTGCTCAACAGTCTCTGTCTCGTATTTTGCGCTTCATAATGCGCAACACATTTTCAATGGGAGACAGGTCTGGACTGCAGGCAGGCCAGTCTAGTACCCGCACTCTTTTACTACGAAACCACGCTGTTGTAACACGTGCAGAATGTGGCTTGGCATTGTTTTGCTGAAATAAACAGAAAAGACGTTGCTTGGATGGCAGCATATGTTGCTCCAAAACCTGTATGTACCTTTCAGCATTAATGGTGCCTTCACAGATGTGCAAGTTACCCATGCCATGGGCACTAACACACCCCCATACCATCACAGATGCTGGCTTTTGAACTTTGCACTGGTAACATTCTGGATTGGTTCTTTTCCTCTTTGGCCCGGAGGACATGACATCCATAATTTCCAAAAACTATTTGAAATGTAGACTCGTCAGACCACAGCACACTTTTCCACTTTGTGTCAGTCCATCTCGGATGAGCTCGGGCCCAGAGAAGCCGGCTGTGTTTTTGGGTGTTGTTGATATATGGCTTTCACTTTGCATGGTAGAGTTTTAATTTGCACTTATTGATGTAGTGACAAACTGTGTTAACTGACAATGGTTTTCTAAAGTGTTCCTGAGCCCATGTGGTAATATCCTTAACACATTGATGTCGTTTTTTAATGCAGTGCCGCCTGAGGGATCGGTCTTCCCGCTTACGTGCAGAGATTTCTCCAGATTCTCTGAATCTTTTGATGATGGACCGTAGATGATGAAATCCCTAAATTCCTTGCAATTGTACGTTGAGAAACATTGTTCTTAAACTGTTGGGCTATTTGCTCACACAGTTGTTCACAAAGTGGTGAACCTCACCCCATCCTTGCTTGTGAATTAGTGAGCCTTTCGGGGATGCTCCTTTTATACCCAATCATGACACTCACCTGTCTCCAATTAACCTGTTCACCTGTGGAATGTTCCAAACAGGGTTTTTTTGAGCATTCCTCAGCTTTCCCAGTCTGTCCCAGCTTTTTTAAAACATGTTGCAGGCATCAAATTAAAAGTGAGTGAATATTTGCAAAAAACAATAAAGTTTATCAGTTTGAATATTAAATATCTTGTCTTTGTAGTGTATTAAATTGAATATAGGTTGAAAAGGATTAGCAAATGAATGTATTCTGGTTTTATTTATGTTTTACACAATGTCCCAACTTCATTGGAATTGGGGGGGCTACATTGGCTACACGGGGGCTGTGAGATTGCAGGATAGAGAAGTAACACCATGGATACTGAGGACATATTGAGACCATACTGGTTTCCCCCAAAACATAAATAAAATGTGATGTACTCCACCTTTACACCTATACAATAAACAGAAGTATGTTATATTTCACAGATTATCAGAACTTCTGCTTCTTTGATGTGAGCCATGGGAAATTGAATTTTGGAGCAACCCTTGTGACAGAAACTTTCTTCGGGTCTTCAAGGAGCAGCTGCAGTATCAAGGACATTTTTCTTTGCGTTTTTACAGGGCTGTGGTGTTGTCTCTCGGTGTGAGGAGCAGAGCTTACAAAATATCCCTAACCATATCACTCGAAACGGGTCAAGAGAGTGCCAGTGCAAGCTGTCATGCCAGATCTCAAACAAAACACAGGCTTCATATTAAAGATACCCCGCATGACAAGGGACACAACACTCAACATGTGATTATACCATTCCTGGTATCTTCAGTGAGCTGAATTTACTAACCCATGTTTGATCCAGTGTCTAATTAATTCCTTAAGTTCTTGTGTTTATAGCAAGGGAAGGGAGAGAGGGTATACAGTATGTAAGGGGATCTGTCTTTGAAGTGGTGTTCCGCAAATCTCTAGAGGACAACCGTGCCCGAGGCTGGACTCAGGCTGTGGGGAGAGAAGCAACAACCACTTTTCCTCTGCGGGGCCAAAACTGGGGTTTGCCATGGCCATGTTTGCTACATTAAATTTCCATTGTTATCTGTTTTAGTTGGGACAGTGTCTCCCACCACAAACACAATGTCTTAAGGCAGCAAAAGGTCAACAGAGCAAAGACTAAAATATTGGTTTGATTGAGATTGAGAGCAAATAACAACTAAGTGTTAAGTAGCATTGTTTGGCCCTCCACTGGAATATGGGCTCTTAGCTACACTGAAAAACAAGATTCGGCAATCCTCTGCGGTATACAGTACCCCTCCCTATGCCTAACTAGATAATGAACTATCAGCTATCTGTCTTCATTCCACCCAGGGCCCACTTGTCCTTCCCTGCAGACAGGAGCTACTTCTTGGCAGGTCTTGCTGAGGGGAATCTAAACCTCCTGGCTCTAAAGTAAAGTGTTGCATTCTTGTGAAAGTCATTTTGAGGTGAAAAACCAAATTCAGTGCTGCTATTTCTGTTGTTGTAGACAGCACCATCAATATTTGTGAACATGAAACAACCCTTTTCCCAAGCTAGACACCAGACAGCTGGGATCATCTGTGATGTCAGCAACATACTAAATCTTAGGTTTCTTCAGTCAAAACAAGTTGCAGACTCATAAGAATCTCGAAGAAAACCTATTAATTGGTCTTAAATTAATTTGGAGCAGCACAAACCTGTTAGCTATCTAGTTTTGGTTGACTTGTTTTGTTCATACTTTTTCTGTTTATGTCCTCAATTCAAAAACACCAGGACGTACATAAACTACTCTTTGCTAAGTAGATATTTAATAATTACTGCGTGTCAAAGGAAACACATGCCGTCCCACGATATCAGTTTCAAAGCCATCCACACTATAGACAAAGGTGTCCAGTTTTAAAAAAATATAGACCCATTTTATATTTTCACATTAGAAGTGTAGTAAATTATAGTAAATATGTGTGTGTGGGCTGACTGTAAGGGGTGTAACAAATACAAAAAATAGGCAATTTTTATTATACCTTTATTTAACCAGAAAAAAAGATTTAAAATCTCTTTTTCAAGAGTGTCCTGGCCAAGACAAACAACAGCACAATAACCAAGATTGCAGACGTAAGAAATATCACATAAACATAAAATATACAACAATTTACAATGGGAATAAATAACTAGTTACAAGGTCATAAAATGTCTATATTTTTCAAACATTCACTACAATTCATCAACAACAAGGATCAAACAAGTAATCAATCATAACATCTACAGCCAGAATTGCCAGCATCCAAGTCATTTAAAAGTACTTTAAAAGCAAACCGGTTCCCGAAGATTCAGGAAATTTTGCAGCTGATTTCAAGCAAAGGGAGCACCATAAATGCCCCTTTTCCCAATTCAGTCCAGACAGACAGATAATAAAGTCCTGGGAACAAAGACAGTATCTTCCTGTACTTTTCTCTTGGGTGCAGATTTGTAAGTAAGATGGAAGCAGACCAAGAACAACCTTATAAATAAGAGTATGCCAATGATTAAGTCTACGGGTGGACAATACAGACCAACCAACCTGAGCATACAAAGAGCAATCGTGAGTAAGGACTATACAGTTTGTGATGAAGCTCAGTGCTCCGTGGTAGAGAGTATCCAACACTTTTAGGCTTTGAATGAATACATGCATGTATATAGCATCACCATAGTCAAGCACTGACATAAAGGTGGTAGCAACAAGTCTCCTTTTGGTGACACGTCTTGTTTCTAAAATAAAACTCCAATTCGCCAATAGCTGAATATGAGGTTTAAAAGAGAGAGAACCATTAACTAGGATACCACGGCATTTAGTACAGACTCAGTGACATGAGTTTTGTTTTGTCAGCATTCAAAACAAGTTTTATATCAAACAAGGTATGTTGTAAAGTAGGTTTTTCCTAAGTGTTTCCAAAGTGCAATAAGTCGCAATAGACCCCTTTTACAGCAGATATTTTGACTTGTCATAGTGGGAAAAGCACAGTAATTAGTAACATTAATGATGACTCTGTCCCCGTGAACAGTGCCACTGTGACAGCCATCATGCACAATACCAGGACCCTGAAAGTGAAAGAGCTAAATGGAATTCAGCCAACATCAATCTCATAAGTCACACCTGTGCTTTTCCTACTGTGAAAAATATCTATTACAACGTTGTTGTATTTTGTATCAAAGGGTATGCTACTGTTTAGCGTATTGCACACTTGTTGCTGGGTACAGTAAATTCCATCAACCTATACAGCTGTAAAGACAGAACTTTATGCAGGTAGGATTGCACATTTTCACAATAATTCTGATTTTAGGAAGCAGAACCACAGGCTTTTCAAATTTTGAAGTTTTTCAATGCACCAGACATTCACAATGACAAGGGTGACATATCATTATAACTAAAATGTGGGTTCATTTCAACAAAAGCAGATGTTACTGTTGAAAGTGAATGAATTTTAGACTAAATCAAACATTTTCCTACTTAAATACGCCTGCTAACAGCATTTAACATACTGTACCACTGTGTTCTGGGCTCTCTGGTTGAAGGAAGACAGTTTTGCATGGATCGTACCATGTTAACTCAAGCGCTCCTCAAAATCAGACCTTTAAAATGAACCATTTACTGTGTAGTTCAAATAGCATTTAGCGTGTAGAATGTTTATACTTATTATAGCTGTATGTATTTTTGTCACCTTCTATTCGGAAGTTTTACTTTTGGCTGTCCAGTTACTCACTGACCTCCCCTCTCCGGCAGTGGTTTGCTCCTCACTCCAGCTGATCGGCCCAGGATTCCCCGGTGGCTCTGTCCGCTCCGGTGTCTCAACGTCGATTTAAACTGTTTTAATCGTACAGAGTCAGTGGCCGCTCGTGTCGGCAAATCGTTCCTCGTCTTGTGAAACTCTGAAGGATAATCTGGCCGTGGTATTGACTCTGTACTCGTCAAAGCCAGGGGATCTAAACGCAAATACGAGGCCCTCACTCCGTCCCCGGATTCACCTGCTACGCGGAGAGCCTCACGCGGAAGACCGACATGGGGGACACGGGGAGCGAGGGCAGCAAGCCTCCGAGTAACGTTAACGTGATACCCCCGCGCTGCCCCTGTGGTTTCTGGGGGTAAGGCGACATACCTGTCAAATGTCTTGCTTGCAGATTGCTTTCTTTCTCTGCCAACAGCTAGCAGAGTCGCTAGCAGCTAGCGTTAGCGGCTCAAACAGGGATGAGCTGCTTTTCTTGTTATTACCCCTCCCCTCCCCTCCCCATTGTTTTGTAGCATTAGCTGCTAGCTAACGCCAGCTGGCCTTGGTAACGTTAACCTTCTCCTGCAGATGTAGAGAACAGGCGAAGGATGTGGGATTAGCCCTCCAGGTAATGTGACAGGCGTGACAGCGCTGATAAAGTGGCGAGTTTCAAAGTGTCAGTTCATTAAAGGTGCAGTTGGTTAGAGATAACGTTATCACACTGAACAGTTGTTAAGCCATAAACAGGATCTGGGTAGAAACTAGGCACTCGTGGTTTTATCTGTTAAAATGAAAGCTGAAAGGCAGGATATGTGCTAATATAATGACTCATAGTTGCAAAGACGGCAACAAAATGGGCACACATTCACACAGTTGGCTGTGTTTGTTTAAGTTTTCCTCAGCACATTTATCCCCATGAGTAGATTTTATCGTGTCAAGTCATTAATTAACATATAAACAGGCCCATTTATAGTGGTAATCATGATTTAAAATGGCACTTAAAAAGTAAAAACACATAAATATTAAACATATACAAATAAAAAAGCAATGGTGCTTTAAATTGAGGTTAACTTAGTTTGTTTACTATTTGCATTTGGTGGGCTAACTGAAAAGGTTATCATGAGTCAGGTTTGGTACAAAGGTCCCACTTTAGATAGTGTACTGTGTTTTAAACGTTTGGGGCATAATGTGGTTGATTTGTTGGATCATAGTGAATTACATTTTTTTGCAGTATTCAATTTTCAACTTAATGGTAAAGGAGTTTAAGCTATAAGGCAGCCGACCAGGCCAGTCAGGACTATGTTGTGTTTTCCAGATTTGGAGTAGTTTGTTTTCTTTCTCCATTATTGTTTCTGTAAGGTACAAGAGCTGCCTTAGCACACTAAAGTACGTAATTTACTATTTGCTTATTTTAGGAGGTGATCAGTTTGGAGGCGACAGCTCACCCAATGACTGGTTGAAAAATCATGGAAAATATGTGGAAAAAACCCCCATTGCAATGCCAGTCATCAGATCTCAATACCAGTATTTTCTATGAACTTGAAATTTCTATGAATTACTATTACTATGAAATTTCCGAATGCTTTTCTCACTAGAATGTAGTGAACCACCTGATCAGAGTTCACCGGGGTACCAAATATCAGTGGAGTCTGCACCAAAATCATGGCATGATCTGTCTGTTACAGTATCGAAACTAAGTACTAAAAGTTACACATTTGCTCACAAAAAAGTTATTTAAATTTTTGGAAATTAAATGTCCGTCACATTTACAGCTTCCTTTTATAACATTGTAAGCATTAACCCCAGTTTCGCAACTCTTGTGAGTCCACACTTCTGAAACCCATTTTAGACAGAATGTCACTGCTGTGACATGGACACTAATTATTTCATTTCTTCTAACTACTGTTCTCACTATAGAATCAGTCTATCTGGCCTTGTGATATTTCTACCCAGTCACTAATACAAAATGAATGAAGTATGCAGAAGTTTTGAGTGTTGTTTTGATACAGTTGTTAGTTGTCTATATGTGACTGACATTTTAGCTGATGTTCAGACATTGTGACGTGAGAAATTATTATTTAGAGAATTATTTTTCAACCAAATTTATCAGAAAATCAGAACTGCTGTCAGTTACAGACAGTATCGCCTGTATATATATATAGTCAGCACTATAAGGTCCAACTTCCTCATTGAAGATAAGAAACAATACTACTGAAGCACCAAAACTAATGGTGCAGTTCAGCGGTGCCTGCCAACACTTTAGTCAAATATTTCAGAGTTTTTGATCAAATTGCTGACACTGAAAACCTGTGGGACGTTTGAAGACACCAGAGCATTCAGTGCAAGTTGTGATGTTTCACTTGACCACAAGCTGGACAACTGCCAAACAATATATATGTTAATGTTTAATATTTCAATGTAACTTCCATGTACAGTTGCAGGAAAAAGTATATGAACCCTTTGGAATTACCTGGAATTACCTAAATTGCTCATAAAATGTGATCTGATTTTCATCTAAGTCACAACATAGACACTCCACATAAATAATTATATCTTTCCATGTTTTTATTAAATATACTGTGGAAACAGTCACAGTGCACAGGGTTGAAAAAGTATGTGAACCCTTGGATTTAATAACTGGTTGACCCTCCTTGGCAGCAATATCCTCAACCAAATGTTTCTGTAGTTGCAGATCAGACCTGAACCACGGTCAGGAGTAGGGATGGGGAACCGAGACCCGGTTCCAAAATTTCTCAAAACCCGAAAATCAATAAGGTTCGAGCTTATCAATACTGCTATCGAGACTTGCGGGTCCTATGATAACGTTATGTCTCGAGCATCAAATCTGATTTGATTTGAAATGCAATGGATAAGAAAATCATCAGGCTGCAGTCTGCCTGCTCTCTGTGGGCTCCTACACACACACACACACACACACACACACACACACACACACACACAGCGGCAGCAGAGCAAGAGGCTGCGCCGTCGCGGTGGAATAACATTATGGTGAGGGTGAAGTTAGCTCCAAACTACTGTAACGTTAGTTGATGACAGCTAGACTCGTTACTGTAAGTACGTGCAATAAAACCTTCGCAAGTAAAAAGACAATACTTTTTCAATACACCTGTCTGTAAGGTAACGTGAAACATGTAGAAATGGTTAATTTAATCATCTCTGGCCTCAGTATCTCATCCTGTATGTTTTATACAAGCACAGCTAACGCTAGCTTGGCATTAGCCAAATGTTAAAAACAAGCTGAATAGAAAGCTGTCTGTCTGGAGCACAGACTGGTCTGTAGTCTTAAAAACTCTGCTGCTGGCTAAGACAAACAAGCCGCTCCTCCTCCTACCTGGTAACGTTACCTGCAGCCAGCGAGAGAGGAGGAGGGACTGATACAGACTGATGTTATTCTTTCTAAACATCACTCACTACTCAGATAAAGTTATGGAGTTACTTTGCTGTTGTTAACATTATTTATCGCAAGTGATATGTCATCTCAATATATAACGTTATCGCACATTGAATATTTTCCTCATACCGTGCAGGCCTACCTCATGCCCGTTGGGTCTGATCTTACCAAATAACCATCACTAAATAATTGTAGTAGTATCGTCTACAGTCTCAATAAGGGTATCAATAAAAAGTAACGATTCCCATCCCTACTCAGGAGGAACTTTGAACCATTCCTCTTTACAAATCTGTTTCAGTTCAGCAATATTCTTGGGATGTGTGTAAAGTGCATGGAGAGTAGTTACACTTTTTCCATTTATAAACAGTTTGTTTTACTGTGGACTGATGGACATCAAGACTTTTAGAGATGCTTCTGTAACCCTTTCCAGCTTCATGCAATTCAACAATTCTTAATCTTAGGTCTTCTTAGAGCTCTGTTGGTCGAGGCATGGTTCACATCAGGCAATGCTTCGTGGGAATATCAAAATTTTAATTTATGTGTTTTTTATAGGGCAGGACAGCTCTTACCAACACCTCCAATCTCGTCTCATTGATTGGACTTCAGGTTGGCTGACTTCTGACACCAATTAGCTTTTGGAGAAGTCATTAGCCTAGGGGAACACATACTTTTTCCACCCTGCACTATGACTGTTTACTCAGTGTGTTCAATAAAAACATGAAAACATAATTGTTTTACCAGTAATTAATTAATAAAAATGATAATCTTTTTTCAACAAATATGCATTTTTTAAATTAAGTAAAATCTTTTCAGTTCTTATTCCTCAACAAATAAATAATTTAATAGAAAAATTAAGTGCAGATTTGTTCGTGAGTCAAATGAATGATATCGAACATTTATTTAACATTTGTTGTATTTATATTGAAGAAAATAGTATCGCAATAATTATTTTTATCGTTTTATTGCCCAGCCCTAATCTAGTGTAGGAATCCAGCCTCTGAATTCGATTCTCCTGCTAGTAGGCTTTGTGTGTGGGTCTCATTTTGTCATTGGGTTTGGAATAGAAAATTTGGGTATTGGTAGGAATCACCTGTAAGTTGTTTTGTATGTTGCAGACTTGTCAGCAACATTTGAAACACAGGTTCACTTCTCATGTGTCTTTGTCATACGGTTTGACTTCCACTTGTCTCTTTCTGCCTCAAACGTGTTTGAAGAGGCACATTCAAGTGCACACTGTATGGGTGTGATTGGTGCTCTGAGGCTCATAAACCATAATATTCGGCACCCATGTTAACAGGTTAGAGCAACCAAAGGCACAGATAAAATATAAAATACTGGTGTGACAAAATAATTAAAATACTATGTACTTTGTAAAATTGAAAATATAAAATTACATTTTATACAAACTGATATTGTAACCTTTTAGGTTATTTAGTAGCCTAAGTGGTGTCTAGCTTGTAAGTATATTTTGCCAGTTCTAGAGCACCTGTGTTGGCTAATTGCCCTTTTCTTCTGATGTATTGCTTGCCTTGGCATGCATTATCTGATCACATTTTGATTATATACCTTCGTCTTAGGGTAATTTGCACCAAACACAAAAGCTGCAAATGAACAAGGAAGGAACGCAAATGAAATACGGTAGTTCACAATGAGCATGTTGCCGACTTCACATGCCATGCCATGTTATTCACTTGCATTTAGACTGAGCAGGCTAATTGCTGTGTCCTGTTGTTTTCATACAGTTTAAACCTGAGGAAAAAAACACATTACAAACAAACAATTTATTTGAGGATAAAATGACTTATTAAATAATTTATGTCAGCATGGTTCTAAGCAAAAACATATCTTTCACTACAGCTTCTGTGTCTATAGAGTATATCTAACTCAACAACTCGGCCTTCTTTCAGATTAAAAGCCCTCGAGTGTTTCTGTGGACAGAATCCCTTCATTTATTAACAAGCCGTTTATTGTATTTATTAAAGGCAAACTCGGTATAGAAAGATAGGGCTGGCAGTAGGAGTGCTGCAACAGCAATGCTGTCTGTGTGGACGCGTACATCACGCGTACAAACCGCCATACGCGTGTCAAGCAGTGTGGACTAAGCATTAATGCTTGTGCTTCCTTTTGTTATTCCCCCTGAGAGCAGAAGGCTTGATAGTCTCAAAGTGATCTTTGACAGGGTAGGAAAGAAATCATTATGTTACACCTGAACTACAGCTAGCTTTAGTGATCACAAATGTTTTGTTGAACTTGTCCTTTTAATGTCCAGTAAAGAATTCTGTTTTTACAGGAGCGTAATTGTATCATGACTGTAACAGATATTAGATACAGTTATTTACAGCCTGCACCTTCAAGTTCAAGTTTTATGTTATCATTTGTGTTTGAATTTAACACTCCTGTACCTTGCAGGTGTGGATTGATTGTGTTGGTCCCTGTTAGTTGCATGTGTGTAACTCCTTGCCAATATTGGCAAGTGCAGTTTAACAGGGACTTATTGCACAAAGAAAGTTGAACATAGTCCTGTTCCCTGTCATGTCCCAAGGCTCTATTTGCTAAAAAATGTGGTTGAGTCACAATTTCTGTTTGTTGCTACTGTGATTAGTTTTGGGTTTTTTATACTTTTTAATAGGTTTTTGCTAGATCATTCCTTTAGTGTTACATTTATTTAAAATTTCAAATGGACTTTATCTTCAATTTCATTTACAATGTCAGATAGGGAAGTACACTGAACAAAATTATAAATGCAAAATGTTTTTGCCCCCTTCATCAGCTGAACTCAAAGATCTAAGACTTTCTCTATGTACACAAAAGGCCTGTTTCCCTCAAATATTATTCACAAATCTGTCAAAATCTGTGTTAGTGAGCACTTCTCCTTTGCTGAGATAATCCATCCACCTCACAGGTGTGGCATATCAAGATGCTAATCAGACGGCAAGGGTATTGCACAGGTGTGCCTTAGACTGGCCACAATAAAAAGCCACTCGAGTGCAGTTCCATCACACAGCACAATGCCACAGATGTTGCAAGTGTTGAGGGAGCGTGCAATTGGCATGCTGACTGCAGGAATGTCCACCAGACAGGACTCTAGACTAATGGCGTCCTGTCGTCCTGGGGACGATAGAAAATGTGTTTGGGACGAAGAGAAATATTCTCTGGAGCGCCTCTGGGACGAAAGGGATTGTGTATGTGTTTATTTATTACTATCACTTAGCAAATGATAAACTGAACCGACCGAGTGCTAACTACAACAGAGCACGTCTTCTCATGCTGTTACTATATAGTCACTAGGGATGGGAATCGTTAACTTTCATTGATATTCATGCCCTTATTGAGACTGCTTAATGATCACGATTCTTTATTGATACAACTATCATACTTTTCTATTATTTGGTGACGGTTATTTGGTAAGACCAGACCCAACGTGCATGAGGTAGGCCTGCACGGTATGAGGAAAATATTCAATGTGCGAATGTGTGTGTGAATTGTAATATATTGAGATGACATATGACTATAATAAATAAACATTGAAGTGTGCATATTAACTGCCTGGTTTTTAAATTATTTATAGGATTAGAATTTAAAATTTAAATACAGCTTGTTTCTAGAGCAGCAACATTAATGTTTACAACAGCAAAGTCACTATATATAAACTCAATATCTTACATCACAATACTGAGTGATGTTTAGAAAGATTAAAAACTCAGTCTGTATCAGTCCCTCCTCTTCCTCCTCCTTTTGCTGTAATTCACTGCCTGCAGGTAACGTTACCTGGTCGAAGGTACACCAGACACCAGTCTATGTTACAGACAGACAGCTTTCTATTTAGCTTGTTTTTAACTGTTGGGTAATTGCCAAGTTAACATTAGCTGTGCTAGTAAATACCATAGCCTACAGGATGACAGACTGAGGACAGAGATGATTTACCTTACAGACAGGTGAATTGATATAAGTATTGTCTTTTTACTCGGGAAGGTTTTATTGCACGTACTTACAGCGTAGCTGTCGACAACTCGAGTAGTTTTGAGCGAACTTCACCGTCTCCACAGCTATGGCGCAGCCTTTCGGTCTGCTGGGCGCTGTGTGTGTGTGTGTGTGTGTGTGTGTGTGTGTGTGTGTGTGGGAGCCAACAGAGGCTGCGGCCTGATTATAAACCGTCGAGACAGTAGCTCAGACGTCAGGCTAGCAGATATCAGTGTTCTCTGGGAATCTTACAAGGTTGAGTCCTACAAGAATGTTTACAAGAACTCACTGGCTCCACAGATACAGGTACAACTCATGGATAGTGAGAGATTCCAATATGATGAAGCACTGGAGTCTAAACATCAGATAGATAGTTGTTCTAGGTGAAAGGTGACCTAATAGAGAAACCTACAGGCGCTAGGGGGAAGACAGAAACATAAAAGGGACCACAAGATGTTATCCTTCAGATTTGGTGTTGGCATTTGACGTGTTCACGTGTTGTATGCTGGCACTGTTTCTCCTCGGCCAGGCTCAATAAATAATGCTATGTTAAGTCTTCATCAGTCTCCGAAACTTTTTCATACCGGAACCTGGCTCACAATATTATATAACGCTTTACATTAACTTCAGGACGGTTCAAATTGTTTTTCGGGACGGAGGTGAAAAAAGCCCTGCCACCAGAGCTGTTGCCCATGAATTAGATGTTCATTTCTCTACGATAAGCTGTCGTAGAGAAATGGGAAATGCTGTCGTAGGCGTTTCAGAGAA
The DNA here is from genome assembly GCF_014851395.1 of Micropterus salmoides. Taxonomy (NCBI): domain Eukaryota; kingdom Metazoa; phylum Chordata; class Actinopteri; order Centrarchiformes; family Centrarchidae; genus Micropterus; species Micropterus salmoides. The sequence goes on from NW_024044348.1 coordinate 26,388,791, forward strand.
TTTGGCAGTACATCTAACTGGCCTCACAACCGCAGACCACGTGTAACCACACCAGTCCAGGACTTCCACATCCAGCAGCTTCACCTCCAAGATCATCTGAAACCAGCCACCTGGACAGCTGCTGCAACAATCGGTTCGCATAACCAAAGAATTTCTGCAAAAACTGTCAGGAACCTTCTCAGGGAAGCTCATCTGCATGCTCGTCATCTACCTGACTGCAGTTCGTCTTCGTGACTGACTTGAGTGGGCAAATGCTTAACATTCGATAGCGTCTGGCACTGTGGAGAGGTGTTCTCTTGGTTTACTGATGTCAACGTTGTGGATCGAATGGCCCATGGTGGCGGTGGGGTTATGGTATGGGCAGGCATGTGTTAAGGACAACAAACACAAGTGCTTTTTATTGATGGCATTTTGAATGCATAGAGATACCGTGACGAGATCCTGAGGCCCATTGTTGTGCCATTCATCCACAACCATTACCTCATGTTGCAGCATGGCCCCATGTTGCTGTAGACAATTCCTGGAAGCTGAAAACATCCCAGTTCTTGCATGGCCATGTCACCCATTGAGCATGTTTGGGATGCTCTGGATTGGCATATATGACAGCATGTTCCAGGTCCTGCTAATATCCAGCAACTTTGCACAGCTATTGAAGAGGAGTAGATCAACCACAGGCCACAATCAACAACCTGATCAACTCTAAGTGAAGGAGATGTGTTGCATTATGTGAGGAAAATGGTGATCGCACCAGATACTGACTAGTTTCCGGACCCCTGCGGACTCTCCCCAATACAGTGAAATTTTTGAGTGGCCTTTTATTGTGGCCAGCCTAAGGCACACCTATGCAATACCCATGCTGTCTGGTCAGCATCTTGATATGCCACACCTGTGACATGGATGGATTATCTCGGCAAAGGTGAAGTGCTCACTAACAGAGATTTTGACAGATTTGTGAACAATATTTGAGGGAAATAGGCCTTTTGTGTACACAGAGAAGTCTTAGATCTTTGAGTTCAGCTGATGATGAATGGGGGCAAAAGTGTTGCATTTATAATTTTGTTCAGTGTATATACAAATTGATTATATGGCCTGACCCTGAGTCACTTTGTGCACATGTGCTGTGTGTCCGGTTTTAAGTAAACTGTGTGAGATACATGAGAAAGAAGTTTATTTTTTAAATCCAGACTGCTATAGTGAATATTACTGTTGCCAAGGCTATAGAAAATTGCTATATTAGTCCAGTAACAGCTTTATCAACTAGTTTATCGGTCAGCCCTATATTTCATGCAACCTTAATCTCAAGGAATCATTGACATTTACATTGATGCTGAGAGTGCTATTGCTGTTCATAACAATGTTTTAGATCAACAGAAGTACTGAATGCATGGCTGGCAGAGCTTGCATTGCAGAAGTCAAATTACGAAGTCAAATTTTGGCTCACAGTTACTGCAATTCAAGTAAGTGTAAACTTTCCATCCAGCTGTTGTTTGCAGCTAAAGATATGAGTCATTGTCTGGTTTTTACTATAATATAGACACTGTATATATTATAAATACCACAAATATACACTAAAACCATGGTTTAGCCCCAAAGTTACTCTACTATTTAATTATTTTTCCTTTGTAAGGGAAGACTTTAACACACTTATTTGTCTATATTCCAGGCAACTGCACAGCTGTATAAGTTGTAAGGTTAATGCTACTATGCATATTATGAAATCTCAAGAACCTAATTGTTATGAAACAATTCGATTAATGTTCTTTTTAGGCATTCATTTTCTAGCAGTTTGGGGAAAAAATGAAATGAGAATGCGTATTTTTGCCAGCAAATCCCACTTAAAAAGCTTATTCAATTAAGGCATTCTTTGGGTTTTCAACATGGAAGCTGCCATTGGCTGGCAAGACAAGGTTGTGCTGCCCTTACAGTTTGAGATGTAGGGCCCATCAGCAAAGCAAAACTACTGGACACATTCCAGGTGCAAATGTAGAACTGTAGTATTTTATCTCTCCTCCCCCTGTAACATAAAACACAGCTGAGCCATTTTCTGACACTACTTTATTACCAATAGATATAATATTATCTAATAACTAATTCAGCCACGTGTGTAGGTGACAGCATGTCTGAATACTCTCTTTTAACAGACTTCTCTCTGTAATTAGGAAGCCATTTTTAGTTGTATTGCTCATGTCACTCAAACTGCATCAACACGGCGACAGAGCACATCTTCCTGTCTGTTCCAATCAGATATTCTCATTAGAAACAGCAGTGGGCCAACTATGAAACAGACTGATTGTGTGCTCTCTATTCAAATTTCACCCAGCTTAACAAGCATGCAGCAGTTTCTTTCCACCTGTTCTCATCCTTTCTCACCCCTTTCAGTTCCTTAATGAATCTGTGATTTGATTACCTGTGATTTGTAAGGTTAACAACAGGATATGACTTGTTTACCCAGTATCAGCTTCCTCCCTGCCTGTGCCTCTCGATGAGGTTTCTCCTTTGTTACTTCTTGCTCCCTCCTTTTTCTTTTATACCCAAGGCCACACACCAGTAGACAGACAGACAGACAGCCCCCAGGTTGACTGCAGATGACCCTACATTTAGAAATGAGGACAAAGGTGTGCAACGAAGCACCCAAAATAAATAGAATGTGACTGATAGCAGCGACCGTCACACTCAGTGCGCAGACAGTAAGGACGAGGACTGGAGAGGAAATGAGAGGAGCCTTGTCAGAGGAAAGCCAGAGCCATCTGTTGTGAAAGAGTTGTGCCACTGAAATCAGCGAGGCTTCAGTCATCAACCCCTTAACGAGTACTATTAACTATAGGGGTGTAACGACACACAAAAATCACTGTTAGGTACGTACCTCGGTTTTGAAGTCACAGTGCGATTTATTTTCGGTACAGTAAGGGGGAAAAAAATGCTAACATTAAATTGCTGCTGGTATATTATGAAGTTTTGTGAACATCCAAATTAGTTTACAATTTATTAACAAACTTACAAATTACACATAATAAATAATAAATAAATAAATTATATAAAATAAAAAAGAATAACAAATAAAATACTGCTGCAAACTACTACCAAGTTCTTCACTAAATAAAATATTCTCAAAACAATACCACATATAGCTAATAAAATATAATAAATGTATTTAAATGGACAGGATGACAAGTGGGTGTTAAGTTATTTTTAAGTCAGAATGTCACTAGTAAGATTGTTCTAGTCAGCTAAGCCAGAAAGGGTTGTTTACCATAAGCGCTGTGTTTTCCATTGTTCCAGGATGTCAGTGAATGTGCGTTACGTTTTGAAGCCTGTCAATGAACTGTGTTCGTACCTGTGATTGGCAGAGAGTTAACAGTGATGGTTCTTATTGTTCCTGCTAGGCCGAAGTGTATTTGTGTGTGTGTGTGTGTGTGTGTGTGTGAGCAAAGGGGAGAGGGACAGAGAGAGTTGAGGGGGAGAAGTTGGCGTGTAGCACTTGGTGACGGCAGAGGTGTATTGGCGTTGGCACTGACCATGCTGCTCAAGTCGCTAGTTAGCGAGGGGCTGGGCTAAAGCGTGCTGCTTGTGTAGCGCCGCCAGGCGGAGATTTGGTCAGCCACTTGTCTGTGTGGAAACTCGGAATTTACGTATGTTCCACAAACAAAACAAGCCTAATTATGACGTTAAAGATTGCATTCACATGTGCACCGTTTCGAAAGTCCTGGACCGAAATGGTCCGGTACGAATATATGTACCATTACTCCCCTAATTAGCTTACAGCTTTTATGTCAAGGATCTTTATCCAGGATTAGGAAGGGAAATGTATGCTTCTGTGCAATGAGAAAGTTTCCATTCAACTAATAGAAGCCAGCTATGCCATCTTGTTCTGCCATACCGACATGTTAAACTCTACTGCTACCACACTGTGCAGATTCAATGTTTGATAGAGACAACTGACCAATGTCTGTAATTATGTAATGTTAAATATGAAATACTACTAATAACCACAACATAGGTAAAGTAACAATGTTATTGGCCAGATCTGTGTCGAAAGTTACAAAAAGAATAAATGAAAATCTAACTTTAACAGTTTTGTTACAATTATATAAAAAACAGAATACGGATGATTTTCATTCAGCTCATTTTAAAGCTACATTAAACAGGTTTTGACCACGGAGGCAGAAGGAGTCCAAAGCAAGTCAACAGAGAGTCTTTGTTATGAAAAGCTCAAACACACAGAAACACAGCTTCAACGTAACACTGGTGTATCGGGTTTCCATGGTTAACATGTTAGTAAACGTGGTTCACTTACCTTCCTACAGACACACCACGTGGATGTCCATGTAGTTGGGTTTTTGGCCAGCTGATGAATATAAGTACAGTATTTACTTGCTTTTAGTTCTGGTTTAGTCATCTTCTGAGAACAATATATCACCAACCACTAGGTTACTATGGCTGTTTCTTTACACTTAAAGTAGCATTATGTGAGCTCGTTTGCTGGAACAATGGGACTTGGTTGAATGTTGATATTGAGTGAATGGCTGATGTGGATTCAAAATGACCTCTCGTGTTTACCATCTGTAACTTTGACATCCAAAATTTCACAAGTGTACGAGTTTTAATTTCTGTTTGGAAGTGTCAAATAGTATTCATTTGTGGAAGTAGTACAGTAAAAGATCTAAAAAAAATTCACACCTCAGTTGATGTATCCCCCTAGATAGTCCGTTATGTAGACCTTGAAAGCCTCATAGCATGGCAGCTTTAGATTCAGTGAATAATTTAATACTGTAGCCTGGATCACGCCCTTAATCTTGAAAAGTTCTCTTCCAGGATCCCAGATGAGACAAAGTCTTAGCCTGGGACTTGGGGTCATGGAAACATGGTGTTACTTTTGCTGTGTGGATACTCGGCAGCAAAAGGCACATGCATTTTTTTTTTGTTTTTTTTGTATACCACTCCGCACTTTTTGAAATGCTTATCCAAGCTATTTGATTAACGCGTATGCTTTTCCTCTCTGGTCTTTTCCTCAGGTCGAGCAAAACTATGAATCTCTGCTCAAAGTGTTTTGCAGGTAAGTTCTTGTTCTTCTGTGTGCTTGTTTGGTTGGTTGATTGATCTTGTGTCCAACAAAGTGCTGTGTAAGGTAGGTGGGTAGGGGGTCAGGGACTGTCTCCACTTATGTAGCTGTTCTGGAAAGGCCTTGAAGTGACAAAAAGTGGAGAAAGAAGTCTGAAGAAGTAACTCAGGGGTAAAGTTGAGTGTTGTGCTCACCCCAACTCTGTTTATTTGTTATGAAACACTTTTAAGGAAAGGACAGAATTTTATAATTTTTACAGCAGTAACTTGTATACCTTACCTGTATCCAACTGGAATTTTAACTTAACCTATTTGGTGGTATTTGCTTGTCAACCATGAAACGGGTGCATACGCACAGATGCACACAAATGTCTCACCATTTGACTTTCTTCATAGATATTCAGAAGAAACAGCCAGACAATGATTGTGCCCCGAAGGCCTCCTCAAGCTCCAGCGGCAGCCAAGCAGATGTCTTCTGTAATGAAACAAACAGCAGCATTAGTCAGTCACTGATGTCGATGCCTAACACATCGGAAGACCCTTCGCCAGGAGAGACGGGAGCGACATCTCTACCTGCTCAGGATGGTAAGACAGCAGTTAATCAATAAGAAATTAATGTTTTCTTTTCAGCACAAATGATGTTAGGCCAGGGCCTCTTTGTTATTTCAGATGTTATATTTATATTTCAGATGCCTTAGGGCCATAGTTCATTGAAAGATACATGCTGCCCTTTTCTTTGCAGCTGTGGCGAGTGGAGCACCCCTCTCCCTTTAGTAGGGTGACCCCGAATAGTCGAAGATTCTGTGCTTTGATAGAAGGAGACTGATTCACAGAGGCGTTATGAAACGAGGATAATACCGGTTTTCTTCCAATAAGTTAATATACAGTCTATTATGATATAAATATCAACATATAACACTAATTAAAAATGTGAAAAGAAAGAAGCTTTTAATAAAAAATTTTAAAGTGCATAAATAAATCCAAAATTGTAATGCTAACCCTTAAGGAAGGGGGCGTCAGTGTGCATGTACTTTTAGAGTGTGCATGTACAGAGCAAAAGGTGTCAACAGTAAGCCTCAGTTTAGCTGCAAATGTACAGTGTAAGTTACAGTGACTAATGAATAGAGACAAAAGCTCTTCAGCTTCTCAAGATTAAAGCAGAGCTACTGTGTGTAACCGCCATCAAGACTTGACAATTCTAGACCTACTCTGAAGTGTTTAACTTAAAGGACCAGTGTGTAACATTTAGGGAAATTGGCAGAAATATACTAATATTCTAGAGCACGACCGATATGGGATTTTTAAGTCTGATACCGATTTTGAAATTTGAGGAATTTAAAATCCGATAGCCAATATATTGGCTGATATTCTTTTCCCCCTTATTTTAAGAAACGCATAACATAAACAAAGATTATCCCTAAAATTTGTTATGTTGAGACCTCCCCAAGATACCATGACATAAAGCAGTTTAAAAATAAACTTTGTTATTGTTAGAAATAGTACATAGAACAAAAGTACAACAAAATATATTAGTTTTGATAAATAACAGTCAAATGTATAAAACTACAGAGAACATTTTTAAAATATCTGATTTATTATAAATTATAGAGTGCTACTACTAATGAACATTAAATTAACAATTAAATAAACACTGTTAATTTGATCCAATGCTACAGAAACCATTTCCTAACTGCTATTTGGCTCTATGATACAGTGACGCAGAGGAAACTCTTCCCTTGAATCATCTTAAGCTAAGCTCCTGTGTAGGGGCTACATGCGTAGCTACGCCGTAGGCTACGCAGGTAGTATGGCATTTATTCTTATACGTCGGTGTCTCCGTCATTCTGCAATTACACCCCCAAACGCTAGTTAGCGGTAGCGCTACAGCGTCCACTGTGTTGACCTTTGCCGGCTGAGCAAGCTAACTTCCGGTTTAGCTCTGACATCTACGGCATAGCCTCTGCGTAGCTCCCTACCCTACACACTCACCTATGCCGTAGAATTGACGCAGAAGTATAAATTGTACTTAATACTACATGAATGTCTACAACGAGGACCTGCAACTGTGTGTTAGATACTTGTTCAGCTCATGTTTACTCACAAGTCCCCTCTGATTTAATCATTTCTGACACGCCACCTGTAACAAAAGACACTACAGTTTAATCGTTCATTAATGTTAGCCTCCTCCACTGATAAACACGGCTTTAGCTTTGTGGCTAATTTAGCAACAGGCAGCGTTATCTGCTGTTGCCAATGTTAGAAAATATTTAGAAGTAATAAATTAGAGAGAAATGAGAGGACCGGTCGCTAGAACTGCCAAACTGTTCCCGAAATAAATTACATTCACGTCTGTCAGCAGCGTAGCCTCCAACACTAGAGACCTTTCTCAATCTGTGTTCTTGTTTGTACCTGTGTTCTTGTGAAACTTCATCTTTTGTGGCCCAAGTACAGTCCCAATACACAAGTTTGCATTTTGGCAAGAACGGTTAAAATTCCCGGAAATGTTCTTGACACTCCCATTTTATTTTAAATCAACTGTAGATGTACTAAAAATGATGGTGAATCAAAAATGTGCTCCAACGTTTTCGGAGTTCTCCGCAACCGTCAGCAGGGGGAGCTAGTGAACCAGTCCGTAGGTGGGAGCTAACGAGCCGGCCACCCAGTCAGCTCACAGAGCCCTCAACAGACAGGCAGACCACTGCAGCCAACACAGCATAGAGTCCAGCAACAACGGCAGAGTAAAGGCCCACAGCTGTAAGATAGTTTTAACGTTCGTACCGTTGTTATTCTGTCATTACATTCTGAGTAATTTTGTTAGATTTTAACTTAAATCAAGAGACATCTGGATGATGTACAGAAAAATCTGGTCTCAAACAGTCAGCACCGCTTTGTGACATTGCAAATTCATTCTTCCAAGAACAACTAGCAAGAACGTTCTCCCCAAGAACACAAAACTGTTTTTTGCATTGTTGGTTTTTAGAAACACCCTGGGTTACTGTGACATTAAACACGCTGTGAGCCTAGAGAGGGCAGTGAAAAACGGGAGGGTTAGCAACTCTGGTCTCCGAAAAGGAAAAGCGGGCTATTTTTAGTCATGTAAGTCGTGTAATTGACGTGACAAAAGACCAACTCACTGGGAACACTAAACTACCAGAACTCCGAGCCGGTAGACTGCGGTCAGCTGATGTTTTATTCGGTGGTGCTGCAGTGTTGTTAACAGAGGAGCTGCAGGGCACCCTCTGGTGGGCAAACTATGCAACACTCATGGCATGCGGGAAGGTTTTCTTTTTTAATAGTCATATATCAGCTGTTATAAACGCTGATGCAGATATATCTGCAAGTAGCTTATACTGGATGATAATTTCTGCATAGCGATAAATCGGTCGGGTTCTATAATATTAGTTATTAGTAATAATAGTATGTTTAATAGGGCCTTTCGCATTTTTTGCGAATTTATCGGCCACTGTAGGTTTTCCTACATGCTTGGAAGGGGAGGGTGAGGCAAGGGGTATTCAGTTGGTTGCAACCTGACCTAGATGCCACTAAAGCCCCTTTTCCACTGTACAGTACCAGCTCGACTTGGCTCAACTCTACTCGCCTTTTTTTCCTTTTCCATTGTGGAAAAGCTGTACCTGTACCTGCTACCAGGTACTTTTTTTGTATCACCTAAGTTGAGGTTTCAAGCGAGCTGAGGCGATACTACAGTGTGACATGAAAACACAGCAGACTACTGATTGGTCAGAGAAAATCGTTACTATTCACTGCATCATCATTGCATGCGCCAGACATTGAGAGATACTATGTCTGGGTACAATGTGCAATGGAAAACGGAGCACGGCCAAACCGAGTCGAGTAGTACTGGTAATGGAAAAGCGCCATATATCCTACAAACTGGTCCTTGAAAGACTACACGGTGATGCAATGTCTGCCAAATGGGCTGAAAATTTAGAGGTGTGTTTTAATACACAAGCGCTAACGGCAGTGGTTAAAACCACAAACATAGTATTGTAGCTTTTAGTCCAGTGCATCTTTCGGTAGAAGACAGCAGCTAGTTTCTGCCAGCTGAAGCAGCAGCTCCAGTGCCCCTGTCCTGGCTATATTTGTCTTCATGGCACAGATAGAGAGAGTGATAGGAAAAGGTAGCCATTCAGAAGTGAAGGTTTTAAGAGGACACCTACAATTGCTAGGGCATCGGCCATCGCTAAACAGTGACAAGGTCGTTTGTGGAGGCCAGTTCAGGACAGGACAGTAAAGTGGATACCTCATATGTGTGGAACCCACACTAACCTGCTCCTCTGTGACAGCAGAAGCCTTTTCGTAATACACACAAGTACATGATTTTTAGTCCCTCACAGAACTCACTTGAAATATTTAAGTCTAGTGAAGAACCCTATAAAATCAGTGACTGAATACCCATCAGCCTCAGCTGTACTCTGAAACTGATGCTAAAATATTACATATTACATGTTAGAGCTGAAATAGCTAAATGATTTATTTATTAGTCAATTGACAGAAAATGAATCTGCAACTATTTTGGGAATTGATTTATTGTTTATGTCATATTCTAGCTTAATTGGCAACATGTTATTGGTTCTAGCTAGTCAATTTTTATGGTTTTCTTCTTTGTCAGTTTTATCTCATATATATATATATATATATATACACACCTAAATGTCTTTGGGTTTTGAACTCTTGGACGGACAAAACAAGACATTTGAAGACATCGCCACTATTTTTTTTAAAATTGTGACATACCTTTGTTTCATTTTATAGACTAGGTGATGAATCAAGTAATATAAGAAAGTAAGAATAATTGTCAGATTAATTTATAATGGAAATAATTGTTCATGGCAGCCCGACATGGTACATGTTTTGTGGTGACTTGATTTTGAACCTTCCGTGCGTTGACTCATTTTACTCTGAGTCCCCGTCTGTGGCAGAAAGTTTGATTACAGGACTCTGATCTGGAACTTAAATGCATTAACATTACCAAGAGCAGGTAATTCATTTGTTTTAAAATTTTTCAGAATTTATTACCTTTGTTTAATATTGTCATTCAGGCATTTGACTCAATTGCATTTCTACTGTATCATTTTCAATTTCACTATTAAAAATGTATCAGGTGACTGTTTAGTTGTTTTTTTTTTCCCACCGTCAGCCATGTCTTGGCTGGCTTCAATCTGCACACATGTCACACTGCGGTATCTCCTTCACAGATATCTATCACGGTCTCTGTGGGGGAAAAAAAGCTCACTGCATAATAATGGATTCCACACACCCCAGTCATGGTCTTTTCTTCCTGCTACCGTGTGGAAAACTGTACCACGGTATCTGGGCAACGTCCAGAAGACTCTCCAACAGCTTCATGTCCTCAGGCTGTTGATCATAAACTAGTTTTCTTTCAGAGCAACCTAACACATGACCTAATCTGTCAATCAGTTTCAGTTTACCATTTTTTAAACGGTTGTTTGGCTTTGTATATTTATAGTGTGTATATGTAAGATTTTGCAAATGCATGTCCGTGCTAGTGTGTGCATTTTCCAACGTTTTACAGATTTATTGCTGAATTATTTATTGGTCTGTTCTAAATCAATATATGTGTCTTTCAGAAGTATCCAGCACAGACACAGTCTTCAGTTCACTCTCCACTCCCACAAAACGCTCCTTCGAGTCAGGTATGCCCTTAACTCTACCATTACAATGTCCATTATTGTGTTTTACACTGTGTGCTTGTCGGGTCCACTTATAGGCATGGGAGTGGAAGACCCAGTAGCATCAATGGTATTGGATTGATCCAAAGTGACCAGGCTAATTGTACTTACAGTGGAAACAGCAGATATTGGGGATGCGATAGAGTGTATGTGCCAGAGGGTGCAAATGTAAAGCCAGTCAAGCGCTAACTAGAGTGAATGCTGGGTACAAATGCAGTAGTTACACAAATTGGTAACATAGACATACGATAAAGAAAAGGCCACACAGAATGGAGCGTGGTAGCTCAGTGGTTAGCACTGTCACATCACAATAAGAAGGTGTTTGATTCTACAAATTTAGGAAATAGACTTTGTTACAGAGGGAGCAGGTCACAGTGAAGCACTTCTGACACAGCTGAAACGTGCACATGCTGGGAGCTGGTGCAGACCATAGCATTATTAGCAGCGTTGATTTGGAATAAGTTGAACGAGGGTGGATGTCTAAAACACTGCAGACTTTCCTCCAGTGTAGATTTCTCTTTATTGTGCTTTCACCCTTAGGTGACACAACCTTCTGCAGTCACACACTTGAACACTGACTTAAGACTACTGCAGAGTAGGCAAGACTCAGCCATGGTGTGTAAACATGTTGATCCCCTGTCTAATGCAGCGGGATCATGTGCTGTGGCCGTGTTGACGTTTCACTTTTTACAGTATCTCTAAATGGGGCTCTCTGTATTTTAGTCTAAAGCCTGGATACACTTAGGCTTTGCTGGTCTTATGTGCAACCTATTACACACAAATCAGTTCTTAGTGCAAATGTCTTGCCTTCAAATGTCTTTTTCTTTGTTGTTGACTCACATTTAAATTTGATGTTTCAGCCGGTGTAAATTGGACACAGAGATTTACCAGGATAACAAAAGGCAGGCAAGGAGGAAACAATTTTTTTTCCACGACATGCACTTGCACATGTACGAACACACATTCTCTCCCACATATAGGGATCGATGGGGCAGGCGAGGGGGATCTGGCTGCTGAGCTTGGCCTAGTTCTCAGAGATTTATTGAGCGCTGATCAGCATTCGGCCGGGCCAGGGAAAAAGTCTGCAGGATTGATGAGAAACGCTGAGTTGAAATTCCAGCCGACCAGTGGAACTCGCTACATGCTCGTCCTGTCTCAGATGCTGGGTTGAATGTAATATAATGCAGGAGAACCATTCATCTCCAAAGCGCATTTTTTTAAATTTCAGATGCAGATTCAGATTTATTTTGTTACCGTGTGCCATCATCTGTTCTCTCCTAGATGCAGACCGCACTAAATCAGAGATGATGTCTTTATATATTACATTAAAGTTGTTATGGAACCTGTTATTGGAGGTCCTAAGTTTTCTCTTGAAATTCTATTCGTAGCTAGGGTCCTGGACCCACAGGAGATGAATGCTTTTTGGAATATTATGTGGGTAGGGGAGTAATAAAAGATGAAGGTTTGGCTGTATATTGGTAGATTAATTATTTAAAATCATTTCCTGGATGATTAATCTTCCCATATCTTTTGTATCAGAAAACTGATTTCTTCATAGCTATCTCCTCTCCTTTTTGCTGACATTAGGTCTGAATACTTTTTCACAGTTGTTAGTATTGGATATTTGAAACATAGAATCAATATTTTGGATCATACAACCTCACAATGGCTATTTTTAAATACAATAAAGCAGACATTCAACATTTTAAGTTGCCATTATGCCATTGTTCACCTCATTTTCAGGAAAAAAGATATACACGGGTCAATGTTCCTATTTAGGCCACCAAAACCGCTTTTCAGATTTTTTTTAATATATACTGACCAGATTTAAGTGAGAACATATAGTTAAAATTAAAATCTAATCTCTCAAGTGTTAATTATTCATTTACACCCATTTCTAATGTTTTTTTTATAGTTTTAATTTGTCAAAATATGTTAAATGTCTTGCAGGGGCTTAATGGGTAACAAACTATTTATAAAACAATAACTTTAGGCTAGACATTCAGGCTAGAAGTTTGAAAACATTGTAAAAATTTATTTTAAAACCACTCATTTCATTTTGCAGTAACATTAAAACAGTTATTTGTGAGGAGACATCACTCATGTCTAGAAGGTCATGTATCATCAAAAAAATGTTATTCACAAAACATTTCTACCTTTTCCTAGGGTGACTTAGGGATTAAAATAGTTCAGAGGTCAAAAGGGAGAATATCCCCATCGGAACACAATCAAGTGGGCTTAATAGGAGCAGGTGTGCTTAAAGCGAACATTGGTAACAGTAAAAATATTGTTGGCTATAGACATTTACGTCCACCTCTGTATGACTATATCTTTTTTCTAGCCTCCCCTTTAAGACCACTGTGTAAAAATGTTCATTAAAAAATAAGTACAGATGAACATACACATTTATTGTCTATTTAAAAGTATAATAATATAAACTGCATACAAAAATGTGAACTATATCACTTACCATGCTTTATGTCACTGCAATGGACCACACTCTGCAGCTACTGTATCGATGCAGCATCAGGTCTGTTTGCTAGCATGTTAAAACTTATAAAAACTCATATTTTGATTTAAAAAGAAACAATATTTCTAATACAAGTAATATACAAGTCAAAAACAAGAATAGAATATGCAAAAAAAAATTTCATTGGAAAAAACATTACACAGCAAAAATGATGTTCAAATGGTGTGTGGGCTTAATATGGACGTTTAACATAACACCCATTGTTGAGCTACCAAAGGTTTACTATTCATTTTGCGTTTGGCTTCAGACTTTCAGTTACTCATGACATCAACAGTACATCCAAGAACCCGTACTGTACATTTTCTCACTTTTGTGAAAAGAGCACAGTGATTGCAGCTAATAGCCTTTTTTTTTCTCTTTACGTTTTGTGCCCCTGTGCTTATTACATGTGTCTCCAGCCTCAGAGTCAGAGAGCGATGTTTCACCCGAGAAGCGAGGACGAATGGGTGACCTGCCAGAGGGTGAGGGGTCTTCATCATCATCATCATCATCATCTTTGTCTGCATCATCATCATCCTCGTCTCGTAGTGGCTCTAAACAGCGGAGCCGCAAACGTTGCCATCGATGCCAAACCAAACTGGAGCTGGTACAGCAAGAGCTGGGTTCCTGTCGCTGTGGTACGGTGAAACAACTCTATACGCATAAACATACATTCGAACACATACATTTTAACCCTTGAACAGATGTACGCTAATACATGCACAGGCCCACTCTCACACACAAGATCATATACATTAAGTAGTGGTAGCTGTTATTAAAGACCTCAGGCATGTGTCTTGCACGTGCATGAGGTGATAAATGACTTTTGCAGTGGTAAATATTGTCCTTTATAAATAAATACATGGTGGTTAACCTGGTCATACTTGAACTTGAATACATCCACTGCAGTGAAATGCATCTACTACCTGTTTGTGTGTTGATGAAAATGTCGATGACTTGAGTGCTTTTGCTCGCTTTGGGGGACCATTACAGAAAGCCGGAATGTTTCACATTGCACATAAAACATAAGACAATTACAACAAACACTAATGCAGTTTAAACCAATACTTGGCTTGCTAATCAACTTGTTTGCATACAAATTAAAGTACTTAAAAAGTCACTGCTCTTCACTGCTTAAAGACCATCTGCTTAAACCCACGCAATAATTTCTAAATTGGAAATTGACTTGCTTTTTTTCCACCAGGCACTGCTTAATGCATGGGCCATCCATCCTTAATAGTCTAGTGCTTACTATGAAAACATGCTTTTTACAGACTGAAAGGGAAATGGTGGCAATTATAGTGATTTCTGACTATTGCAGTAATTGCAGATTACTTTGCTAATGGTTCGGCAGAATGTCTCACAGTATAACCCACGAAGGTCTGATAATGAGCTGAAAGCACGCTTTTCAGATTGTAAATGGGGGAGAAAAAATAGCTCCAGCAAAGTATCTGATCCAAAGTTGTCACACTCTGTAGACTGGTGTTACCCAGGAAGTATACTATCTATCTGTATGTAAGTATAACACAGAGTAAAGGCAGTAGAACTAAAAAAACAAAAAAAGCCAATTAAATCATACATCACACATCTGATGTGGAGATCCAACAGAAGCAGGACCTTATTTATTTTCCCTTGTCTTCCTATCAATTTTAAATTTTAAAAATGAACCTATATGGTTGTAAATGTGGTTTGTTCAATATCAGAAACCCGTGGATAAGACTGGCTATAAGACCAAAATTAATATTGCTCTAATTAGATAAGCAGTGTCTCAAAATTGATGTGTCACAATATTTACTCTATCTATTAACTGTTGAGATTTTGGTCACATTCATTTTGATTTTATTATATTACCCAAAAGCTTTCTCAAATCACTAAATTTCCTGCAGCCTGATTGATGTTTTGAAACTCAACTCGATTCACAGTATAAAAAGGTCAGCATGGAGCTTGGTGGAATTTTTTGGATTTAGGGTTTCTAATGGTGGAGTAACAAAATCATGGTCTGTTATCCCTAACTTCTGAAAATAGTGTAGTGAAAATGTCATAAATATTTTGCTTAGTACCTGTAGCTGCACTTTGGGACAAACTGTGGAATGGAAATCTATCAGAACCCACACAGATTATTTTCAGGAAGCTTAACTCTTTGGCAAATGAATGTCATGATCATTTGTATTTGGGTTTTTTGCCATGCCTTTAAAATAGTACTTTTTTTGCTGTAACTGTAAACTGGAAGTAGATTTGCTCTGTTGCCAGCCCTCCCTTGTTTTGGGAAGTGTCCCTTTTTAAAAGACTTGGATGTTACACAACTTTGTCCCTTCTCCACTCCATTTGTGTGCACTGTAATCACATAGGTTTTAATTGCATAGCAACCAGCTGTCAAACTAGGCTTTTAATCACCGCTCATTGAATGCCAGCAGTGTTATTATGTGTATTAATGAATGAATTGAAGACGACGAGAGCTAACGAGCTTCTCTGAGCTTATCGAGCCTCCTACCGTGGCAGGGCCTTTTGTTGAGAGTGCTACAGTAGAGACAGAGTCAGTGAGAGAGATGAGGGTTGTCTGCCTTTGTGGAATGGAGTCAAAAGAGGACGCTATTAACTAGAGTGTCTTCTCTGGTAACAAGATCTTTTACAAAGGCATGGCTGCAAAGCAGTATCTGCCTTTGGCCATTTAAAAAGACGGATATTTAACGGGATGCATCTACGGTTTTGCCATAAACAGTATGGGTGGTTAAAAATTACAGTGGTTTCAAAAATGTTCAAATAAGTAGTCTATATATCTCACAATATTATTTGGTTTGTTATTTTGTTTTTGTTTTTTGAAGTTTAATAGAATTATAGCTGCAGACATAAAGTATTTTTACATTTGCTGAATATGACTGAAATTAACCACTCTCTCTTTCACCCACATTCCTCACCCATCCTCCAGGTTATGTCTTCTGTATGCTCCATCGGCTCCCAGAACAACATGAGTGTCTCTTTGACCACCTGGGCCGCGGTCGGCAGGAGGCTGTCCTAAAGATGGTCAAGCTCGATCGCAAGGTGGGCCGCTCATGCCAACGCATTGGAGAAGAGTGCTCCTGAGCGACCGTTCCCTCTGAAGAATCTCGGTGTTCAGACGGTGTCTTGGCACAAACAGGGATTTGATTTTTTTTTTCTCCGTTTTTTTCAAAGATTTTGCAGGTTTTTGGATACAAACCTCTGCCCTTTTCTTTTAAATTATGCTCGCTCTTTTTGAATCCCAGTGTCCCAGTTGTTTTCTTCTTCTGTTGGCTTGATCATATCCCTGCTGCTAAGATGCCTTTTGGAAAATCCAAGCCCAGGAATGACAGAACAATAAAGAGCAAATGAAATTTCTTCACTTTTTTGTTGTGTAGTCATCTCCTGGCTACACAAGTGTGAGCAGAATAAGAATGAATAAAAGGATGAAGAGAAGGAATACAACGCTTTATACAAATGTTTGTCCAGGAAGCCAGTTTAAGACTATACTCTTTACCTCAAAAAAGAAAGGAAAAAAACAAGAATGACAAGGAGGGGGAGAGGGAGGAGGACGGGATGGTTACCCTTTGTGTACACTTCTGCTTTGGCGCTGTCCATAGACTGCTCTTTACCTCAAAATCAGACAGAGCTTGCTTTGTGCTCTGCGCCAAGCATAGACTTTGTGAAGCAAACCAAGCTAGCCAGCCTCAGTTTAAGTCAGTGTCTTACCCCCTGGCCAGCCACTACCCCTAATCCTAAACCTTTAGAAACACAAACACCTGTTAATCATCCCACCTCAGGTTATCAGGATATCAAGGCCCATTCTTCAACCCTCCTCCCACCAACTTGCATCCTTCTCTTTTCCTCTGCACCTTTTGCTCCTTTGTTTGTTTAAGAGTGTCCCACAGGTGTTTCTGCTTTGTTGTAGAATCCATTGTGGATGATGAAATTGGGGTGATGCTGTTAAGTCCAAATTCAGAACTTGCAGTGTGAGCTGGACTCAAATACATGATGGTGAGAGTGAGCTGGTTGTCCTTGGATTGCTCACAAATCTGTCTTCAATGTTTGGACACGATTGATCAAGACTTAATTTCTTGCGGATTTTCTCTGTCTTCCTCTTTTAGTCTCGGTCTTCATCACCTTATTCTCCACAAGTCCTCCCACATAATGAAGACATGTCCCTCATATAGTCTCTTTTCTGCAACGAGGATTAGGAATATGTGTGTTTGATATGTACAAACTTGAGGAAGACAACATTTGCAAGACATGGCATACATTAAAGTATGCGTATGATTTATGACTGGACCTGAAATGTCTGCATTGTATGCGTCCGCACATCACTATACTTTTGCAAATACATACACTTATATGTTTTATGTGCTCAGCTGTTCACATTGAGCACAAGCAGGTAAAATCAAACATTGCTGTACTCACTCAGAGGTTCCTGTTTAAGATGGGTGATGGTTGTTGTAGTTCAGGTTTGTTATAATGTCTTAGGCCTTCATTTCAATTATCCGTATTTTTAAGGTCATTTTTGGCGACAGCTTTGATACAATACTTAATATTGTTTGGTTTTCACTCCTTTTACCAGTACTTCCTACAATGCCTGATGTTTTCATTTCTAGATAGCATGATGAGCTCACAAGCATTCTGCTCCTCCTGCCTTCCACTTTTGTTTTCTCATCTTCCCCTTATTGATTGCTCTATTTTTCCTAGTACTGCTCCCCCGCCATCAGCAGGGGTGAGCAGAGTGCTAAAAGTTGACATCAGCAAATAATGACTTTCCAAATGCTCTCCTGGTGGACTGTGGTAGGAATGAACAGAAAATGCATAATGAATGAATATTCTGTATCTTAAAGAAATCCTTATTTAACCCCTTTTTGCGTTTCACTTAGACTTTAGAGTAGAACTTCTTTTTTTGGGGTTGTAATGTGGTTATAAAATGGGAAGATGAATGTGGAAAAATCTTTATATTTGTTTCCATTACTTTACATTTTACCTCCCCTTTCCTACTTTTTCTTTTACTGAGAAAGAATAAACTGGATTAGACAAAGTGTGAAAATCTCTAGTGTACTTATTGACATGCTGGATGGGAGGATGATGATTGTTTGGGAAAAGGCAAGAGTTGAGCAGTTACACACAAACTGATTTGATTTTTCAGTCACACTCGAGGTGCAAGGTGGAAATTTGGGAGTAGGATGAACATATATGCATATTTTGCATAATGTGTATTTTTAATAAAGTGAGGTTTGTTAAAAGTCCAAGCCTTCTTGCAACAAGGTGCTGGCACTCCACGTCCTGGTATCCTACCAACTTTTTATAGTGATGTAAACATCTGTTACTGCTCACAGAGGGCTGCTATAAAGCTACTCTCATTTACTTAACAAATCTGTTTGAGTGTGTGTTTGTGTGTGAACATGTGTGCTTGCTAATGGAGAATTTTAACTAAAGAGGCTTCTGATGGGAGCGATGAGTCTTGTGGGCCGGCTGCACTAATTAATGCTGTGAAAAAAGAAAACACATGTAGCCATGATCAAAAGGAATCTTCAAACGTTGAAGTTGGCTGGCCGCCCGGCTATGTGTAATCTCGCAACCTCCTCAAACTATGCAAGTTAGCATCCAAATGTGAAGTAGTTGTAATAGAAGTTTCTCCTTTGTCAAGGTGGTTGAAACTTTGAACAACCCTGCTGGGTTACACACAGCATTTCAATCTCTTAAAATGTGCTCTGTGTAATTGTAATTGTGCTCGCCACCACACTGGGTCATTTGACATGCATATGGTATCGCAGGAGATCTCCAAGACTGATAAATATTTGTTTGATGTATTTTTAATTAAAGAAAAATAGCCTCTTGCTCATTTGTACAAGAGCATGCCATATGTTGACGCATGATAACTGCTGCGATCATGAAACTTTTGGACCTTGAAGTGGTGAATTATATATTTTTCTGACACAAACTCCCATTTATTTCTACATTTTCCAGCTTTCACTCTTAAATTTGGTTGGAATATATCAGTTGGTTTGTTTAAATGATCGTTTAAGTCTCCCACAGGCTTTTTAGAGGCCTCTGT
Organism: Micropterus salmoides; assembly: GCF_014851395.1. Taxonomy (NCBI): domain Eukaryota; kingdom Metazoa; phylum Chordata; class Actinopteri; order Centrarchiformes; family Centrarchidae; genus Micropterus; species Micropterus salmoides. The sequence goes on from NW_024044348.1 coordinate 26,408,115, forward strand.
TTTCGGTGTCAGTTTCTGCACTCTATTGTGTTTTATGTTGTCTTGATTATATCCTGACACAGGATGAAGCGCAGTGCCAGGATTGGGTGGCAACAAGGAGCATGAGATGTGTATTTGCTGGAGGCTGCCTAGTGAGAGGGATTTGGGGGGATAAGATGTGGTGGCCGGTGGTAAGTAATCTCCTTACAGCTCAACAAACAAGGAGGCCTGCCATTCTCACCACCTTAATTGGCTAACATCAGTTACATACACCATCCTTGTATTGGATTTTGCTCTGTTAAATACTTTGTCTCTCTTGCCACTCTGTCTGGGCCTTCATGTCTCCACTGTTATTTCTTTCTCTCTTCAGACACATTCATGAAACCAAGTGTGCCTGAGCTCAAGTGAGCACTGATGTATTAGTTCCTACTTCAAAAAGCAGGCACCAGTTTGAATCAGACATCATATAAAGAATGATCTCAGATATCCAGTAAATGGAAGGTGACCACGTCCAAAGCAGTATCAGTTTCATTATTTCATGTGTCATAGTCTGTTTTCCAGGCAGTGCTTGTGTGACCCAGTGTCATGATAAAGTCACTCAGTAGTATTATTTTACCTGTTGACCACTTGTCAGTATGAGGGCATTTCTGTGATAACATCAGATGGATTACATGGACAACAGACTCCAAATCTTCATTACACAGCAGATGTACTTCAATAAAAGATTTTAATAATCATTTTCTATTCTTGTTTTGCTTTGACTTATCTGCCATTTGTGTAAGGCATCCTTTGGTCATCTGAAAGGTGCTATAAAAATGCAAGCTCTTAATGAGCATTGTGCTTTATATGTGTCAAAAATATGAATTTAGCCAAGACTATACTGTACAAATGCTGTGTTGCTTTGGTTTTCACTTAATTCAAAAGAGGCCTGCCAATTATGTCACACTGGGAAAGTAGAGTAGATTATAAAGAAGCTGCAGAGAAAATGAGTCATGAAATAATAAGGCAGCATGTAGGTTGAAATTCCTGCTTAAATTATATCAAAACCAACAATCTTGGTTTGAGAGCCATGTAACTCTAAAAATGTTTGCTGGTATAATGTTCAAGGGCTGTAATAGAGCAGTTCATACATTAGTTCCCTCTATCCTTGATAATAGGAAAAAACTTCCCTATAGTCGCCCTTTAGTTTGACATAATTTAAAGTTTGAGAAAACCTGTCAAAGTTGTCTTAACCATTAATGCGACTATAATCAATGTTTTTATTTTTATTATTATTATTTTTTTTTAAACTTGTTTTTGTTTTCTCGACCGCAATTTTGTTTCACTCTCATTGCTCTCATCAGCGTTATTTCCAGGTTCAGCCGGCAGCTGTTTTCTGCAAAAAGCTCTTATTAACCCACTGTACACTACCTCCCCAGCACCAAACAGTGGACAGATAAAGCAACTGCCTGGTGAACATAGTGGATCATTTAGCAGCTAAGTAGCCAGAAATTTCCCTCAGTAGTTGGTGGAGACCAAACACAGCTAACAGAGTGAATATTGGGCTTATATTCATCAGGTATCCAGAAACACTCCAAATAGATGATTATGGTGCTCTAGATCAGTTGGATGTGTAATTAGCAGCTGCTTGCAAACAAGTTCACCATGTAGTGTTCACAGCTTGTTTCTGTTGGCCCCATGTGACCTAAAAAAAAGCAGTTATTGTAGGTTTAATCAGTAACACATCTTAAACTGTAACTTTGTGCTTTATCGTAGCTCACCTAAAACACAAAATGTCATGTGTATCATGAGTAGAGATTTATTCTTTAATATTCTTACCCAGAGACACATAAGGCATAACTCCCTCTCATACCATAGCTAATGACTCCAGCACCATTCATAACCACCCCAACCATCATTTACCACCACAAACCGACACTATGATGTAGGAGCCTCAAACAGGCATTCTGCTGACATTTGGTCAGGTTTAAGAGGAAATGAGCACCGACAGTGGAAGATCTAATCCCTGTGTAGCCATTACTGTCAGTCTGACATTTTTTCTTTCTCCATGTGACCTTTAAGGAAGAAGCTGACTGTGCATTTGTGTAGCAAGTGTAGATGTTTGCACAAAATTTTGTATTTTTGCAGCACTCATTCTATGTCTGTTTCTCATTCCACAACCAGGCCGCAGCATACCATGGCGTGTCATTTTCCCCTCAAACTGTATTTTCCTTATTAATGTGTAGTCATCGTTTGCTGTGGGCCACTGTAAAGCCTCCATTATTTGGCTGCCTGGGTGGCTGCCACTATTGATTTCCTGTTTCTCAATTCTCTAAACCAAAGCCAAACTGGGCGGCTTATATCTCCCTCACCCGTCTTTCTCACCTATCCTTGGTCTTCCTAACCTTTATCTCTAAACTGTCCCCTCTTAGCTTCCGCCTCCTTCTTACTCATTGGTGTAATGTTCTGCTCTACTTCTGTCGCTGCTATGCTTGGGCTGTTTCCAAGACCCAGAGGTTAAAAAAAGTTGAATCCAGTTTAGACTGAAGAAGCAGCTTTGACAGCTGCAGCATATTAAGCAGCAAAACATTCTGCCCACTTTGTGTTTCGGTGGATTTAAAAGACCACGTTGGATTTTTATTGGCAAAATTCTCCTGCTTTTATCAACTGTCTGACATCTGATTAGCAGATTGGTAACTGTAATGCTTCTCTGTTGTTAGTAAATAATGCAATTTGACACTTCATGTATAGTCCAAAAAATACTAAATGTGCTAATGTGTTGAAGAGATTATTCTGGTCTATGTGCAGCAAACAACTGTAAACGGTCACAAGTTTAAAGGAATGATTAATTGACAGACATTAGCCACAGTACATTTATTTAATAGTGTTATTGCTAAGAAAATAAAACTGATATTGCGTTCAGCTGTTTTGAAATAAAGATAATCATTTGTGTAAAAAGGAGACAGGAAATGTGAATTCAGGCTGAATTTAGACTGAGCCAAACATCAGAAAGTTAAAATATTTCTGTCACTGTTGTGTCAATTTATGGTTACTTTGCTTTAGTTGTACTGAGCACTCCAAGCCTTGATTCACCCAGGACACTCAGAACACTCCCAAACTGCAGGGGGCAACCATGCAACAAAAGTTGGTGGAACCAACTTTTGGGGAAGTAGCTTTTGGGACTATATTTGCCTGCGCACCCACAGAGAGAGCATGGCATTGAAATGTTTGTAGAGAGTTAGGTTGGTTCTCTCATTTATCCCTGGAAAAGGATACTATGATTACAGCTCCTGATCATTCAAAGACGCAACTGGTAGGACAATTTATGATTGACTGTGTTTGAATATATTGAGTTTTAAATGTTCAGGTTCTGCTTGGATTGTAATTTGCAATTTAAAATAAGTAATGGGGATTTGTTATGTGAATGTTGAACTTGACAGAAGTAACATGTGCATGAGTTTTATTATGGGATTGGTATTTTCTTGTTAAAATCCTAGGTTAAACTTAATGATCGTGTTTAGTTTGGTTTGAAGATTCAATAGCATTTATTTATTAGAAAGTGGTATTGTGATTTATGTGTGACTGATTCATGATTTATCTGTAACTAATTCATGTTTTGATTTGTGTATTTGAAAGGTTATCAACCTATATCTACTGCTCCATCTATCAAGTCACCTTCAAGAAACTATACCATATTATTCCATCACTGGTCTATCAAACCATCTCAAAGAAAATAAAGAATCAAGAAGTGAAAAGATTGAGTTGTCCTTTGCGTTCTTCAGAGAGAAAAGCAGTTTTCAAGTTTGAGCTGAGCTGTAATCAATTAAAAAACACACAGAACTTGACAGTCACTGCCAAGTAACATTTGCCTGAGAGCAGATGTACCTAGAGCCTTAAAAGGAGCTAAATGTCTTTAACTATTTAGTAAACTCATGTAATTGTCATATAGAAATGTTTAATATAGCCTAAAGGTTAATGTTGTAGTTCTCGAGACCGGTCTTAAGACCACTTTTTGATGGTCTCATCTCGGACTGCATTTGTACTCGGTCTTGTCTTGGACATTGAGGACTCAGGATTTTATTTCAAGACCATAACTTTGGGAATATAAATAAATTGCTTTTGCATTGTCTGATTTATTTGTTAGCATCCTAACTTTGACTTCAAATGCAACCAATAACCCTAATTACCGTTACCGTCACCCCTCCCTGTGATGGTAAACATGGAAAAGGAGTGTTGAATAAAGATGCTTATGTTGATTTCAGCTCTTAGTGTTTGTATGCGGGTGTTTTAATGGGAATGTGGATCTTTCAGATCAATTTGAGAAGTACCTATGATCTCGTTCCACATTTTATCGTATGTTGTAATGTGGGGAACTGGTCTTGGTCTTGACTCAGTCTAGACCTCCCTCAGTCTTGGTCTCGACTTGATCTCAGCCCCTAAAAGTCTTGGTCTTGTCTCGGTCTTGATAAACTCTGGTCTTGCTCTTGACTTGGTCTCAGTTTGGGCAGTCTTGACTACAACACTACTAAAGGTAAGCTGGCCTGTGAACCCACATGTTTACAAGCTGAGGCCTCGCTTGAAGCATCTCTAGAGTTAATGGTAAACATCTAGTTGGAACTGAGAGTTTAAGGTTTAAAGTAATCTCATTATTACAGACTATATGTTTACCTTTCAATATGCATGCATTGAGGAAAAAGTGTTTTCATTGTTTTAAATTGTCTTATGTGCCTTTTGAGTGATTTAGACTGAACTTTTGACACCAGAGGAAAAAGAAGGGAAAAAACATTGCTTACCAAAGAAGATCATTTACACAACAGACATTTAAACTGATAGCTTATTATTGTGACCTTTATAGCCATGGAGAGGGAAAGTACCTAGGAATGAGGCAGTTTAAGAAGTCGGCCATGTTGTCTACGTGGCTGTAGTTTTTAGGGGTTTATATTAGGGAATAGAAGGAGTAGCCCTCAGACATCTTCCAGAGGGGTTGAGGGAGAACGTCTCTGACAAAACTGGTCAGTTTTATCTCTGAATTTTGAATAAGAATTAAATACCATTGAATATAATCTTAAGTTTAATGTTCACCAGTTTATTATAACTGTAGCTAATTTTAGTGACTTTGGGAATTCTTGAGTAATCTTTAGGGATTTCTAGGTTCTGAAAAAAGACCATATAAAAACTATTAAATTGACAACAAATATAAACTTATCTCCACTTTTATTTACCAGTCTATTTATTATTTTCTGTAATTATAACCTCATGTAATCACTATAGTATTTGTCTATTTGATATATTTTATACTTTTTGTATTTTTAGTAAATTATTGAAAATTAAGAAGCGGCCTATTGATTTGTGCCTCTTGTTTATTGCACAAGGGGAACTTGGCCAGAAAAAGGACACGACAGTGTTTGACTGCATTCCAAAATACAAAAAACTAACTATGGGGGCACTCCACTGATTTTACACACTAAAAATCAGTTTACTCCACAGATAATGTTTCTCAGTCACTCTGCATGATACAATCCCATGGCCTTTGATAATAGACAGTTTAAAAAACATGTTTAAAGTGCTAATAACACCAATTCAACATTGTACATACAGACGTTATAGACATACAAAAGATAAATGTCCTCTATATTGAAGCTGATCTGAACTGCCTTTCATTTTGTCACAATATCAGCAATGGCTGACATCATTTGGTCATTGGATGATCACATCTACAGTCTGCAAGTGTCCCTCTGCTAGCCTTTAAACCACTTTCTGTTCAATTGTCAAAAACTCAACAAATCAAGGTAACTGTGTCTAATATGTACGGTAATTTGGAATTATTATAATCATACTGATGTGATTTTGTCTTATTTGTCATTGTCTGCGCCCATCCCTGTCTATATCAAACTTCATGTGCATAGATGCACACACAGTGCATGCTTTAGTTGATCTCATCTCTCCAAATCGCACTAAATGCCATTCATGGCAGTTGCAGTTCACATTTAAAGTACTTAAATGTCTTATATTCAGTCTCATTTAAGTGTTTTTCTGAAGTGGTTCTTCTGGTGTAAAATGGTCCAGTAGAAAACACTGTTTGTTGTTCCCACTGATTCCCACTGATGTGTTGTAACATTGGCCACAATATACCTGCAGCTTAGATGTCCTGATTTACCCTGCTGATGGGGCTAAACAAAAAACACATTTCTTGATTTCTGTAGGAATTTGGGAGTATTGCATGCCTTCAAACAAACTCAGCTTCAATCAATGCGTATGTGCCAAAAAATCCTTTGTATCTTACAATGTCTATACAGTCCTTTCTGAGATTGTGCTTGTGAACTGTGCCCATAAATGTCAAGCATATCAAGATACAAAAGTCCCTGTTCCCTCAAGGCCATGACTTCCTTCTCTCTCTTTCTTTCTTTCTCTCCTTCTTTTTCTTTCTTTCTTTTTTTTGTTGAAATTAAGTCAGCTAAACATCAGTGTACATTTAGAAAGTGTTGAATATAGTATAATATATGCGATTTCTGTCACACTCCACTTTTGGTAGGAACTCTGGCCTGAAATGAACCTTAGAGTCTAATGATTTATAACGATAACAACAGTTTAGAAAAAGAACAAAAGGGCTGTTGCCAAAAATGTTTCTACATGTATGCCATTTGAAAATGTACGTATAGTTTACGTGTTATTAATAGAAGCTTTCTATTAGATGTACAGTTTGCATGTTTAAACAGATGTACTGGACGAAAGATAATTCCAGGAAATTGGTCTGTCGGGAATTCCCGGGCTTGTAGCCAGTACCAAAAGCACGATTATATAACGACTTAAATTATCACTGTGTTTAGACAATTGTTGGAAAAATTCTATTTGAGCCAAAGAGTAACGCTGGTAAATCTGAGCCGTGTGCTTTGATTTGGGTATAGAAAATGAAGTGAGGAGAGAAAGGGGGTCTTCTCTTGAGCTATCAGAGAGAGGTCCTCTTGGTCAACCAGGAACTAAGTTAATATAGATAGGTTAAATTATAATTCACCTTGCCCCAGAAGCAATATCTTTAAGGAAATATTGATTGATATCTGAATTTGGTTTCAGTTATATTTTACATACCAAACTTGTTATTATTGTTCAATTTACTGATTCTTAAGCTGTTTGTAATCCATTCTCTTTCATTATTGTAAGACTTTTATTCAGTCTCTATGGTTTCTGATTTATATTTCCATGTGGGAAAATCCACCACATAAATTCACGACACTTTCTTTCTTTCTGTGTCTGGTTGCTTTTGACCATACATTTAAAAATAAAACAATACTAAAAAAACAGTATCAATTTTTGCTCCTCTGGCATTTTGTTGGTTCAAGTCACAGACGTTAAAGCTGTGTATTGGAGCTGTGAGAGGCTACTAGCATAGAGAAAAAAAATCCTTTTGCATAGCAAAATAAAACTCTTACAACTTGATGTCCTTGTTTGACATTCAAGTGGCATTTGTACTTTTACTCCCTCTTTAAACAGAAGTAGCTACTCAAGAGCTGAATGAAAGAAGCATATAAACACTCAATTATGCATGCGTGCACACACACACAGCTACATCATGTCAAGAGTCCTTCAGTATCAGCTCGATCTAAAAGTCTTCCGTTGTCCACCAGCTCACCTTTAGACATACACAAACACACAGGGGGGTTAGCCAAGGAAACCACATACATGGTTTATCAATCAGGGGACGGCCATACAACCCCCCCTCCCCAAGTGGGAAACCAATCCAAGCAGAGGCCCATCTCCTGGAATGGGACATTAAAGAACCCAGGATAAACCCCAAGGAGTGTGTCATCATGTACTCTATGCATGCCTGTATGTATGTGTGTGCCTCTGAAGTGTGTACCTTCATGTGGTAAATGGCAAGGTTTTACGACTTTTTCAAAACACACATGCTTTTCTCTGACACAAACATAATATTGAGTATTTTGGGAAAAATTTGACCAGTAATTATCTTGCGTATTATCCACACATACACCACCTTCTCTCTACGGCTGTCTTGATTTCTGTCTTCCTCCCTCTCTGTCCTTTTACCCTTGCTGACCTTTCATATTCACCATAATCTTTCTCGCACACTGCTGTCCTTATCTGCTGCTGATTTAGGTACTTTATAGAACATTGTGTGTGTGTGTGTGTGTGTGTGTGTGTGTGTGTGACACACAAGACATACATTTGAAAACAAAACCAAACTTTTTAGGGATTTCATCCATACTATACTACCATGCGAATTTTGACCACCAAAATGTAGAGTCATCTTTTTGAAAAAGCTATAACAGACATGGTTAATATACTGCTTGCCAGTGATGTTAAGAAGCCATCTTTCTGTACCTTCCAACACTGTGATTTCTTTTAGCTGATCTATAGCTGATCACATGATACAGGTGTTGCCATTGACATACGTTTCTGTTATCAGCTGACTGCACAGGCAGTCAGGAAGAAGAAGAATTCAGAAGAAGGGTCATAAATAATAACACCCCAGGAATTAATCAGCCTTGCTGGGAAGGTAACATTTATGAGCCTCGATTATCGCCAAAGCATAATTATGTGCTTTGGCAATGAGTCTGTTGTTTCCACTGCAGATAGTTTCTGATGTGGACATGGCCCAAATGAGTAAGATAGAAAATATAATGATTGGGTTGGGAGGGTCGCTTGTTATAAATATGCAATAATGATTATTATTATGTAATGATAATGATTTTTTTTGGCCACTTGTAGCAGAAAAAAGTTGTGAACACAATATTAACATATTAATGGGGCGAAGCAGTTGCTTTGCACATCTAGCAGTTACGGAGCAACATTATCATTCAGTTGAAGTTGTGTTTCTGGGTAATGTAATGGGTAATATTCACACTCTTTTTTTATACAATACAAAACTAACTTTCTGGGTTTATGTTATTTTAGAGTTGCCCTGTGCTGACTGGACAGTTGCTCTCACAGTGTTGAACATAGCAAAGAGTCTGCTGGTTACCACCACCAACAACACTCAGACAAACTTCAGTGCTATTAATCTTTATGTACATTTGAGCAGACTACCTGACCAGAGATCTGAGAAAAATATCAACTACACACTCATTAACCACAACCTTATTATAGACTCCAACAACCCTGGCTGCCTAGAGAAAGTTGATAATCAGTATATAAATTTAAAGAACTTGATACATCCTCTGGTCAATTTGAATTCAAAACCTCCTTAGAGAAAAAACCCTGGAGGCAGAAAAAGATTTCAGTGCATGCCAAAGCCACAGAGAAAACTATTTGATCAACACATTTTCATTTATTCAATCAACGCATGGAACTGTTACTATTATCTTCATCATCTGCCCATTATTTGATTGTTTTTATTAAATTCAATTATTCTGTAACACCCCCCACACACACACATCCACAAGCAGGCAGTCATAGAAGGTCCAATCATTACCTAAATTATATGTAAATTGTAATTACCCTGGCAATATTGTTTGCGAACTTTCATACCAATAAAGCTAATTAAATTGCAAGTGAAAAAGGAGTGTGGGGGGAGGGATCAGCAACGAAAACCTCTGCTCGTCTGTCAGGAAGCCCTAACAACACAATCTCTCAGACCCCTCCCACCTCCCTCCCCAATTCCATTACCCAAGTAGTGATAAAATTTCCCAATGACACCCAGCACCATCACATCTGCAAAAGACAGAAACATAAATTCAATGTACCAGCGCTGTATAGTGTTTAATTGCTAATTGTTGTAATATCACATTACATGCAGCGAGCGGATGCTAACAATTTACAGAGGCCTGTGGTGTGTGTGTATGTGGAGACAGCATTGAGTGGATGGAAGCGGGAAAGCAAATTTATTCATCCAGAGTGATCCATGATATTGGACAACCCAATACAGGTTGGGTTTCAGAGAGGAGGCAGTTTGTGTGTGTGTGTGTGTGTGTGGAAGAGAGAGAGAGAGAGAGAGAGAGAGAAACTTTCCCGCAAAATAAACCATAAAATGCAGTCAAAGAAAAAAAAGACTTATACTTTAAGTAGCTTGGAACTGAAAACACTGTGTTGTCCAGTGTTAATAGGATGTATGTGATCTAATTAAACGATACACTTTCAAAATCTCATAAACCTTTATCGATCCTGGGAAAGTTACTGAGCGCTTGCTACACGTCCATACATTAAAAACAATGGGAGGTGTTCAGTCACACCACAGCCTTCTGTTGTTGTTCACTGCAGTGCAATGTTTCTAGTCTTCACTCGTGGGACAGATAGCTACAACAGAAAGTAAAGTCATTTAAAAGCTAATTTCAGGAAAACAGAGGATGTAGTATACACACGACTCTTTCGCATAATGTAGCTGTTACAGTTATGTTATGTTGTTACAGCATAATGGCATTAAAAGAACAGGACTCCAACCTATCAGTCAATTTCCTAAACCAGGTTTGATGAAGTGTTGGAAAACCTGACTTTATAAGTTGATTGTTCCAGACCCAGTCACATTAATGCTTAAGATTTATACTGCTTCCACTATTGGTAATGACTTTGTTACTCTTACTGAATGAAAAGTGGAACACACTATCTGACTATTGTGTATTTAAAGAATGTACATGTTGAAAACAGCTTTTACTGATCAGCAATATGGAGAAAGTCACTTGTTATTTTATTTCCTTCTACTAAGCCTTTTTTCTTCGATTATGTTGTGGTGGCTGTGCCAAATATAATTGCTGACTGGATTAATTTCATTTATCAGGAATGCCTGAAAATGAATTAATTGGATGGAGGGCTGCAGGTGACAATGGAGAGTTGCTAGAGAACAGACTGAGAGATACTGAATACCGAATCATGACATAATGGTTATTTCATAAATATTTGTGATCGACGTACTGACCACTCTCTTCATGAGTAGACTAGTTAACTTTAAATCAGCCACTGAGCGGCACAAAACTAGCAACGACTCATTACTTAATCAGTAGTTATTGGTTTTGTGCACCCTGAAGTAAAGTGATACATCATACTGAGGAGTTATTAAGTAATCGCTCTTACCTCAGAATGCTGTTTGTGGATTTCAGCTCAGCATTAAACACAATCTCCCCCATTTGGCAAACTCAGCACTCTGGGTTTGGATACAACACTCTGCAACTGGATATTGGACTCCCTCGCAAACAGACTCCAGACATTTCGGATTGGTGGACACACCTCCTCCACTCTTGTGCTCAACACCGGAGCCCCCCATGGCTGTGTGCTCAGCCCGCCACCTGTTCACGCTGTACACCCACGACTGCATCCCCCGAGATGGAGAGAACTCTGTTGTGAAGTTTGTGGACGACACCACCATCATCGGGCGGATTTCATCAGTTGAGCTGAGGGGGAGCAGGTGAACAGTTTCAGGTTCCTGGGAATCAGCATCACAGAGAACCTGACATGGTCGTCTCACATCTCTTCTAAAACGACTATATTTCTTGAGGAAGCTTAAGAAGGCCAAATTCCTGTGCCAAGATCTATTTTTGCCTACGAAGAGCCAAAAGGATTTTAAAGGACAATACCCACCCCAGCCACAGCCTTTTCACCCGAGGTCAAGACAAACTTTGTTTTGACCAAAAATCTTCACAGACAATTGAGCAGGATTAGCTGCAACAAATAATCAGGGAAGGAATTACTCATTTGAAATCTAGCGTGACACTTTGCATTGTTGATGACTTCATGAAACAGTGCTGTACCAATAAAACAATTGACGTCGGAGGAACCACACATTTTCGGTAGTTTTCCATAGCACTGTTATGAGATCTGGATGGTCTAGTCACCTTCACTACCCACTGAGGCAGTGCTGGGTCATGTCTGCTTTAGATTTTTAGAGAAAGCATGTTTAGTTACCTTGGAAACTAAATGACTGCCCAAAAAGGAAAACATGATTTCTACCTGCCACTGTGAGCTGCATCTCTCTGTTACACACACACAGACACACACACACACACACACACACACACTTATCTCTCCATGCTGCTATGTGAGTGTACATTCAGCAGGGAGTGAGAGGCTGCTTTTTAACCACTAATGGAGAACACCTGACAACCTTCTCTGCCGCCTTTTACTTTAGATAGAGTGGAGTGGACAGTCTAGCCTTCGTCTGTTTTTAATAGATCTTTCAGGTAGGAGTGTGGACAGTGAGCAAGATAAGTGGTGGTTATATGCTTGCTTGAATGCATAGTGCTGTCCATGGCCTCAGACTAGGGACCAGACACCATTAAAATAATAATTTAAAAAACACATTAAAATAAATGCTACCATGCTTACAATGTATAGAAGGTATAAGGTTGACCATCTTAATTTAGCGTGTTAGCATTCTAACATTTGATGTTGGAATGCTAACACACATGTAAAAATGAGGCCGATGGGAATGTCATTTATTTTGCAGGTATTTAGTCATAAACCAAAGTGTTGGATTAACTGAAATTTAGATTGAATAAAGGAAAACCTCCTGGTGGCACTAGAGGAAAACTCATAGGGGCACCAAAGTCATTAGTGCAGGGGTCAACTCTTATTTTCAGCACATCTCAGAAACACTCAAAATGTCTTACAGACCATTGTTTATTGAAGCCCAGTTGGGCATCAGCATACAGAGTGGGGACATACCCGATCGGAAAAATCCCCCGGTCCACAATATGTATCTCTCTGCTATCCCTATAGTCTTTCCCTACAGCTTTAACTGGCCTAAATCTGAACAGCCAATCTGCTGGATGTTAAACTCAGATGCATTACATAAGTCATATTGGGATCTGGAGGTCACATTTTTTGCATTCTAAGCAGAGACAGCCAGTCTGTAAACATATCAAACTGAAGAAAACACCATTATCTGCTAGCCTACAGTGTCTTCCTATCAGCCCAGTTGCCATCACCCTGACAAGGAGAGAGACAGTCCCAGACCTGTATATGATTTGTACCTCACCATTTACCCTCACTGAGCCCCCAAAGTAAAATTCCTTGAAAATCAGAATTCATCCTCTGGGGATCTTGAATCTTCTATTGTGTAAAGTATTACTTTACAGTTTGGAACTTTGCTGCTAAAAACAGAAATCAACCTGTAAGCTAATTGGATGTTTTTTGCCATCCAATGGGAAAAGCATTATTTAATCATGTAGACACATTTTGATCTTTAAAGCGCTTGCTTAAACACTTGCTGCTACGTGCTAATTAGCTATGGTAACATGACATGATATAGCAGCTGACACATATAGCAATATTTCACTTTGGTATAAGGTGTTAATATTTTATTTCTTTCGGGTACTGCTTTATCACCAGTGTTTCTTTCTTACTAATTGGGTGCATTTTTTTAAGCAGTAATTTTCTTTTTTCTTCTTTGGTGGATTAACTCAATTATACAGTAGGTGATTAAAGTATCATTTAAATATAACTTTCACTTAAAGAAACAGGTTTCTGAATTAAACCAATGCTGTTTACACTGATGTAAGTACAGAAATGCTTGCATGATTTCTTGCACCAAGCAAAAACTTTTAAAACATGATGTATTTTCTTAGAATAAGACTCATTCAGTTTTAGGTTTGTTTATGTGGTGGCTTTTCCCTCATGGAAATATAAATCACAACTTACCACCGAATAAAAGTTTTTACAATAATTTATTTACAGGAATATAAAAATGAGTATGGATTACAGAAAAGCTTGAGAATCAGTGAATGTTACTGATAACAATACCAAGTTTGGCATGGAAAAAGATAACTGTAACCAAAATCAGATTATCAATATTATCTTAAGGATAAGGTCGACATAGAATTTAACCTATCTATAGGCTATTACCTTTGTTCCTGGCAGACCGAGAGAACCTCTCTCTGACAGCTCAAGAGAAGACCCCCTTTTTCTCCTTCCTTTGTTTTTTATACCCAAATCATTGCACACGGCTCAAATTTACCCATGTCACTCTTTTGGCTCAAATTGGAGTTTCTCACAATTGTCTAAACTTAGTATATTAGTATATAATTGTGCTTTTTGTGCATGCCTGGAAACTCCTGACTGACCATCCATTGTCAACTGCTTATCCTGTGTACAGGGTTGTGGGGGGCTGGAGCCTATCCCAGCTGACATTGGGTGAAAGGTGGGGTACACCCTGGACAGGTTGCCAGGGATGCTGCACATAGACAGACATCCACTCACATTCACACCCAATTTAGAGACACCAATTAACCTGTGGAAGCCTTTGGAAGACATGGATGGTGGGAGGACACTGGAGCACCTGGAGAGAACCCAGGTGGACAACATCCAAACTCTGCACAGAAAGGCCGGGGAAACTGGGGTTTAAACCCACAACCTTCTTGCTATGAGGCGACAGTGCTAACCACTGCACCACCACGCCGCCCCCTGGCTGACCACTTTCCTGGAAATTTCCAACACATCTGTTTAAAACAGGTAACCTGTACACCTAATAGAAAGCTGTAATCCTTACATTTCTTCTGACTAAATACATGTAACTATACATATATTTTCAAATGGCATACATGTAAACGCTCTCTTGTCTCGTGTCTGTGATTTAAACATTTAGGTTTGAGTTAACCTATAACCTTTCTGTCAACTCTGGTTAACCTCCCTTAGGCCTACATCCTGTCTTCTTGGCAACCAACCTGGTCTCATGTGATATATACGTACCTCTGACTACATTTTTGCAGCTCCACAATTACGTACCCTCAGGTACATTTTGCCACAGTTTTGAGAAATAAATGTCCACTGGGGGTGCTAAAGAGACGGACAGTAATGGAACAATACGATCACATTAGAGATTGGCTGTAGTTGACTTTTTAATTTTTATTAATAAAAAGTCTGAAACCTCAACTTTTATACTTTTATATAAATATACTATTTTACAGTAGTGAACATGTGTATGTATTGTCACAGCCCAGCTCTTGGACTGTAACAAAAACGGGACACACACAGGTAAACTAAATAACAGACTGATTTATCAATAGGAAAAATAAGCAAAACCAATGGTGTAGGGAGTGGATCCAGGTAGATAAATAAATCAGTCGGTGTGTTCCTGTGGTTTGTCTGACTACAAAGGTCAAGTTGTTATGGCCTTTTTGCAGTGAAAAAAGTCCATATTTTGCTTGGTTAAGGTACTGGAGGGGTTCGTACTGCTATTCATATGCTTTCTGTCTCCAGGGCCGCAGACCTGATTGGCAGGGTAATCAGCAGCATGGGACACACCTGGGCCCAGTGTGCCCCATGCATATAAGCCAGAGCGCCAATTAGTCTTGGTTGGACCTCCTCATCTCAATGCTGGATATGTTGTGTTTGGTTTCTTGTCTTTGTTTTTACAGCATCCATGCAGCACATGTTCACCCATCCACTCCCTACACCATTGGTTTTGCTTATTTTTCTTATCAATAAATCAATTTGTTATTTAGTTTACCTGTGTGTCTCCAGTTTTTGTTACAGTCCAAGAGCTGGGCTGTGACAGTACATACACATGTTCACTACTGTAATATAGTATATTTATATAAAAGCTTAAAAGTTGAAGTTTAGGACTTTTTAATAATGAAAATAAAAAAGTCAACTACAGCCCATCTCTAATGTGATCATAGTGTTCCAGTACAGTGCCTCTCTTTAGCACCCGCAGTGGACATTTATTTCTCAAAACTGTGGCAAAATGTACTTGAGGGTACGTAATTGTGGAGCTGCAAAAATGTAGTCAGAGGTACGTATATCCCATGAGACCAGGTTGTTGGCAACAGCCCTGTTATTTGTCCTTTTTCCTAAACTGTTTTTAGCTACATCGTTCTAAATCATTAGACTCTAATTCTTGTCATCTAACCAACTAAAAGGTTCATTTCAGGCCAGAGTTCCTAGGCATGAATGTGCACACACACACTTTCCCTCTGTCCAAATATGGAGTGTTACAGAAATCCTAACCTGGTTTATACTATATTCAAGGCTTGCTAAATGTATACTGATATTTGGTTGGCTAAATTCCTACAGGTTTTTAAACATGGACCTGCTTCCTGTCTTTGCCAGAACAAATTCAGCATTCATGGATGACTTGCGCTCCCCATGAAGCCAAATTGTTTACAGGTTAAGTAAAGCAAATGAAAGAGCTGTTTGAAAGTAACACTATATGTGGTATGTAATTCACCCAGCAGCCGACAGTAGCTGCTGTCAGAATGTGTGCTTGGACTCTACAGTGTCCGCATCATTTACAGGTCAGGGAGAAAAGGAGAGAGACTATTAAAGTAGACAACAACTTATTCAAAGCAACACCAGCTCCCACTGGATTCATCTCTCCTGCCCTCCAGTCCTAATTAGAGAAAGAGATGTCACACTGTGATTGCTATTGGAAATTGAGACTCTCAGTCGATTCTCATCACTCTGCCATAGCTGATCAACGCCTGCATGGGAAGGTCTCATCTGATGCGTGCTTATTTATTGTAGTGCTCAATTAACACATGCTAGCTTCAGACTCCTGGGTAGTTTTTGATGAGTTGTAGAAAAGGTAAGACCAGATAAAAAGCTATTTACTTTGAATGTTGATGACGGTGCTTTAATAAGACTCTACAATGTGTAACATGAATCAATGTAGGTCCATTGTGATCACTTGGTAAGCTGTGTCTCAGGCTCTCTAGCCAAGTCAGTGCTTGCAGCATGGCTCTATGGAAGGCAATTTTGGTTGGTCAGATAAAACACCGTAACTCAACAAGTATTTGATGGATTGCCCTGATTTTTTGTACAGACATTTATGGCGCCCAAAGGATGAAACATAATGTCTTTGGGGAACCCCTGACTTTTCATCTAGTTCCACCAGCGGATCTAATTGACATCAAATTAATGGATTGACACAAAATCTGGTACATATATTTGCTATTTGGTTACTACTGACTGATCCCCTGACCTTCTAGTGCGATAACCTACTTACTGCCAGTGTTAAAGAGTTACACATGACAATATTGTGATTGCTTTTTTTGGAATTGAGTGGTGAAAGGGAATACAATACGAAATGCAGCAATTACATTTCAGTTACTAATCCCACCAACCCTTTGACGGTTAGGAGGTCTGCTTGTTTGCTTTCTTACCAGGAATCTGGTGCGGATTGTTGATATGAATCTAGTCTTGGTGTGTTCAGTGGAGACCAGGTGGTGTGAAGAGCAGAGGCGATTAGCTTTTGGATTATCCTGTAACTCAAAAGTAGTGTTTTTTTTAAGTTTTTTTTTTACATGTTGTTACTGGTAGCTAGCCACTGCTAAGCCTTCATTCATGAATACCCTGGGTTTCACATTTGGGAGGGTAGTATGTAAACACCTCAGCTTCACTGAGGAAAAGACTTCCGGAGTTCAATGACCAGAGCTAATCTAGCTGTTGATGGTCAGTACCTCCGAGCTGCCTTGTTTTCTACTCCTGAACTGCAATGTGTTGATGTGGTGGCTGGGCTGTCACGAAAAGTAATGTAGCAAGTAATGTAAGTAATAACTTTGGCTGATGAGTAATCAGTAAACAAACACATTCTTCAGTAACATATCAGATGTAGCAGATGAAAACCCTTATTGTGTGTGCCAGAAGGAACAAGGGGAACATTCTGGCAATGCAACAGTCCAGTGTCTGTGTCATTCCTACATCATAAGACTACTAGAATACTTAATGAACCAGAGATTAAAAAACTAATTTGGAGCTCCACTCTGGAGCAGCTATGACAACCCCTGGGTCACAGTATCAACTGGACGTGGTGAGATTAAAGCCAGTGTCTCTACCTGCTTCACAGCTACATGTATGGTCAAATCGCTTAACCAATACCTAAGATGATCACTTGTGGGATAATTAATGGGAAATAAACCTAAACAAAACCTAAGATAATAGAAGGTAGGTTTGGAATTTTACTATTTCCAGGCAAAAAATGTGTGTTCTCCTCACTTGATCTCAGTTTCTCTGCTCATTCCAATGTCAATTACAGACAGACCCAATATTTAAATTCCTATTACAGTATTTCCTAAAAAAGAAGCTGTTTCAAGAAAGACATTCATGCCTAACAGGCACTCCGGGCACACTGCCAGTTTCAGCTCAGACTATCCGGGAGATAACCCGCCTTTCTGTGAGGTAATTGACTGTGTGGATGACTATTGCAGGGATGCCATTGACTTGACTACCATCAATAGAGGCATTTTGCGGAAAGTATGTCTCCAGTAGCATCCACACACGCTTGCACACACACAGAGAGAGGGTGATGGCAACTGCACATCTAAGAGATGGGAATGCAGGGACCTAGACACAGTCTTTGTGGCAAATCAGTGTTTATTAATTCCCGAGTCTGATTCACACACATCATTTGATGTAGAAACAGCCCTGCCGCTTTGGGGCCATGATGGCTTTTCAGGCCGTTACTTGAGTTGATACAGCTATTGGTTTATCTGTGAGGTCAAAAGACAAGGACCGACATGTCAGTCTGCTGATGATTTTCTGTGTGCATTCTGCTTTGTGGACACTCTGCCCTTTAGCTAGTTTATCTCAGGATCTGCTGGCTGGCTGGTCAGGCTTTGTGTGAGAGTGCATGCGTGGATGTGGGGATGGCAGCGCTGCACTGGGTTAGATGGATGGAAGAACGCATAGCTAATCAGAATCATCAGTCTCTCTTCTCTCCCTTTCTCGTGTTCTGCTCTTTATTATGCAGAATACAAAGAGCTGACCGTCAACATTCCACAGAACAAGGATTATCCCCTCAGGTGTCGCCCTCTCTAAATTACTTCCTTTTCTCCTTCTCCTCTACCCTGCTAACAGGCCTGTATGGGAATAGCGAGCGTCAGAAAGGATCCGTAATTGAAAGGGAGCGGAGAGTGTCGACTGCTTGTTTGTTGTCAGGGAACAAGGGCAGAGTGAGAGGGCATCAGAGAGAAGGCAGGGGTGAGGGCATTGGCAGGGAGACAACTGACTGTTTTGGTAGCCCAGACTCCTCTGATGTCTGTGTGGGGAGAAAAAGCAGAAAAGCGATCTGAGGAGCTGAAGCTGGTTTCTCTAAGAATATCTTTTATCCAGGCAAAAACAGACATGATTCGTTTGTGAGAGTAGTCCTTGCAGAGGGCCCCCTGCACTCGACAGTGTTGTACTTCTCTTACTGCAAAGATGAACTAATTGGATAGTGTCGTGAATTTATGTGGTGGATTTTCCCTCATGGAAATATAAATCAGAAAATTACCATAGAGACTGAATAAAAGTCTTACAGTAATTTATTTACAGGAATAAAAAAATGAGTATGGATTACAAATAACTTAAGAATCAGTAAATTGAACAATAACAACAAGTTTGGTATGGAAAATATAACTGAAACTAAATTCAGATATCAATCAATATTTCCTTAAAGATATTGCTTCTGGGGCAAGGTGAATTATAA
This sequence comes from Micropterus salmoides, assembly GCF_014851395.1. NCBI lineage: Eukaryota > Metazoa > Chordata > Actinopteri > Centrarchiformes > Centrarchidae > Micropterus > Micropterus salmoides. The sequence continues at coordinate 26,427,418 of NW_024044348.1, forward strand.
TTTAACCTATTACCTTAGTTCCTGGCGGACCGAGAGGACCTCATTCTGACGGCTCAAGAATCAACCATAGCTGTAATATACTCTTTTCATCTGCCATTAGGAATCACAATAGATGTTCCAGCAGCCAGCTGCTGAGATATGTGAGTTTTCTCAGTGTGTTTTCTCTTCATCTGCACTTTTTTCTCTTTTCATCTCCTGTACCATGCAGGTTACACCCGTAAATCTATAAGAATTAGAATTAGACACGGTAACACATGGCCAGTGCAGAATAAATACACAGCTAATGCAGAATATATCATCTCGTGTAAAATGTGTGACTTATGGAATAACTTCAAGTTAGCCATGTGTGGTTAACGTCTCGGGTTACGTATGTAACCCTGGTTCCCCGAGAAGGGGAACGAGAGACTGCGTCGGTTACGACACTATGGGAACGCCTCTAGGCGAAGCAGGTCTGAACGTGAATGAAATCACTCCAATCCTATTGGCTTGTTGCTAGAACGGTAAGGTGTGACGGAATAACCGGAGGAGTATAAAGCACACCTGTACACACTCATCATTAGCTTAAACTATGAAGCAGGCGCTTCAGGCGGGGAGAGAGGTGCGGCGGGCCGACGCAGTCTCTCGTTCCCCTTCTCGGGGAACCAGGGTTACATACGTAACCCGAGACGTTCCCCTTCGAGGGAACTCGAACTGCGTCGGTTACGACACTATGGGAACGAGATACCCACTAAACCCCGCCTGCCCCTGTGTGCAATAAAGTGGCACGACTAAGAGGAGAGCGCACGAGTGCCAGGTGCCGAAGGAAGGTCAAGACTGTAAAACCGAATGAATGTGTGCGGAGTGGCCCAGCCAGCCGCTGAACAAACATCCTGCAAAGAGGCCCCGGAAAGGAGGGCTCGAGAGGCCGCCATGCCTCTGGTAGAATGAGCCCTCACAGCCACAGGTGAAGGCAAACCGCGCACCTGATAGGCCAGGGAAATAGTCTGAACAATCCAGTTGCTAATCGTATGTTTGGATGCAGGGAGCCCAGCCCTGGGGGACCCAAAACACACTAGCAGCTGGTCAGCCTTCCTCCAACGGGAGGACCTCAGAGTGTAAATACTCAGTGCTCTGACCGGGCAGAGCAGATGAAGCCTCCCGTCCTCCGCCGTCACATGAGGTGGAGGATGAAATGCCTGCAGCACCGTGGACCCTGCCGCACAAGAAGGCACTTTAGGGATGTATCCTGGACGAGGGTGCAGGATAGCCCTAATATTCCCCGGGGCAAACTCCAGGCTTTGCGGGGAAACCGAAAGCGCTTGGAGATCCCCCACCCTCCTCAGAGAGGTGATAGCAAGGAGAAAGGCCATCTTGAGGGTCAAGTGCTTAGCCTCAGCTGACTCTAGGGGTTCGAAGGGGGCCTCAGCCAACGCCCCAAGAACCACCGCCAGATCCCAAGGGGAACCTTGGACCGAGTCGCAGGTCTCATCCTCCGGGCACCACGGAGGAAACGTACAACCAAGGGAAGTTTCCCCAAGGACCCCTCCCTCAGAGGGGTGTGGAAAGACGAAATAGCTGCCACGTACACCTTGAGGGTGGAAGGGGAAAGACCAGCAGAGAACCGGTCCTGGAGGAACTCAAGTACCTGAACCACCAGGCAGGTAACAGGGTCCACCGACCGCTCCCTACACCAAGTGGAGAAAACACTCCACTTCAGGCCGTACATCCTCCGTGTGGACGGGGCCCTGGAGCTCAGGAGGGTCTCGACCGCTCCGGCTGTCAGACCCGCCTCTAGGTACTGTGCCCCCTCAGGGGCCAGACCCATAGTCGCCATATGGCGGGGCAAGGGTGAAGAACCCGGCCCTGCGCCTGGGACAGCAGGTCTCTCCTCAGAGGGACCCGCCACGGCGGGCCGTCCAGGAGCGACATGATGTCCTAGAACCACACCCGGGTTGGCCAGAACGGGGCTACGAGCAGTAGGCCGACATTGTCCTGGCGGACCCGCTCCAGAACCCCCGGGAGCAGAGCAACTGGGGGAAAAGCGTACAGACGTAGCCTCGGCCACGAATGTACCATGGCGTCCAGACCCAACGGGGCTGGAGGAATGAGAGAAAACCATAGCGGGCAGTGCGTAGTCTCTTGAGACGCAAACAGATCCACGTCTATGGGGCCGAACTCTTCGCACAAGAGCTCCACCACTTCGGGGTGAAGTCTCCATTCCCCGGGCCTCAGCCCCTGCCTCGACAGCAGGTCTGCTCCCTGATTCTGCGTCCCCGGGAGATACATCGCCCTGAGCGACAGTAACCTCTGCTGGGACCACAGGAGGATCTGACGCGCCAGTCTGTCCAGAGGGCGCGAGCGCAGACCGCCCTGGTGATTCAGATAGGCCACCACCGCTGTGTTGTCGGAACGAACCAGGACGTGGTGGCCTTGGAGATCGGGCAGGAAACTCCTTAGAGCCTGGAACACTGCCAACATCTCGAGACAGTTGATATGCCACTCGGATAGATGCACCTGCCAGGATCCCCTTGCAAAGCGGCCGTCCATGACCGCGCCCCAGCCCGTGAGGGAGGCGTCTGTCGAAATAACCAGCCGGCGACAAGACCCTCCCAGCACGGGCCCCTGGGACAGGAACCAAGTTTCCTTCCAAACTGATAGGGAACGAAGACACTTGCGCGTAACCCAAATCAGATGGAGAGGATTTCCCCTCGGGGAAAAACCCTTGTTCCTTAGCCACCACTGCAGGGGTCTCATGTGCAGTAGTCCAGATGGTATTACGCTGGACGCAGCCGCCAGGAGACCCAACACTCGTTGAAAGTGTTTCATAGTGACGGCGTGGCCTAACTTCACCCCTCTCACGGCGGCCAATATGGTGTCGACACGTGCCGGAGACAATTGTGCCCGCATCGTTGTCGAATCCCATACAACCCCTAGGAACGTAGTCCGTTGGGTGGGCGCCAGCACGCTCTTCTTTGCGTTGAGCCTCAGCCCTAAACGCCGCAGATGAGCCAGAATGACATCTCGATGCCGAACCGCCAACTCTTGAGACTGGGCCAGGATGAGCCAGTCGTCGATGTAGTTGAGAATCCGGATGCCCTGGAGCCTCAGCGGGGCCAGTGCTGCATCCATACACTTGGTGAATGTGCGAGGGGAAAGTGCCAGGCCGAATGGAAGAACCCGATACTGGTAAGCCACACCCCCGAAGGCGAACCTCAGGAACTTCCTGTGAGAAGGACGGATGGAGACGTGGAAATAGGCGTCCTGTAGATCTATCGTGACGAACCAATCCTCGGATTGGATGTGCGACACGATGGCGGGGATGGTGAGCATCTTGAACCTGAATCTCCTCAGAGACCGGTTTAGAACCCGCAGATCCAAAATAGGGCGCAGCCCTCCGTCCTTCTTGGGGACTATGAAGTACCGACTGTAGAAGCCGGCGTCTCTGTCTGGGGGGGAGACACGTTCTGAACTGTAGTCGATACCCATCTATGGCAGTGCGCAGGACCCACGGAGAAATGTTCGTCAGGCTCCGCCAAGCGTCTGCAAAGTCTGCCAACGGAACCAGCCCCTCGGGGCTGGTGGTCGGTGTCTCGTGTGATCTTCTGGTGGACCCCTGAAGCCCCAGAACGGCAGGGGGGAGCCGCCGAAGATCCACGGTGGGTGAGTCGGGATGCCGTCCGCCTGCAGACCCTCGGGGCAGGCAGTACGGTGCGGACTCGTTGGTGGCAGGTGCGTCCTGAACGTGTAAACGGTGGGATAACATCACCTGTTGCCACGGCGGAGGGGACCTCGGTCGGCCTCCGGGGGGGGTGGGGGGGGTGCGGGAGGGGAGAAAAAACTCCCCTACCCTGGTCTTCAGGACTTCTTCCCTGAGCTCCGTCGGGACTGGATGACGGTCCTCAGATCGCGTCTCACAGAAGGCTGAGGTTGAGAGCGTCGCCTCGCTGCCCCAGCCCCTCGGGGGGGCCCCCGAGAAGCGACACTCTGCTTCCTCTCCTCTCGGTAGGAGCTCGTAGAGGGAAGGGATCTACGCCCGGCAGCCTCAGCTGCCTGGGGTGCAGACCGGCGAGGGAGGTACTGGCAGAACGCTTCGCCTTGCGTCTTAACGTGCTGGAACCGATCCACCACCGAGTCCACCGCGTCACCGAAGAGGCCCGCCGTGCTCACCGGTGCATTGAGGAGGCAGCTCTTATCCCTCTCTGACATGCCCGCGAGGTTGAGCCATAGGTGACGCTCCGTGGCCACCAGAACCGACATGGATCGACCAATAGAGTGGGCCGTTTCCTTGGTGGCCCGGAGAGACAGGTCTGTGGTTCTGCGAAGTTCCGCCAGATCTTCCTCAGAGGGACCCCCCCTCTGAACCATCTCCTGAAGCAGGTCGACTTGGTAGGCTTGAAGCACCGCCATGGTGCGCAAGCTCGCACCTGCCTGGCCCGCTGCCATGTACGCCTTCCCCACGAGCGTGGATGTGGTGCGACATGGCTTGGAGGGTAACGCCGGCTTCTCCAGGGAGGACGCAAGTCGAGGGGAGAGATAGCTCGCAAGCGCATCCTCCACCCGAGGCATCCTCCCATAACCACGGTCCCTAACCCCCATCACATTGCTGTAATTAAGTGATCGGGGTGTGGAAAGCCGTGTAGAGAAGGGTCTGCCCCATGATTTACTCAGTTCATCATGTAAATCAGGAAAAAAAGGCAGAGATCGGCGTGGAGGTGGTGCGTGGTGCTTAAGAAACCTTTCATCAAGCTTCCCACTGGCCTGTGGTGTCTGCTCCTCCTGTGGCCAGTCGATGTCGAGCTTAGCCACGGCTCTAGTCACCACCTCCAGCAGCTCGTCATAGTCGGGCACAGCCTGATGACGTTGCCCCGACACCCGGAAGTCATCGTCCATTACGCCGAGCACGTCCACCTCCTCGGAGTCGGATTGCTGCAGCGGCCGCAGGGCCCGCACCACGGGGAGAACACATCCGGCCGTCCTCAGAAAAGAGAGCCATGCGGGACCTCAGTACCCGCACGGAAAGGGTTTCGCAATGGCCGCAGGCAGCCCCCTCGAGAGCTGCCCGGGCGTGCTCCATCCCCAAACATGAGACACACATCTCATGTGAATCTCCATCCGTGATGTACCGAGGGCAAGGAAAAACACACTTTCTGTACCTCTGATTGCCGGACATGCTGGTAGACTTCTTCCTCGGGTAAGACATTTCGCTGCTTGTAGGACTGGAGCTTTCTTCAACAACATACAGAGCGCCTGCTGAATAGAAAAAAGCTAATGATGAGTGTGTACAGGTGTGCTTTATACTCCTCCGGTTATTCCGTCACACCTTACCGTTCTAGCAACAAGCCAATAGGATTGGAGTGATTTCATTCACGTTCAGACCTGCTTTGCCTAGAGGCGTTCCCATAGTGTCGTAACCGACGCAGTTCGAGTTCCCTCGAAGGGGAACTAGCAGTTTGAGTTAGAAAAAAATGAAAGAACACTCATGATTCTGGGACAGATTTCAATAGATGCATTAATCTTAAAAAGTGCACACAAAAAGGCTTACATGCACAATCCATGATCTAGATCTAGAGTGTGATTTATTTGGTATTACCACAATAAATTCCGAAGTGATTGTTTTTCTTGTTAACTTCAAGAGAAAAAAACAACTAAATAATCAGAGAGACTGACATGATGGTGATTTATATACATGAAGGGTAAAGTCACAGTTTGTAATTTTTTATTTTTTATTGGTTGCCAAGCTTCAAGTAGGTGGTTCATACCTAATATGAGCCTTTCAGAGTGCATGTGTGTAGTGTGTTGCTGTACAAGCAACTTTTCTTTGAGACCGTGATGCACAATGAACAATAACACTCTGAAGAATTTTGGTTTAGTTTCTGTCTGTGTCTATTTGTTAACTTAAATGAACTGAAACCACTGCCAAGTTTAGTGCACAAGTTGACGAAATGAGCGAAAGGCTGGGAGCCCCCCAACCACACGATGAGCGGAGCGCCAGTGGGAAGCTGGGTGAGTTCACCAGGGTTTAGGTAAGGTCTGTGTCCTTTTCTTATTGTTGGCTGGATGGGGCTACAGGCACTGAGATTGCAGTGTTGTTTTGTACACTAAACTTTGTCTCCAGCTAAGACTGTTTCACTTACTCACCAATTGGATCAGTAAAGCAAACACACTCCATCCAACAGCTCAGCTAGGCTTAATCTGTCTCTTTTCTCAAGCTGATGGATCCTCTGGAGAGCAAAACAAACCATGTCAAGTTTTTCAATGTAAACACTTTAATTCAACATGAGGAATGTACATTAATTCCTATTTTTCATAAACATCATAAAATATAGTGTGAGAAATACAAACAGGCAGCCTTTTAGTGAGGTATTGATTGGCTACTTGCCCATTTTCGATTAATAGCTTGGCTTGTGATTTTTATTTTATTTGCTAAAATCCCTGAATTGACCCTGCCTTTATTTGGGACAGACGCCCACATGGGACAGGCCTTTAATTCCTCTTGCACAAAACTGAAATGCTATAAAACAGTTTATTTTTTTCAAACAGAATATTACTTGTATAAAAAGTATCCAGTGATACCAAATACACGTCATTCATTTGATCTAGCTCCGACAGACCGCTTTTGCGCTTTTATTTTGAAGGCAGCAACGTAAACAACTGAGTGCAGGATGTGAGAAGTGTGGCATAAGTTAGCAGACAGAGAGTAATGGACTTTACATGACAGGATTCATAACTTGGATTAATTGTTATGAAAAGCAGTTTTGAGTCTTTTGATCGGTGGACTCTTACAGACTCAAGGAATGGAAATGATCAAGGAATGGACACATTCAGACTTAGGCTAACCAGCAGACTTAATGAGTGCTTCAAAGGTAACGTGAGTCTGCACTTTTTTCTCTTTTCATCTCCTGTACCACCACCACCGCCCTGCAGAGTTTACGAGGTTTTATACATCCCAAGAACTTATATAAAAAGGAGACCAGACGTTTATTTTTCAAAATGTACGTGTTCCCACACCAGGGGTCTCATTTATAAACATTTATAAACAGTGCGTACGTAGGCCTACAGAACAGGGCTGGAAACGTGCGTATAGGCCACTTCCCACGCAAAGGTTGTGATCTATAAAAAACAAACTTGACGGGAGAACGTGCGGTCCTGTAAGTAAACTGTGAACCATGCCTAAAGAGGAGAAAAGAGAAACGGCAACTCACATAGCAGAAGGACGAAATAGTTTGAAATGGAAAGGCCTACTGTTGTGGAAAATAAATCGAAATATTACCTCTGACTGTTTTACACTTAAAGCCTTTCTGAATAAGAAAACACACCCGTTTGATCGATTTCCCTTGAAGTGGGCAAAAAAACATAATTTAAGATTTGCAGCGCACACAAAAAGAACCTGATTTAGGATCATAAACACAAACGGAGATATCTGTTTCTGCAAAAGAACGCCTCAAATATGTTGTACAGTGTCAGGGCTGGAATCCAGCATAACAAAATAATCCAAAAGGAACAGAGTAATTCCACAGAAAATCCATAGGCAGTGGGGAACAGGCAGACAGAGGATATGCACACGACATGACAGAGAAATACAAGCTACAATGACCGGACAAGGACTGAAGACACACAGCAAACACAGGGACTAACGAGCAGGGCGGGAGCAATACAGGTGACCGGGATGAGACTAAGGAGACACAGGCAGGCAGAGAGACAACAGGGGAATACAGAGGGAGAATCTGTTACAGAGGTAACAGATTGTGAACACAAAACAAGAGTCTAACTGGAACTCAAAACACAGAATGATAATAAACAAATGAACAACTAATCAGACTTACAACAGATTACAACACCACTAGACAGGCAGACAGAAACCGAGCACGAAACAAACACCAGATAATAACAATATGACAAGAACTTGTGCAGGCACAGATCCAAACAGGAACAGAACTGAAACAGAACTATAGGCAGACTAAACTGAAATAATGCAAATACAGAACTAGGAGTAAATACGAAGACATTAACTAAGACACAGAACTAGGAACTAAGAACCAAGATAAAAGACAAGACAGATACTAAGTAAACTTTAACATGCAAATTAATTAAATAATAAACAAGGCTAACCAGAGAAACACAGGACAGGACCGTGACATACAGTTTAATTGGGAATCATATTTATTAATACTTGCATGGAAAAATAACACTATTTTATTGTCATTAACAACAAGTCATATTTCTTTTAACTCATTGGTAGCCTTGTTAAGTGAGTGGACTGTTTGTGTAGCCTAAATAAATGTTTTAACATAAGAGGAATGCATTTGGTTTACTATCTTTTCAAACGGGGCAATCCAAATTAGTACCTGGGTCATCCAATCTTGTGTGTGTGTGTCCCCCTCCAGCCAGCGACAGCACTACTCAGGAGGGATGCCTGTTCATGCAGATCGGTTAGAAAGGGGTGGGGCTACGGGGCCCCCTTTCCTCCGGTGTACAAGCGTTGCGTGAAAGTGCATTTTTTACCCACAAAACAACATGCTTCACGAAGGAACGAGTTAAATTTAATTTTGTAGCTTATCTGTTAGATTTTGCCTCCTTTTCTTCCTGCAGTCAGTGCATATTAATATTAATGAGGGGCGTTTCACTTACCATTTATAGGCAACTACTGGCGTTTGAAGGGTCGGACATTGAGCTCCCACATTACAAGTTGATTGTGATTTATAAAGTGAACTTGCTTACAAATGTGCATACACACGGTTTTATAAGTCTGAATATTTTTTGGAATATGCCATTTTTGGCTTTTGTGAATATGTACACTCACAGTTTTATAAATGAAACACCAGTAAACAGGGTAGGCAGCTGTTTGGGACTCGGCTATTAATTGAAGTTTTACTCTAGTAATATTGCTGACTTTGAATTAAGCTTTTTGGCTGGTAGCACATATCGGATAGCACATATTGGCCTGTCAACACTGGTGTTGGGGCAGCGCTGTAACACCAGCCATTGTGTTACTGTGTTACTGTGTGTGAACTGTCTTGAATGACCTGTCTTTTACAAGAAAGGGGCTTGAAAATATGCAACTTTGTTAACAACAAACAACAACAAAGACTTTTTTCTTTTTTCTTTTTTTTTACCGAAGACAGTATTTACCAAATGCATATTCTAATAAATGCACAACAATAAACAATAATTGTTCTGGTATATGAATTAACATGAATCCCAATGTGCCAATCTTAATTCTATGTACCAGTACCATGCCAAATTTCAAAAGCAGTTGTGACCTGATATGAACAACATACTGTAGTTGTCCTGTAAAGATCACAAATGGCATTTTGGTGTAGTGTTAGTCTTATGTAAGTCATATCCATCTCACACACAGTAGGACACCTCTGCCTAGCTATTTTAAGCTTCAGGTGGAAAAACTTCATATCTATGTTAATTCTTGGCCCAGAAGCCTTTTCGAAAAGGATACATATCAAAGAAAGGAAATTACTTAAAACGTAAAATTTGATGAGGACTTCAACTTGGGTGGTATTTTTTTAACCACTGTATGCATTTTCTCTGTGTGCAATAGAGACCCCCCATCCAACCAAACATGCAAAGACACACATAAACACAGACAAGTTCCATCCAAGAGGCCCTAACCCTTTCCACTGTACTTATGGGCCAAATGAACACACAACTGAGAAAGATAAAAAAAAAAAAAAGAAAGAAAGAAATGAGTCCTTGAATACCAGCAAAAAAATATTTGATCCCCCCCAGTTGTGAGTTTGGAGCAATTTCAGCTAGCAAATTACCTCCTTCCACTAAAAACTCAAATTTGGAAAGAGTCAAGGGGAGAGTAAGTAGAGAGCGGGGGAGAGAGAGACACATTATAGCTGGGCTTATGCCACTGTTGCAGTAATGATAGTGTTTGCCTGTGGCCAAACACACAGAGAGAGAGCTGTGTGTTAGAGGCAAAGAGAGGATAATAGCACAGAGAATTATTAGACAGATCCTTGCAGTCTGTGTTTGAGTCTATTCTTTTGCCTTATTACACACTGTGGGGGTGTGGGGGAGGGGGGGAGTAGGGAAGAGATTTAAACAAGTAATACTACATTACACGCATTAAAGGGTAACGGTAATTACTTATACCACTCAAAACTGAGGCAGTGAAAACACAAGCTGTGCTCCCACTTTATTCGTTTTGTTTCCTCCTATTCACCTTGTCTCAGTCTTTCCTCTTTACCCTATCTCCTCCTTACCCACGTCTCTCCTTTCCTTCCCCGCTTCCATTTTCCCTAACATTGTATTTTCCCTTCCCCTCCACTTTTCCTCTCCTCACTTTCCTCTCACCTGGTCTCTCAGTCTCTTCCTTATCAGGGCGGTTGGCGGCTGCCTTGGTAATGAGGATCAGTGTTGTTTTAAACATGAAATGGTGAGGGGGCCCGGTGGGGCGGAATCAATAAGAGCCATTACCGCGCCTCTCTAATGATGCAACCATCCCCTCATCTCCTCTCTGCGCACACCACCCCTTGTCTCAGCTCATTTCTACCCGCTATCCGATATCGGATGGGAGGAGGTTATGAATTATCGAATCCCAAGGGCAATGTGCCTTGCCGCCAATTACCCAGTGAAAAATGACCCTTTCTTGGACGTAAGTGTGTGTGTTTGGTGTTTTCGTGCAGCTGTGTGTGTGTGTGTGTGTTTGTATAGGGTGGGTGGAAAGGTTGACACGGACCAGCTAGTGTCACACACTCGTGGACAGCTATGTCTCCTCTGTCTGTCCTATACAAAGACACACACACACACACACACACACACACACACGCACACTTACTTCAATGTGGCTGTACATTGTGACTGATGATCATTGTTTTTCCCCCCTTTGTTTACTTTGTTTTTTGGTTGCTGTGTAGCTTACGAGGACTACAAGGTTTTCTGTTACTACACGCTAGGGAAAGCATTTTTCGCTGGTGGTGATCGGTTTTGCATAATGCACCATAAGTTTAGCAGACATTACACCAAAGCAAAAGAACAAACTTTTTGATAGACATCAGTTTTTAGCCATCTGACAATGCTCCACTTTTAAATGATACTGTAACCAGTGTGTTACTCATTTCTGCCCAGTTTTCTACCTTTTGCAATTTTGTTCCCTCAGTCAAAAGAGAGATAATAGTTTATATCTTCAAATAGTTTCTCTTTAAAACTGCCAATGAGAGATGGCAACCAGTTTCTCCAATTAGCCTTAAATAAGATGCAATGGAATAAGAAATTGAGCAAATTGTGAAAAACACATTTGTGTTTGATGCCAATATTCACTGCCAGTGACAGAACCATTGATTTAGCTCAGTGAAGTAGTAGGGGTGTGGAGATGGTGGGTCCCTAACCTAAACAGTGAAGGAATTTCACCTAGGACATAGGTGGGTAAAAGGTTATATACAGGCCACTTGCAGACATAAAACAGAGTGACCTCTGTCTCTCTAACATTAGTTCATACTGTTGTCTCCTCCATGGGTGCATGATGACAGCTGGGTAGCTAGGAATGAGCTGTTGCCTAGACAGCCAAGGATGAAATGGTTCTCTTCTTCAGTCTTAGCTGTTAGTCTTACTGAAAGTATTACATGTGACCTCACTCCAATAGGTTCACCATCCAATAAGATGGTTACATGTATAGAGGCCAGTATGAGGTACATTGTAGACCGCATAGGGACAGTTAAGGGATAAATGTTGTGGACCAAGAAGGGGTTTTGAGATTTGGTTTTGGCACTACTCTGTGATCTCACTTTTTCTGCTTTTTTTCCACCCTCGGCCAAGCTTCAATAAATGTTTCTGCTTAAACCATCCGGAGTTTCTGAAACCTTCTTCATCAATGGAGTTGACCAGCTCACAAGAATTTCCTTCCTTAATAACCTTGCCTTAACCCTCCTTTTGTAACAGTGATCAGATGTTGTTGAAACAGTCAATCAATCCTGTAATCAGTGAGCGTTCGTAAATTGTGTTGGTGAATGTAATCTGGGGTTTGCAGAAACATCAGTTTTCAATGGTTTTCATACAACTTGTCAGTCTGCACACAAAATACAGAAAATGAAGAATTTGTGTTGTAGTCTTTGCTCTATGAAAACATGCCCTCTGGAGCTTTGTGGGCTTGCACACTCCTGTTAACTTACTTACTGTGACCACGATAGATTTAACTACCTTGTACACACCGTAAGTGACCATCGTTTAGTTTTTTAACGTATGTGTTGCACCCATTTATTCAATAATAAAATGAAATACAATGAACAGACATAACAGCAGGAAAAAAATTACCTTTACACAGTAACCTGCCATCCACTTTTTCTGTGATGGAAAAAGCAGCACGATAAATGAGATGATGGCTTGTGGCCCCTCTCTGTTGACCCCTGATGCCCCAGTCTCACTGATGTGTTATCCTGGGAGGTCTCACCTCCCTGCTAGGTGCCATGGTGGCTGCTATCTTTTCTGGGGTACAGTTGTGACTTCTAATTGTTTAGGGAACACCTTCATCCTTATATATATCTTGTGGACATGCATGTATGGTCAGCTTTTTTTTGCCTTGAGACCCTGCAGGTTGTGGGATACTCTGTAGGTCAATCAGTCTTGGTAGGCATGTCTTTAACTGTGTGTCCCTTGTGCAGTGGAGTCTTGGATCACCTGAGTTGAGCACAGGTAGTGCCCTCTAACCCTTATAACCTGCCTATAGTAGTAGCTGAATGGCAGCTTCTGGTTAGGGTATTGCAGACAAAATACAGCTTGTACTGGGCAGGGTTGGGGAAATCATCCTGACTATCTGGAAAAATAGACACACATATCCTTTAGAGCCAATTGGAGTTGCTCCACCTGTGCTTATAGCATCAGGATAACATTGCATAATCTTTGATCTGTGTATTGACTTATTGGACTCCCTCTGTCTTTCTAACGTCAGATGTCAGTCTTCATTCTCTCTCAGGGATTCTCAGTCCATCGTCCACTTTCCTTTCCTGTCTGTGTATCGACGTGTTAAGTTGTCAAGTTGAGATGCCTGTTATCACATCGCTGTTTAACAGAGTTATATTGCTTTTTTTGTCCAATGTCTCACACACACACACACACACACACACACACACACACACACACACACACACACACACACACACACACACACACAGACAATGAAATTATCGGCAGTCTCAAGTGTATCTTTTCTGTCCATTTAGCTGTTTCTATGTGGGGAAGTGCTTGGTGCTGATATACAGAAGTTTGAGATCTGATTGAATTACACTGATGGGAACATCAATTACAGAGCATGGTACCAGAATTTTTTTGAAACCAAGCACCTCAGATCACATTACAGTCTACAGTGCTCTGATGGGCTGCAAAAACAAGAGTCTGGGCTGGAGACATAGTACATTTAAAGACACCAAAAGGGATTTCTAATTACCTTGAGATGTTAATTATATTTGAGAGGTTGCTCATAGCAATGCAGGTTTGAGTTACTCCAGGGCTTATGTTGTTCCCACAGAATTTTTTAAAAATTTCTTTAGGTTACCATGCCAGTTCTCGAGAATCATTCAGTTGTACTGTTCTTCAAAAACAAATAAAAAATAGAAAAAGATAAAATAATATTTAATAAGTATTCCATGTTTAAAAACTTTTTGCACTTTGTCATTTTCCTAAAGCTCTACCATACCTGTATATATTTAATTGTTCCATGTTTAGTGTAGTCCTGTTTCCTGGTTGGTACTCTCTCTGTTCCCTGCCCTGTTCTGTTTAGCAGTTGCATGGCCATGTTTTCTATTTTGGGGTTTTGTTCCTTGTCTTGTGTTTCCTCTGTTTAGTCTTGTTTATTCTATTGTTAATTTGCTTGTTCTGTTTAGCTCACTTAGTACCTGTTCTGTTTTGTATCTTAGGTTTAGCCCTGCATTTTAGTTCTGTCGTAGTTAATGTCTTTGGATTTACTCCAAGTTCTGTGTTTGCATTATTTTGGCTTTGTCTGCCCTGTGTTATGTTTAATCCTAGTTTCAGTCTGTTTTAAGCCTAGTTCACACTACACGATTTTAAGCTTGATTTGCTGCTCGGTGACTGTCTGGCTGTGATCAGGGGTAAATCAGTGACTGATTGACAGTTGCCAGTCGTTATGTGTGAACTACTCAAGGACACGTCAAAACGGCTCCCTGACACATTTCTGACACATTGCCGAAGTCTGCCAGATATCTAGCATGCCAAATATCTGGAGGAGTCGGCCGACTCGACATCCACATCCAGCCAAAAAGAGAAGGCAGCTAGCAGAGCAGGCAGCTACTGTTTCACTGCAAAACACTTTTTACTCACCTCCAGCTCTCTCTGTAGCTCAGACAATCCCTGCTACCTGCGTGTGCTAATCCATTCTTTCACCCAGATTCTTTGTCTTTATAATTTCTATCTTTATAATAACAAACAACCGCTGTTTCACGTGTAGGTTCGCTTCATTTCCCGTTTCACATTTCACATGTGTTTTCTTGACAAAACGTGGTTTGGAGACCAGCGTCGGGTGACAGAGTCGTTGTCAGCTCGTATAGTGTGTGACCCCCCTGTCAGTCACGTAATGTGAACACCACAACGACTTCAAGACTCCCGTCACAAGACAGCAAGTTGTGTAGTGTGAACAGCCATCGGCTGACGCTGAAAGTCGTGTAGTCTGCACAAGCCTTTCTGTGTTTAGTGTTCAGTAACCTGCGTTCTGTCTGTTACTCCAGAATCCCTCTGCCTGCCTGTCTCTATTTTCCCCTGCTGTCTCTCTGCCTGCCTGTCTCATTGGTCCTGATCCCTCCCACCCGCCTGCTCGTTAGTCCCTGGTGTTAAATGTTTGTTGTTTCTGTTCAGTCTCTGTTCGGTCATTGTCGTGTTTGCAATGTTCTGCCTGTCTCTGTGTTGCCTGATCTGCTGTTTGGACATTTTACACCTGAACTGCATGTAGGCCTGAGTTTTTGTGTTTTATGAATTAAAACCTGTGCATCTTCAGTCAACTCTCCAGTGTCTTGCATTTGGGCTCTCTCCTGTTTGCACTTCATCTAATTTGTGACATCTCCTTGACCTGCCTTTGCTGGTGACACCTAGGTATCATTAGTGTTTGCCCTAAATCTTGGTGTTTGTTACTACTATTAAACTATTTCTAAACAGCCAGCTTAACTTAAGCAATAGCCCACCATTAAGCTTAACAACAAGCAAGCTAGTCAGGTGTAAAATAGTGTCGTCGATTAAAATTTGTGAACTGCGGTAGCCTGGTTAGTTCCATTGTGAGGCAACTGAAATAAATATGCATTACGTGGTTAATAGTCGGTGCAATCATATTTTGATTTTTAAAGCCTTTTGAGCAGCAGAACCAGTATGTCGTACTATAGCCTTTTGTCTGATGAAGTGGTGTGCATTTTCAAAGCGATGTGCAATTTACACATTCATGATCCAGAGTAGATACTTAAATTCAATCAGATGCCAACGCTATATGCCTCTTGCAGAAGAACACACACTTCTTTGGTTTTGTACACACCAAACTGGTAGGATGTAACTTGAAGAAATATACTGTGTGGTAGAGCTAAAACATGGCTGTAATAGTTTTGGTTCAATCTGACTGTAGAAACTTGATTAATAGGGTAGCCTCAGAATTGAGGAGTTTTTAAGCTGTCATGTAGCTAAACAGCTTAAAAGACCATTGCTTCACTTGTATTTTAAATTGTTGCTTCAATGCAATTTAATGTCAAATGTGTGATTTCTGCTGATGTGGCACTCTTTTTTAGCTTGAGCCCCTGCCCCCCTTGATGTCTGTGCACGTCCCTGAGTACAATAGAATAAGATATCACATGGTGCACAAGTGCACACAGCAAGCACGCACACACTCGCACACAGTGTATGGCGAGCAGGCAAGGGTGATTGTTATGCACTGTGGCAGTCACAAAACCTCGTACAAATAAGTTCAGAAAGAGCTTGTGCATATGACAGCTTGCAGGGGTAGGCTACAACAGTTTGAATGTTTCCCCCATGTGTTGTCACATGAACATTGTATCTGCAAATTATTTAAACAGCATTTGTCCCAAACTTTCTGATCCATATAAAGACTGATTACTGTAACCATGACCGCTATAACGGGGTCCACTCACTGTACAACAAAATGACACTGTAATTTGCATGCTGTAATATACAGTGTTACTTTTTACTTGATGTTACAGCACTTATGTTATCACTACCTTAGTTTTGTTACTATGTGGGTTTCATCCATAACATGTCTCTTGATTAAATTACTTCAGTCTTTGTTTTGTTGTCGTTTTGCTATTATAAAGGTACCCTATGGAGTTTTTGACTCCTAGTAGCACTTTGGATACACATCCCTCACAAACGCATTTCACACTATTCCACTGATCATCAGGCGGCAGTAAGGCAAGGCATGCAACTCTTTGTTTAGAATCAAGGCTCAAAGTTACACAGAAAAGGTTTTGGTGAGTAACACTCAATGTTACTTGTTTGTTTACAAGGAAACTCCACAGGGCTCCTTTAATCGAACATAGCAGTGTGTCCATAACTGGCTAGCCAAGACAGAAAAGCAGAAATAATGGATTTGTAAACATACAAATAAGGCTTTCACAACTCACTACATGCTTAAGTCAAACAAAGGACAATAGAGTACTTTCTGGAGACTTGTGTGGCATCTACACATGTAGAACATAACGTAGGAATAATGTCCTTGTCCTGGAAACTGTGCAGCTTCCGCAAATTACAAAGGTAAGAAGTGCATCTGTGTAAGGGAAAATACTGACCTGCTGCAATTATTGCATGTCTCAGAAGTTTTCTTCAATTTAAAAAAAAACAAACATGCTTTCATGTTGTGGGGTGAGTGTGTGTGTGTGGCTGCCACCCAACGTTGTTCCTACATGTTGTCTTTTGAGATTTGAGATTGCCTTAAGCAGTGATGATGTGCTCCCAGCAAGACATGCCAAGACTGCTGGCTGTAGCCCAAGATGAGGAGCAAAAAAGGGAAGGAAGGAAAAAGACAGATTCCTGAGCCAGATCCCATGATTTTGTTTACTCTAATAAAAGATTCATCAGGATTGAGTGAGCTAAAGCCTAGTTCACACTACACGACTTTTAGCCTGATTTTCCGGTCAGAGAACTCGGCAACCGTCCGGCTGTGATCGGGGGTAAATCAGCGGTCGATCGGCGGTCGCCAATCATTATGTGTGAACTACACAACGACGCATCAAAATGGCTCCCCGACACATCACTGCCACATCGCCGATGCCAGCCAGATATCTAGCATGCCAAATATCTGGAAGAGTCGGCCAACTTGACATCCACATCCAGCCAATGAGAGAAGGCAGCTGGCAGAGCAGGCAGCTACTTTTTCACTGCAAAACACTTTTCACTCAACTCCAGCTCTCTCTGTAGCTCAGACAATCCCTGCTACCTGTGTGTGCTAATCCATTCTTTCACCCATATTCTTTTTCTTTATAATTGCTATCTTTATAATAACAATGGCTGACCCTGTAAGTCATGTAGTCTGCACGAGCCTTGAGTAATTGCTGAGTGTCTTGATTCTGTTTAGGAATCCTAGTGATCATGATTATGATTCAGCTGACTAGCAAAACAGTTTACTTCAAGTAATTTCATTGTTTCTGGGTATAATGACAAAAATGAGGAACAAATTCACAGAATTGTTTTTGGTGATTCCAACATCAATAACATCTGAGTCTCAGTTTAAATACTTTTCTTTAATTACTTTAAAATCACTAAGTTTTCAGAGTGATACCACCATGCATGTAAGGACTGGTGCATTGATGCAATAGCCCTACTTGGAAAATTTCTGGTAAATGTTTCTAAGTGTCATGTGGGATTAATTAACATTGTCTGTCTCAGCAGAATGAATCACTCTGTGTAGAAGGAGAGTTCAGAGTACAGTAGCACAGAGTCAGACCACTTTGAAGTTTAACATCAGAGGCTGCCTGCAGAATAGACTGAATAGATTGACTGGAGGGTTGCTAGTTCTAATCTAAGGGAATTCTAGGGAAATGTTGGCAGCTACACAAAGTGAGAAATGCTCTTCACTGCCTCGGCTACTGAGGTGCCCTTCAGCAAAGCACACAACCTGCAGCTGTACTTGCTCAAGAGTAAAACGCTGTATCTGGGATAGCCTACTGTGTGTGTTACAGATTAAGTTCCAGAATGGTGGATGTTAATGTTTGATGTTATGCTCTGAGATTATGCTGTAAAATGGTTTTGGTAATATGCAACATGAACTTTCCAACACACCCATTATCCGAAAACTGCAGAATCCACCCACTCACGGCTTCAGACTAAACATTTACCAAACAGATAATTAACAGCAGTCAATCCTCAAGGTTAAATTGTGAATTCCTTTGAATAAGGAGAATTAACGTAAATGAGTAAATGATGAAAAAAAACCCCGACAGTTCCATTACTCTCTGTCTGCAAGGTCTCATATCACACTTACATACTGCTTACAGCTGCTTCTAAGCCTGATGAATACACTGACTGCTGTGTCATTGTTTAATTGTTTCTAGTGGTAACTTCTTCTAACATTCTTCTAGCATTACCTTTTCACCACTTATTACTCATTCTTCCTGGTTAAAAAAGAGGCATGTCGTTTTTAACTGACTAGGACAAACATATAAACAAATAAATTAATATAGGCTACAGTTGGCTATAGAGTCAAACTCAAACCAAGTATAAGCACACAGAGAGGCCGGAAGTACAAGGTCTTGACGCTGATTTCGACCCCCATCACCACACAAAGCACACATACAGTACAGGCCCTCAACATGCGCACGTGCATCTCAACAGTGGTGAGCTGAAACACGCCCCCTTGTGGCCACCTCTAATGCCTGTGAGTGGAGCAACAGAGAGGGACGTTAAGTGTGTGTAGTCCTCTAATATCTGCGCGCGCGCGTGTGTGTGCGAGAGAGAGAGAGAAAGAGATAGAGAGAGAGAGTTAGTGTATATAGGGGGTTGTTCAACATTCAGTGTATTGTTGCTGTCATAAATAATTGGTCCGCGGGGAGGGGTGGTGGTGCTAAGGGCTCCTCCATTAGGCCAAAAACTTTTGGAGCGCCTTTCAGTTCTAATTGGCACCAAAGATTGGTGGCGCCGCAGCTGGCGAACCCCACGGAAGACTGGACAACAGGGAGGAACACGAAAACCGCCGCTGTCCCCTCGGCTCTTAAAGACATCCTGTGGCACTCAAAAGGCTTGAAAACCTATTTCAGAGTGAGTGGGAGACAGGGGAGTGGGGCGGAGAGAGAGGGAGAGCAATGATGTTCTTTTGACAACCTGTTCAGTGTGGAGCTGTGAGGCTCGAGCGCATCTAGCCTATGTGTAAGCCTCTGTCCTCCCTCCCCTCCCCGCTCTCCAACGCTCTCTCTCTCTCTCTCCCTTCACAGACAGGGGCGGTCGTTCTCAGTCAGTGCACATATTCCACTTGGCCAGCATCACTTGGAGTCAGACATAGCGCTGATTGAAGGAGCGGGCGGGAGCTCATTTTCAGAGCGCATGATTGTGTCAGAGGGGCTTCACTAGACTGTCACCGGTCAGAGAGAGACGGTACAGCCATTTCAACCACGCCTTTAAAAGTAGACAGGGTAATTCACAAAAAAGGAGACTGGGTTTATAGGGTTTTGCCAAACTAGCCTTGCTTGAGTTTTTCAAAGGGAAAGTGGTTTTTATTTGTATCTTTTGGAAAGAGGGACTCTCCTGTGGAACGGAAGATTCCGCTGCCCGCCTCTCTGTGCGTAACGCAAAAGTTTAAGACACCAAAGGAGGTGATTTGAGAGGTCTGGGAGCGCAACAAACTCTCCGTTATACTCCGCTGGAATTGTAAAGCTCAAATCGGACTCCCACTGGAAGAGGACATATAACTTTTTAACACATTTTGTGGAGAGATAAAGGTGGCGGGTTGGTCCAACGGAGGAATCCTCTTCGCTGAGCCGGGAGGAGTGCGCGCTGCGCTGGGTAGTAGACTTGCCCACAGGACGGCACCTCGGAGACAAGGTAGAGACGCGGCAGGGATTACATGCCTGCACAGAGACAACAATTTTTTCATTTGGGCATTTGTGTCAGGGTTATATTTTATTTATTGACATTGCATCTGGTCTGTGTGCTTATATTTGTTTGCTATTTAATTAGTATCAAAGCATCGTTGCTCTAATTACAGTTAATAAGCCACGCCAGAGATATTCAAATTGTAGGTTTTTATGCAGGCAATACAACGATAGAGTGGATGCAAGTCTCACGGAGCGCATCCTGCAGGGTATTACCTCACATGCATCGTATAATCAAACTTTGATCACGGCGCGCTGTATAATATGACCTGTCAATGCAGCCTACTCCGAGCCATTATACAAATCTGAGGGCCAGACGTCGGAGCAAATCTCGTTCGGTCTGAAAAGTCACACAAGAGGGTCCATTAGCCCCTGACTCCAGCCGCCTTTCATCTTTTTTCTTCAAGGTTTTCCACAGGTAGGTATCAGTAGGGTAGAGAGAAAAAACAACACCGACATGTGATCGACAGTAACGCTGTTTTATCGTAAACCTCTCGCAGCTGCATAAACATTGTAGGAATAATTCAATCGATCTGCAAAGGCGGTGTTTGAATGTGTGGGTGTTCATGGTGTAAACGGCATGACCCCACTTGTAGCTAATCTTCCAATTTACAGTCTGACCCTCAGTTTTCTCCTGTCCTGACTACACCTAACCCCCGCCTCCATGATTCAATGAGGAGAGGGACAGAGGAAATTTAGTCACGCTAAACAGCAAACAATCCTGTCAATCTCCAATTCTCCAGCACACACACACACACACACACACACACACACACACACACACACACACACACACACACACACAGCCCTGCTTGTAAACGTTCAATAATCCACTTGTGAATCCTCCCCCTTTAAGTTGGATGAAACGATGTAGTCTGTGCGGCGTGGGCTACATTTCTCTGTAATATTATTTTCACGGCTTAAGGGGTTGAAGGGGACATAGTTGAACATGAAAAAAACAAACAATTGAAAGAACCTCTTACCTCTTCTTGCTTTTTCATAACAACCGCTCAGATGTTGCCTCTTTTTTTGTCACACACAGGCTGTTCTCCCTGTGCCTGTGTTCACCTCTCTCCATCTGTGTGTGTGTGTCTCACTCTTAGGTTATGACGGAACTGAGCTGAACATGGAGCTTTTCTGGATTTTGTTGTTTTCTAGTGTGTGTCCTCTTGCCTGGGGCCAAGGAGTTTACGGTAAGAACGCGCTATTTACAAATGTATTCATATTATTACATCAGTGCATACTTTATTAGTGCAGGCTGACTGAGCTCCACTGCAGCAGCGATGTTAATTTGTTCAATTATTAGCCCATAACCTTAATTAAGGGCTTCTCCGCGCCACATATATTGTCCGCGTTTGAGTGCAACGCGCTAATGGGAGGCGGTGTAATAACTGTCGTTTAAACTACTGAGAGAAGAGCTGCAGGGAGATCGACAGCAAATTCACTTGAAAGGGAGGTATTACTTCTCAGTAGTCACAGCAGGCGGCTGGGAAAACATCCAGGATGTAGTGGATGTGAAACCCTTACTGTAAATCCAATCTAATTCCATTTTTTGGCTGATATAAATCTTTATGGCGAAAAATCACTTTAGGCCTGCAGATTAGTGCTTATTACACACAGTATAGTAAAACTATTGTTTGGCCGTTATTTATTTATTTACATCACTATGTCCCATGCTGACTGCACACACTCTTAAAGCCAACAGGTTTTAAGAGGAGGACAGGACCGGCAGAGCTCTCTGAGAGGAGGCTTGTCTTTGCAGGTTAAACAGGACAGTCACACTGTGCTTTTGAGGATGAAGAGGAGATTTGTCCCCTCTTAAGACTGTCTCGCAGCAACA
The DNA here is from genome assembly GCF_014851395.1 of Micropterus salmoides. Classification (NCBI taxonomy): domain Eukaryota; kingdom Metazoa; phylum Chordata; class Actinopteri; order Centrarchiformes; family Centrarchidae; genus Micropterus; species Micropterus salmoides. Next base: position 26,449,276 of record NW_024044348.1, read on the forward strand.
CAGAGGCTCAGTTTCTTCTACAGGCCAGATACGCATCCCCCTGTCCCTCCGGGGCGATGCAAACGCACAAACTGTTCTGTCAGCTTTGATACTTTGATTTTGATGTTTGAAGGAATGTGGCAGCCATTTCAAAACAAGGGCTGTTTAGTCTTGGTAGCATAGAGTGCTGTTGTCATTATCAATCCCAGCAGCCTGCAGTCACACAATGCCAGTCTGTCATTCGCCGAAGCATATGTATAGGCTCATGTAGAAGTGCTTGCTAACCAGTCAGGCTTATACCACTCTAATACTTCATACAGCGGGTGACATGTTAATATTAGTGTAAATTAGAACCAACTTACGTGGGCAATCTTTTCTTAGCCTGTAATTTGTTCTGTAGTTAACACAATTTGAAGCATTACATTGAGGCCTTAATAAACAATACTAAAGCATTTGTTTTTTTTTCGTGACCCATGGCTGCAGACAGAGCAGTGTCTGCTTCTGTGCTGTGACAGTGCTGGTTGAGATCTCAAGATGTTTATTTTTTATTTTTTTTAATGGGAAATGTCAAACATGGCCTCACAATGAAAAAGAATGTACCTGAGTTTTAGTAGCATCACATGTACTTATCTGGGATAATTTTTTACCTGCAAATGTAGGCCTTACCCGCTTCGATAAAGCCAGGATTTACCATAAACCTGTTTTGCTGATACTGCCAGCATACATAAGCAGGTATTTTGCAACGTAACAGTTCAAAATATATGGTACCCAGAACTTTCAAGTTACTTTCAATGCCAGCAGTCATTTTTTTAGGAGTGTGTGTTCATTTTTTCAATCAGTTGTCTCTTCATGAAGTAACTTTTCTGATCTAGTTAAGCTGTCCTGCAGAAGGCTCTCATCTCCGGTTTGCCCTTGTGCATTCTTGTCCTCATTTATTTTTTTTCCATAATAAGTGTATGAAACAGTTTTGGGTTCTCTACAGGGCGATACACTGATTGTTATGAAGAATTTGTGCATCCTTGCCTCATGGGCTCTGTCACAAATATGCAGTCGGTTGAAGCAGAAAGGTATGCAGTGAGTGCCAGAGGTGGAGGCTGCTTTTTATAATTTATTTTTTTTGTAGGCCTATGATAGTTTTCTGCACAGTGTTATAGGTTGTTTGTCTTATGTGCAGCAGCAGCCCGTCCATCTCTGCTGAGGGAGTCCCAGAGCTTTGTGGGAATCATATTGGCCAGCTTTCACAGCCTTCAGATTCCCAGGTGACTTGTGTGGTGGTGGTGCTCAGCTGCGTGTACCTGCTCGACAACTGTTTCCTGTAGGTAAATCTTTGCCGCTAAAAAGAGTCATTCAGTGACAACAAATCAACTACATAATTGTAGTCAACAACACGAGTAGGGATGATGGGGAAGAGAGCCAACGAGTTTGGCACGCTCGCTCGCTGTGTATCCAGATATGCATAAAATGGTTTCCTTCACTTTGGAATTGTTTAGCACTTGCTCTAGCAGACAGATGAGACTCACTGTCCGTCGGGATCCGAACAGTGTAAGTGTGCCTGATTGATGTCAGTGCTTTGGACGGCTGTGAGGTTCATTTACTGTAGCCTTCTCTGGGATGTGTTTGGATGCGTGCGTCTTTTTTTCTCTCAGCTCATGCCTGCAAGTCTGTGTGTGCAGGTGTTTGCGCTCGTGCGTGCATGTGTGTGAGCTCATGTGTGTGAGCCTGCAAACCTGTTAGTGCATGCATGAGTGGGACGTGATAGTGCTGCAGACAAACTTTTCCCATTACCCATTACATTTATTCATTTAGCGACTTACAATTGCATGTTGACATGCATAATGTCTGGAGCAACTAGGGGTTAAGTGTCTTGCTCAGGGACATAATGGTGGCTGGGTCACAATGGGGGATGGAACCCAGGTCTCTCACACCAAAGGCATGTGTCTTATCCATTGTGCCATCACCACCTGCCATTCCCACTGCAACAGTTTGCTGGCTCAGCAGGGACTTGTGGATCAGTCACTGTTTCTCTTGCAGCAGTGTTGAATTGATTGCACTTCTGCGAATTTTGATAGGCTGTCAAAAAACTTGCAACACCTGTCTATCAATAGCAATTGGATAGACGAGTGCGCCAAGGAAATGCGATGCTGTACTTCAAAGGAAGAGGGAAAAGCTGAACACCATATGTTTTTACACATTAGGCTTTGTTGTGCATTGAGTTAATTTTATAGTATGCCCCTCCCTCTCTCTCTCATAGTATATGCATACATATATATATATATATATATATACATAGTATATACATATATATATATATATATGCATACATACATATATACATACATATATATATATATATATATATATATATATATATATCAATCACAGGATGTGACTCCTCGTCAGAAGGACTCAACAGTTATGACATCAATACAGACAAAGTGTACCAGAAAAGTGTCTCTCCATCTTTGTGGTGCCGCATCACATGATGACACCAAATTATTGATTGCTTGACAAATTCACACAGAAGCATTAGCCGGTGCTGTAGATGGAATCCAAACTGCATTAGCCTGCAATACGATGCGTCATTATGTGCTTGTTAACAGGAAATTTAATGAACTTAAATCAATGATTTTGCTCAACAGTGTTATTTAATTTTTTTTTTGATTTAAGCAAGGCCCTTGCAGCAGCAGGAGAGTTGAGGCCTTGCCACTGGCCATAGAACAAAGCACTACAAGAGATGCAGAAAGTGAAAAAGTTTAAAATGCCTACATTGCGCACAAATTTAACATCACTTTGAAGATGTTGCCCAAGGAAGAATGAAAGGTTTGGAATACATTGCTAGTTTTTTATTTGCAGTCTGTGTGTGTGTGTGTGTGTGTGTGTGTGTGTGTGAAGAGCACCCAACACTTGAGCATCGTTTGAGCATGTGGAGCTGTACTCGCTGCAGTACATTAGCTTGCCATGGCATATGGGTTGGAAGCCGGTGACCTAGAAAGAGATCATTCCAGGTTTAACTGGCCTGGCCACTGGCTCCCCTGTGACTTCTTCCTCTCCCCACATCAGCACTTTTTGTTTGTGTCTCTTTTATGTCTCTTAATTCTGCGTTTATTTTGGATGCTGAATATTGCCCTTTTCTAATAAGCATCCATAATTTATTGGTGACTCGGAGGCAGTGGAGGAGGGGACGGGAGACAGTGATAGAAAGCGACTGAAGCATTAAGCTGCAGTGGATGATAACCTTTTACCTCCCACAATCTGACACCTACTATCCTCCTCCTACTCCTTACCTCTTTGCTTTATATTTCTGTTCACTGTACTCACACGCACACACACCCTCTTTTTGCTTTACAGATTTCACCCTCTCTACATGAATGTGATCAGTAATGTCAGCGATTACCAAATGACCTTCCCCTCTCTTATTACGTTAAATCAAAATCCTTGGAATTTAATTAGTAGTGCTCAAACTCTTTAAATGAAAATTAGATAAACAGATAGATAGATAAATAGATATTAAAAAGCCAAACAGGTAGGTAGATAGAGTAGATAGATCCAACTGAAAGGAGACATGAGAAGCAAGACAGAAAAAGTCAGTGTTTTGTCTGGTAAGGAAGCTTGATTATGGTGTAAGTGCCAGACGATTAGGAGAGCTTTTCTTTGCACAGAACAGATAGGAGATAATGAGTTGGCAGAGAGCTGGAGAGCTGATGAATGGTGGCATGTGTCTTTATTGTTTGTAATGTATATCAGAGTCTCCATTGTTCAGCACAATTAAAAATAGAACATTTTACATGTGAACTACTTTACCTATTAGACGCGAGTGGTGTTATCTGCACTGTGTTTGCCTCCTGGTCCTCCCTCTTTTTGTGTCTGTCTCCACTCATCTCTGTCACTCTCTCTGATCCCGTCCCCTCTGCTAAAAGTTTCAGTGCACATGGTGCTTTAATTATCTGTTGCTTCCATCTTTCTTTTCCCGCGTTAACTAGATCCATTGTGTAGCATTGTAGCCCTTGATTCCTTAATATTAAAAGGGTCATACCTTGAGAACATTCACATACACGATACAGTACACAGTCTCCTTGCTTTATTGTTTGCTCAGCTAATTCTTTGCTACATTTTGCTCTTGATCCTCCTCTCCTCTCCTCTCCTCTCCTCTCCTCTCCTCTCCATTTTCCTATTTTTCTCTATGGCTGACTGGATATTAAAGCCTGACAACATTTCTATTAACCCACAGGTCAGCAGCAGCGCCATAGGCCTATGACCAAAGTGATATGTCGACTGTGTTTTACAGTAGCCTTGCTACCTGGGGCTAAAGGATAAGAGCTCTAAGACAACGTCTTGTGAGGTCTGATTGATCGCCTCCTGCCAGTTACACTCTGAGCCCGTGCCCACTCCGGGCTCAGAGTGTACCTAGCGACAGGTACAGGTGGGCAGTCTGGCATAGTGGGCCCCCGAATAAGGTTTAGATAGTGTTATATGCTATATGCCAGTGCTCACACTGGTCTGATTGGACGTTGCTGCTGTAAGCGTATTGACTCATTTCCGTTTCCGGTGCTTGTGTGTTGGTAGCGTGTTGTGCTGCTCTCGCTAATTATCTGTTCTTCGGCCAACTGTCCGCTAAACACTTATTCTTACAGTAATTTTGCCTAAGCACTCACACTTCTTTCCATCTTTTGGTGACTGCTGTTCAATCTCATACAGTAGTTGTTCAAAAGTTTTGGTAGCTAACGCTACAGTACTTTAGCTTAGCCGTTAGCAACATTAGCTCAGCAGCCAGCGATGGATTCTCCTTCTCCCTCTCTCTCTCCTACTTTCTCCTGCTCGGTGTGTCAGATGTTCAGTTACTCCTCTGCCTCCTTTAGCGGTAATGGTCCGGCTCCGCACCTTGGTAGATCAGTCTTTAGCTACTGTAGCTAGCTAGTCCCCAGAAGTTGGTGGGGAACGGCTTGAGTTAGCCTCTGGTAGCCATCCCCCAGCATCTCCTGAGCAGCCAGGAAGGGGTGACTGGGTGACTGTCCGAAGGAGGAATAGTCGTAAGCATTGAAAGCCCACGAGTCATCATCAACCTGTTCACATCTCTAACAGATTTTCCCCACTCAGTGACACACCCGCTGAGAAACCAACTCTGATCATTGGCAGCTCCATTTTGAGAAACGTGAAGTTAGTGAAGCCAGCGGCCATAGTTAAGTGCATCCCTGGGGCCAGAGCGGGCGACATTGAGTCTTGTTTGAAACTGCTGGCTAAGGATAAACGTAAATACAGTAAGATTGTTATTCATATCGGCAGTAATGACTCCTGGTTACGCTAATCGGAGGTCACTAAGATTAATGTTGAGTCGGTGTGTACATATGCAAAAACAATGTCGGACACCGTAGTTATCTCTGGACCCCTGCCAAATCTGACCAGTGATGACGCATGTCGTCATTCCGCCGCTGGTTGTCGAGGTGGTGTCCAGCAAACGATGTGGGCTTTGTAGATCATTGGCAGACTTTCTGGGGAAGACCTGGTCTGATTCGGAGAGACGGCATCCATCCCACTTGGGAAGGAGCAGCTGTCATTTCTAGAAATCTGGCCAAGTTTATTAGTGGACCAAATCCATGACAACCCAGAGTTGAGACCAGGAGGCAGAGTCGCAGTCTAATACACTTCTCTCACCTTCTTTTTCAGCAGTTAACCACCCAAAACCCTGCGCAGAGTCGCAGTCTAACATACTTCTCTGCTCCTCCATTTCAGGAGTTACTTAGTGAAAATCCTATAGTGACGGTGTCTGCCCCTCAACCATTGAAATTATTTAAATCAAAGGTAAACAGAAGAGGAGCTGTGCATAAAAACCTCATAAAAATTAAAACCACAAGAGCAATAGTGCAAATGAATAGGAAAATTAAATGTGGACTCTTAAACATCAGATCTCTCTCTTCTAAAGCTGTACTAGTAAATGAACTAATATCAGATTATGATATTGATTTATTTTGTCTTACTGAAACCTGGCTGGGTGATGGAGAATATGTTAGCCTAAATGAATCCACCCCTCCCAGTCATATTAATACTCACATTCCTCGAGGCACAGGCCGAGGAGGTGGAGTTGCAGCTATCTTCGACTCTAGCCTACTAATCAGCTCTAAACCTAAACTAAATTATAACTCATTTGAAAGCCTTATTCTTAGTCTTTCACACCCAAGTTGGAAATCATTGCAACCAATTCTTTTTGTTATAGTGTACCGAGCACCTGGTCCGTACTCTGAATTCTTATCTGAATTTGCAGAGTTTTTGTCAACTTTAGTCCTTAAAACGGACAGTTAAGTTATTATTGTAGGGGATTTTAATATTTATGTGGACGTTGAGAATGACAGCTTCAGTACTGTGTATAAAAGAGGTGTTGGCTTCTGATACCCAAACTTGAGACCTCTATAAATGAATGAATTTGATGTGTCTTTGTGGCCGTACACCTCCACAGTTTGCCTGGTTAGAACAATTAAGATGTTGGTAATCTTCCCAATCCAATGACACTCTCACACTCCTTTTCTTGCAACTTGTTTATTGTAGAATGAAATCTAGTATGAGTATATGTTTATGTGTATGTGTGGGTGTGTGTGTTAACTGTGTGTGGTAACTGTAAAGAGAATAAACAAATGACATTTTAGACATCTGAAATAGTAATGAATAAAGGCAATATAATATGAGATAAACAAGTGCGAATAATGACATATATGAGGACGAAATGAACAAAGATGGATAACTGCTGAAGAGAAAGCATGAACTAAATAAGGGAGCTTCCAGATTTTACACACGTGGACTGAAAAGGCTCTGTTGCATAGGCTTACTAATCATACACAGACTAGGTAATTTCGTGATGGTCCCTTACTGACCCGTCAGCGTGCGCCATACTAATAAACGGGAGGGAAAGTCCGACATAAACTTTATATTGATTATATTACGGGAGGGAAGTCCGACCTAAAATATATATATATATTGATTATAAACATGAAAACAAACACAGCAATATATAATATATGCTACGAAGTGAGACAGGGTGATAAAACACACAGCAACATCACACTTGATAAACCAAACAAACTAGACACTGTACTAGAACTAGAAACTAGACACTCTCACTTCTCAAGGATGCACACGGAAAATGGAAAGAAAAAAAATGCAGTCCAGGATATGAATGAAGCATTATCCAGAAGTCCAGCAAAACTCCTCTGAACTAGAGACAAAAGATGTGACTACAGTGTCCTCCTGAACGGTTGCAACTGAAAGAGGGGAGACTGAAAACCGTCTCTTCGATTGAGGCACTTAATAGCTGACATGTCATTGGTCCAGGACGACACGAGGGCCGCATTCACGGCACCACAGACTGCATGCATGTTAGGTGGTGCAGTCTATAGGCCGAGTGAGAGACCTTCTGAACACTGTGTTTATCTCTCTGTTAGATTCCATTGGCTTCTTTCAGAGTGTTCATGAACCGACTCACTGTTTTAACCACACCCTCGACCTTGTTTTCGACCTTGTTTTGGTCTACGGTATTGAAATTGAACATTTAATAGTGTTGCCACAGAATCCCTCTTTATCCGACCACTGTTTGATAACTTTTGAGTTTGTATTGCTGAACTACACACCATTGGGCAAAAAATTCTATACAAGATGTCTTTCTGATAGTGCTGTAGCTAAATTTAAGCTCTAAATTCATTATCAAGTCACAAAGTAAGGGAGGACTCCTATGCTAATTTCAGTCCCTCCCAAATCGATCATCTTGTTGATAGTGCTGCAGGCTCGCTGCAAATAACACTCGACTCTGTAGCCCCTCTAAAAAAGAAAATAATAAAACAAAGACGGTTAGCTCCATGGTATAATACTGAAACTCGCAAATTAAAGCAAATATCACGGAAACTTGAGAGGAATTGGTACTGGAACTGGTAAATTCTCGATTAATTTGGCAAGATAGTCTTAAAACTTATAGGAAGGCCCCCCGTAATGCCAGAGCAGCGTACTACTCGTCATTAATAGAGGAAAATAGGAACAACCCCAGCCAGGCTGACAGAGAGTCACAGCTCTATTGAGCCAAGTATTCTCATAGCTCTCAGTAGTTACGATTTCATGAGCTTCTTTAATAATAAAATTCTAACTATTAGAAACAAAATTCACCAAGACCTGCCCTCAACTGGCACCGACTTATCTCTAAACTCAGGAACCTTAGAAACAACTGTAAAGCCAGATATATGTTTAGACTGCTTTGCTTCCCTCAATCTTTACCAACTAACTTCAATAATTTCTTCATCTAAACCATCAACCTACCTCTTAGACCCCATCCCGACTAGGCTGCTTAAAGAAGTTTTACCCTTAGTCAGCACTTCTCTACTAGATATGATCAATCTGTCTTTATCAACAGGCTATGTACCACAGTACTTTAAAGTAGCTGTAATTAAACCTCTTCTGAAAAAACCCAAACTTGATCCAAATGTTTTAGCCAACTATAGACCTATATCTAACCATTTCTCTCTAAGATCCTGGAGAAAGCAGTTGCTAAACAGCTGTGTGACTTTCTACAGAGCAATAGTTTATTTGAGGATTTTCAGTCAGGATTTAGAGTTCATCATAGCACAGAGACAGCACTGGTGAAAATTACTAATGACCTCCTTATTGCATCAGACAAAGGACTTGTCTCTTTACTGGTTTTACTAGATCTTAGTGCTGCATTTGATACCATTGAACATCAGATCCTATTGCAGAGACTGGAACATTTCATTGGCATTAAAGGAACCGCTCTAAGCTGGTTTAAGTCCTATTTATCAGATTGATTTCAGTTTGTACATGTTAACGATGAGTCCTCCATGCATGCCAAAGTTAGTCATGGAGTTCCACAAGGATCTGTGCTCGGACCAATCCTGTTCACATTATATATGCTTCCTTTGGGCAATATTATCAGGAAATATTCCATAAACTTTCATTGTTATGCAGATGATATTCAGTTATATTTAGCGATCTATCTATCAAAACTAATCAGTTAGCTAAACTTCAAATGTGGCTTCAGGATGTTAAAACCTGGATGACCTGTAATTTTTTAATGTTAAACTCAGATAAAACTGAAGTTATTGTTCTGGGGCCCAAGCACCTCCATGACGCATTATCTAAAGATATAGTTTCCCTGGACGGCATCGCCCTGGCCTCCAGCACCACTGTGAGGAATCTTGGAGTTATCTTTGATCAGGACATGTCGTTTAAAATGATGCAGTAAAACTAGTCCATGCATTTGTTACTTCTAGGCTGGATTACTGCAATTCCCTATTATCAGGCTGCTCAAAAAAGTCCATTAAGACTCTTCAGCTGATCCAATGCTGCAGCACGTGTTCTGACAGGAACCAGGAAAAGAGATCATATTTCTCCTGTCTTAGCTTCTCTGCATTGGCTTCCTGTAAAATCCAGAATAGAATTTAAAATCATTCTTCTTACCTACAAAGCTCTTAATGGTCAGGCACCATCTTATCTTAAAGAGCTCATAGTACCTTACTACCCCACCAGAGCACTGCGCTCCCAGAATGCAGGGTTACTTGTGGTTCCTAGAGTCTCCAAAAGTAGACTAGGAGCCAGAGCATTCAGCTATCAAGCTCCTCTCCTGTGGAACAAGGTTCCAGTTTGGGTTCAGGAGGCAGACACCATCTCCACATTTAAGAGTAGGCTTAAGACTTTCCTCTTTGATAAAGCTTATAGTTAGGGCTGGCTCAGGTGAGTCCTGAACCATCCTTTAGTTATGCTGCTATAGGCCTAGACTGCCGGGGGACTTCCCATGATGCACTGAGGTCCTCTGTCCTCTACTTTCTCTCCCTCTGTATCCAACCTCATCCCATTATTGCATGTAACACAACTTCTTATTTCACTTCTTTGCTCAAAGAGAGTAAAGAGGCAGAGGTGGGCTAGGACTTGAGGGGGCATAAGGCTATACTGAAAACAGATTGACTTCGTAACTGTGGCGGGATATTGCATGAAAATGCATTAAAGTTCTGCTTTTAAAAGCTATACTGTTCTTTGTGGGGTTCATCAATAGTCATAAATGATCAGCATATATTTTATGAACGTTAAGAATCGTTAACATATTATTACACTTAGTAAAAGTAGGCTACCGTTTCTTGAGATTCAGCAAAAAACATGTGGCGTTAACCGTGTTCAAACAATGTGAGCAGCAAAGTGTCTGAAAAGGACCTTAATAAGTGAATGCATAATTCGGCAAAACGGATGTTGTAGGCTACCTGCCGAAATTTGCATCCACCTCTTTTCTCAGTATAACAGAGCGTTACCTCCCGCGAGGTGTATGCAATTCACAGCAGGAATGCAGAATTCGGCACAACACCTGCGCTGCAAAACGTCAATAGACCTCGTGGGAGCAAGGCCTGATCATTGTTCTAAATTCACAGTAAACTCACAAGTCTACCGGAGGTAGATTGTGTCTGACTTGACGGTGCTCTTTTTATTCCCCTATCTATCAAGTTGGTGAAAGTCAGCCAGTGCTAACTTTGTTAACTGTTTTCCAAAGTTAACATAGCTATCCTTATTAGCTAGGCTCCTTACATGCTTACTAATAACTGTTTTGAAGATGGGTCTCCGTCATTGACAGCGTTGTGTTGGACAGATTTGTGCAGCGGTGTTTATGATACCAACCATTCAATTCACAGACGGGTCTGTTGTCCGTGTTTGTGAGAGACAGAGAGAGAGAGAGAGAGCGACCGAGTGAGAGAATGTGCGGAGCGAATATGCGCTGCGATCAAAAACGATTTTAATACGGGTCGGCAAATTTACTTGGGCAGCTGTTAATCTACGTGGGCGGCCCGCCCAAGTAAAGTCTATGTATGGGAAACACTGACAAGGTTAGTGAGTATAACTTTTGGGAAATACTCCACTTTCTTTACAGAGACTTAAATCATAAGATTGATACCACTGTGATGAGTGGTATGATGAGGTGGTTTGATGAGGAGGAGTGAAATGTGGAGAAGCAGGCTCCAGCAGTATGCGTCTATACTGAAGTGCCGGCAGAATTATTAAAATTATTTGCTCACAGATCATCATGTATCCCTCCTTTCTGTCTGTTCATTTTTATTTATTTTTTCCTGTCTTTGTGTTTCACTCTCTTGAATGACAATGTTCTTGTTCATGCAGATCACATCCACGCACACAATCACACACACCAAAGACCACGCAAATTTTCACACGCACATGCGCAAACATCTCTCACTGCATTTACCTTTCGCTGGTAACTCATACATCATTACCTCACTCTCACCCACTCTCATCTCTCTGCACCGACACACACACACACACACACACACACACACACACACACACACACAAACACGGCTCTTTGGGTGAAAGTGGTCCAGAGCGTAACAGGACAACGTGGGTGCCCTCTGAGTAGGAAAAACTGTCAGGGAGGTTTCACTTTGCTCCTCTGTACTCCTGTCACTCTGTCAGACACTATCAAGCACCTCTTGCTGGCTCAGCTTCAGGAGGGAATATCTACGTATGTGTATCTGTGTTTGTGTCTTTGTGCACAATTTTGGGTATGCAGAGCAATTTAATATTTTAATATGGACAAAATAACAAAGCTGTTGGAGTGTAGGTGTGTTTTGTGATTTTGGTGTTTGTTTATTTTGTGTGCACGGGTTCTGATTCCGGTGTCTTGAGAGTGAAGGAACAACAGGCTATAGTGTGTGTGTGTATGTGTGTGTGTGTTTTTCTACGTTTGCATGGATGGACATGAGAGGGAGGGAACATTTGGCATCTAACTTATTCATGAAGGCGACAGGACGGTTGTGAACAGCGGTGAGAACATGGCTTACATCAGAGACCGTCTGCCTCCTTCTGCACTTCTCTCACACTGTCACTCTCTCTCTTCTTCACTTCCTTCTCTTTCACCCCCCATCCTGTCTTCAGCTCTTACATCTTTCTTTGGCTTCATTCCATTCTTTTCCAGAAACTTTCTGTGTGAATTTTGCGTAGTATTAGTCATTTTGACATGTGTCAGATTGTTTCAAAGCCACTTTGTGTAGATTGTTTTAAGTGATTAGAGCATCTTTCAAATTATTCTGATGGACTTTCTGTTTGTGGTAAAATTAGACAGAATGTGAAAACAGACTTCTAGTGTCAAACTCTTCACATCATTCTGCATTAGAGAAGCTCAAACATCACAAGAAGTGTAACAGTAAACAAAACACATTACTGAGCAAAGGGGAACTTTACGTTTGACCAATTTCTTCATTAATCTAGAAAATGAAAAGGGAAATAGGAAATGTTGTAAATAGTTTAAACAACAAACCTTATTTCCATTAGAGTTGGTTAGAATATAGATGAGGGTTAATGTATATTAAATATACATTATACACTCGTCGGCCACCTTATTAGGTACACCTCATCAATTGCTTGTTTACAGAAATAGCTAATCAGCCAATCACATGGCAGGAACTCAATGTATTTAGGCATGTAGATGTGGTGAAGACAACTTGCTGAAGTTCAAACTGAGCATCAGAATGGGGAAGAAAGGGGATTTAAGCGACTCTGAACGTGGCATGGTTGTTGGTGCCAAACGGGCCGGTCAGAGTATTTCAGAAACTGCTGATCTACTGGGATTTTCACACACAACCATCTCTAGGGTTTACAGAGAATGGTCCGAAAAAGAGTGTCCAGTGAGCCGCAGTTGTGTGGATGAAAATCCCTTGTTGATGTCAGAGGTCAGAGGAGAAAGAGCAGACTGGTTTGAGATGACAAAGAGGCAACAGTAACTCAAATAGTTACAACCAAGGTATGCAGAATATCATCTCTGAAGGCACAACACCTTGAAGCAGATCTACAGTAGCAGAAGACCACACCGAGTGCCACTCCTGTCAGCTAAGAACAGGAAACTGAGGCTACAATTTGCACAGGCTAACCAAAATCAGACAATAGAAGATTGTAAAAACGTTGCCTGGTCTGATGAGTCTCGATTTCAGCTGCAACATTCAGATGGTAGGGTCAGAATTTGGTGTAAACAACATGAAAGCGTGGATCCATCCGGCCTTGTATCAATGGTTCAGGCTGGTGGTGGTGGTGTAATGGTGGGGGGATATTTTCTTGGCACACTTTGGGCCCCTTAGTACAAATTGAACATCGTTTAAACGCAACAGCCTGAGTATTTTTGCTGACCACGTCCATCCCTTTATGACCACAGTGTACCCATCTTCTGATGGCTACTTCCAGCAGGATAGTGCACCATGTCACAAAGCTCAAATCATCTCAAACTGTTTTTTTGAACATGACAATTACTTCACTATACTCCAATGGCCTCCATAGTAACCAGATCTCAATCCAATAGAGCACCTTGGGGATGTGGTGGAACGGGAGATTCGGATCATAGATGTGCAGCTGACAAATCTGCAGCAACTGTGTGATGCTATCAACATGGACCAAAGTCTGAGGAACACCTTGTTGAATGTATGGCATGTATGAGTGTATATACATACAATATACATATATAATTTATATTTTTTGTTATTTTTAATATTCTCCTATCTGTTGGCATTGGCACACTGTGCCAGTCTTTCTTTACACTAGGTGCAAATCTCCCCAGGGGGCTTTAAAATATTTGCAATATTGTTGACTCACACTGAGCAAATGGTGGGTTTCACAGCATGTAAAGTGCCATGCATACAGGCAACCGTTCTTGCCGCCTGTAGCACCTTCATCACAGACATATTCATCTGTCACTTAGAAAACCGGCACACACTTACTGACTACCAGGAAAAAAACTTATCATACAGATATGGTTTAAGTTGAAGGAAGCACACACTCTGCTAAAACCACACTTTTCGAGGCTGCTCCTCCCACACATGTACTGCCTTTCTCTGTGGTGAATGCTGAAAACCCCCGAACAACAACAAAACAACCGCAACTGCTGGAGTTGGTCGTGTCCAACTAAACTTTTTGACAGCAGGAAGGGATCAACACTGGAAATCTATCTACTGCTTCTACACACGTCTGGCCTCAATAATTCAGCGATGCGTACCGCGTGGAGATCTTGCCCTCTCCCTCTCTAGTTCTCACTCACTCTCTTGCTCCCCCCCTCCTCCCTTGCTCATGACGGTTTCTGAAAAAAAAAATCTGGCACTTTAAACGTTTGAAATTCTAGCTTGCTGCTTGCACACTTTCCCGTCTTTCTCCATGCATCTCAGCTGGCTCAGAGGAGATGGGATATAATCTGTCGGATATGTTAAAAAGTCCCCATATTGTCAGTGTAGCAATTTACCTGCCACCAGCTACACATCCTGATCCCCCTCCTCCTCCTCCTCCCTCATTCTGTCCTTACCCATCTAGTAAACTTGTACCTGTCAAGAAAGATGTTCCTGTCATCTTACCCTCTTTCCTTCTTCTCTCCTCTCTCTGATCCTCTTTTCCTTCCCAGTTATCCATATAGCCACCCTGTCAAAATGGGGCAAAATGTACCCATTCTCTACTTTACATTCACATTCCATCCTAATTCTCTCCCTTCATCCAAACCTTTTCAACAGATATATCCCCTTAACTCTCCTCATCACTTTTCTTGCCCTCCCCCTCCTCCCCTCTCCTTGCTATCCTTCCCTTTCTTTACACCCAGCTCTCCTCCAAAGCCCTGTCATCTTCTCGCTATCATCCACCGATTCTGTGGCAAGCATCCACCCACCTCTCCACTTACTGCATATATAGGACATAGCGCACACTGTCATTGAAAGCTGCAGATAGGCTTTGGGAAGTAGGGTGGAGGGGTGACACTGGGGAGCAAGCAGACAGCCTGGGCTAGCAGCAACCTCAGGAAACGAGGGCAGAGGTAAGGGTGCATCGTCAGGAAAAGTGGTTTGATTTGGGTGGAAGAGGGCAAAACAAGCAAACTGAAATTGAATGATTCTTTTTATTGTGAATACAATGAAATGCTTGTTAAGTGAAAACAAGTGCAGTTTTAACCCTGGCAGGAATTTGACAGTTACAGAAATTTGAGAATAAATTTACTGTTTTTCTATGCAAACCATGCTGCCCATTTCACATAGAGCCTAGCTGAGCGTGGATGACACTTTTTTGACTGATGTACTCCCACAGCCCTACCAAATAAGTTCAAATACCCCTTCATCCACACCACCCGTCATGTACCAAATGAGTTAATATGAATGGATTTGAAACGTAGCTATATAAAAATGGATATTGCCACAATATTTTTTTTCATACAAGACATAATGATCCTGGAATTGTTGACGTTTAGACTTAGTGTTTTTTCAGTAGTTTTGGTCAATTTTATATTCCTACTACTAATTGAAGCAGAACTGTTACTTTTAGAAATCTAATTTGACTTCTCTGCCCACTGGCTAACCATTATTTTGTGCACAAGGTAAATCCACGGATTATACATATCAAATTCTGTTTACAGGTCCTACACATCTGACGACGTCAATTGGGTGTGAAGATTACAAATTTGAAAATGAACCAATCTAGGGTAGAGGAGTTTGACAGAAGTGATCTTAACCAGACCTCTGTAGCTCAATCCTCATTTCTGCAGGATGGCTAAGTGATAACTAAGCGAGTTTGTCGCTATATTCAAACACCTCTAGTTACTCTTTTTCAAAAAATCGACTAGGGACAAATCTAGTGACTTTTTCTGGTGTTATTGGAGACTTTTGGAGACTCTGATGTGAACGCACGTAATTTTACTTTTCGCATGTAATTTAACACTGTTTAGTCCCTATAGACCTAAGCAACACAAAAGGGGGTTAACCCTATCTGCTAGCATGGCCGATGTATGCAGCTGTAGGGTGTACCAGTTTAGGCCCACACCCTTGTGATGGTTAGGGTAAGGGTAAGGGGCTTCAGGAGGCTGTCAATGCCTTCAACACTAACATTGTTAGCTGGCTAGCTACTTACACTTTAACTTGGCTAACGCAGCGTAGCGGATGCTATGTGGCTAACGTTAGTAACGTAGCTAACGCTATGTAGCTAACACAATGTAGCTAACGTAACTAACTTTAGTAATGCAGCTAACATGATGTACCCTGGATGTACCTAACGTTAACAGCGTCATGTAACTTACCTAACTTATGAAGTTAAGCAACCTACGTAACTTCAATAAAAACAAAAATAAATCCTATATTTTTCATTAATTTTGTTTTACACAGGAACCGAATGCCAGTCTCTTTGGTCAGGGACCAGCTTACTATCCATCTGATCCCCACCTTAATCGCCACCACCTTATTGTCAGACTTCCACAGGTGTTTTTCCTTGTGACAGCTGGCATAAAATGGCATGTCGTTTCTGCTCATTATAAGTTAGTACAAACTAAACGGCATGAAATGACACTCAAAATGTGTTGGAATATCACTCGAAATGACTTAAGAAATCAACATTGTTCATACTCCTAGGAGTAAAATGCAAAATCTGTGATGGATCTTTTAAGGCTTTTTAACTGATTAAGTTTGGTGTGAGTCGTGTCCTGTGCAGTTGGTCAATTACAGTTGGTAGATTTTGTGAGTTTATTTCCCACCGTATATGAAATATGTGGTTATATTTGTACCCTTTGGGTACCAGTACCCCTGGTTGGGAATGTAGTTGATGGAAGTTACCCAGACAGATTTGCAAATGTGAATTACTCTGGAATCTTTCAGTTAATTTTTGATGTACAAGGGGAGTTATCAACGTTCACAGACCAAAATGCCTGTATACACAACTGGATAGACCTACAAGCAATCAGAGCAACGACATGACGTAGTGCTGACTCTGAGTGATCGAAAAATGCAAACAAGTGTGCAGAGATGAGTTGTGATGCTATAGCATCGGTGTGTCTGTGAAGGACTGTTGCCCTTTTTACCATCAGAATCCAGAGAAACTGGAAATATCAGGGCAACCACATTATTGTTCTAATAAACTGTGCTGATGAAGATATGTTGCAGTCCTTTCTAATCAAAATCTAGTTAGATTGAGACAATCAAAGTCTCATTTTTTGAAAATGTAAAAAAGGGCTCTCACTGTAAGAAGTATCTGGAATCTTGTTCAGTGATGACAGAAAAAAACCCCAAATGAGAGCTGCTATTTTCAAGTGCATGTATGAGAATATTATTTCGAATGATGCCTGTGGCTCAGTAAGGACAAGTCATCTCACATTACAAAATTATTTCTCCAGACATCTTTCATTTCAGGAGGAGGTGCTGTTAATATATCAGGTAAATTTTACACTTTCATCCAAAGAAACCAGAGATACTCTATGTAATTTTCTGATTCATCAGCTGGCCATACAGCCATAATGCAGACAGAAAGCAACAGTAGGTTTTCTGAGCAGCTGTGATGTGCATATTTTAAGATAGCATTTGAGGATTTCAAGTGATGTAGAAAGAAATCAGAGTTTCATCATTTTATGTACGTGAAAATGAATTGACATAATAACTGTGTCTGAAATTCATCTCCTCATTTATTTATCAACAACAACACCTTTCCACTTCAGGCATTAACACGTCTAGGCGAAGCTGATGAAATCAAATTGAATTTTGACATTCAAAGACTTGGCTCTGCCTTACGAAAGAAGAGAAAAAGGACACATGGCAGAGTGAAAGGCTCATATTAAAAAACAGAGAGAGACAGAGTGAAAGTGACATTGAAAAGGGCAGGTCCAGATACAGAGCAGCTAAAAGAAGAAAGGCTTCCCTAGAGACAGAGTGCTAGACCGACGAGGGGCTCAGAGAATGAGACAGAAACAGAGGGAATGAGTCGGTGTGAAAGAGCGAGCAAAAGTGGGAATGAGGGTGTGACCTAAACTTTATTTGCTTGTTCAGGTACAAGAGAACTTGAATCAAAATCTCAGACTCACAAGCATTTGGCAATGAAGCAAACCTGATTAATCTGTGGAAAATGTCTTATTCTGTTCCACCAACAGTTCAAAACCCAAACACATTCAGTTAAAATAATAGAAAAGTAAGAAAACCAGAAATTACAATGACAATCTTTTATCAAAATTGCAGTTCAGTCTATTGACCTATCTTAATTTCTTACATATGAATCAATTACTAAAAGTATTTGTCTATTTGTTTTTTATGTTTTTTTAAGCACGAGCAATTGCTATACAGTATAGGCCAGGGTTGGTTTATTAGATGGCAACATACCTAACACCAATGGAGAAACAACACAAGAGCTTAACTACACTTTATGTTTTGAGTTAGTAGCAGTATTTAGTAGTTGTATACTCCTCCTGTGGCTCCACCACACTACAACCTTGTAGTCCAGTGTTGTAAATCAGTCTCATCAGTTTGTGAATGACATTGATCTCGTCTGCCCAAACTAGCCAAGCTAAAGGATTCAGTGTTTAAATAAACGACTTCAGACATTACACACGTGATCTAAAAGAGCTGGCAGAGATGGATGCAGAGACTTATGAGACTTAGTTTGTAGTTGTGGGATATGCACAGGTAGCAGAGGGAAAATGTTTCAGTGGTAGGTGCTGGCTTACTGCTGCTTTGGCTTTTATCAGACTCTAACCATCCTCATCTCTTCCCTTTTCCCTTTCTGCACAGGGAGCCTTTTTCAATATGTTGTCTGATAGGACAACACTCCTCCTCTCTCTTTCATTATCTTATGCTTTCTCACCTTTTAGGGCATACACAAGAGACTTGAAAGAGCTGACTTTCTCCCCGTTTTCCCAGTCTTTCTGTTTTTTCCACATCATGATTACTCACAACAGGCTTTCTCCTCAGCTGTGTTTTTTCTTTTGCCTTCATTCTACCTTTCTATTCAAAGTCTTCATCCATTTCGACTTCATTCTTCATTCTTCCTTGTTTTTAATCTTTCTTCCTCGCCCTCTCTATTCTTGCCTGCAGCACCCTGCAATGCAAACACAACCTGTTCTGAGGGGAAGTGAATTATTGAAGTGGCTGCTGCCATTCCCTCTGTGCAGGAGCTGGCTGCAGAGGAAGGACTGAGGGAAAGGATGGATGAATTGAGGGTGGATGAAAGAAATGAGGAGGATAGATTTGTAAGGACAACGGCAGGAAGGAATCAGAGAAATACATTTTGTTTACACCATCTCTACTGTATGTGAGGCTATGTGGGACAGTGTAGTGACGCATGTTACTGTGGGTTGGTGAATCATGTTCATATGGAACTATTTTAGATTTTAGACAAAAAAACATACAGCCGCTCATCATATAGGCCCAAATATAAATTTCTGGAAATTCACTTGAAAAAGCGGGGTCATGGACGAGGCATCATTACATTCACCAGTTTCTGTCTGTCTTTCTTTCTGACACTGTTGCTGTCTGTGTCTTTTTCTGTTTGTGCCCTCACTCTCTCTGTCTCTCTCTGATGTGCACACTCTCTTTTTCTTGCTCTCTCTCCCGTCATAAATTCACGGCAATACGGTACTTTTTCCTTCAGCGTATCAGACAGAATGTTCTCGTTGAAGGCATGTTGCAAACTGGATTGGATATGCCTTAAATATATGCACTGGGAAAACTAAGTATACTTAGCTGATCCTATTTACACTTCTCAGTCTGTTATGCATGTAATGAAAGTCAAGGCCTTGGTTTGGTTTCAGAAGTTGGGGTGAGGGGGCACAATGAAGTAAAAGAATAAAAGGGAATGGAGCTCACTGACAGACTTTCTTTTCATCACTACTGTGTCCTAATCAGAGTCAAACTTGACAAAAGCATGAGGAACACATACACAGCCAACCTAAAACATGTACAATTGTCATTGGATAACTGGTTGAAGAGGACTTAGATAATATAATGGATCCAAGTGTTGCAGTTACCATAGTCAATATCCACATGTCACACCCCATGCACGATAATCACATCAGAAACAAAAGAACACAGATATATCTTAAAGTTACAAAGATACAAAAAACACAAGTACTGCTACATCAAGTGTAATAAATTAAAACATGACACGTTCAGTTCTCCATTTAGGCCAAAGACTCAACTGTGTTAAGAATGTGAACCCAATATGCTTCTCAGTGAGTTCAAAATGTCACTAACTCTAGGAGAGGGTAAAATATGTTCTATACACCAGAACTTTCTTAACTAACAGAGATTCCCTATCTATATTTCACCCTCTCCTAGTGTCTGTAGGCATACACTACAGGGGAAAGCTGGTTCTCATTTCTTGTCTGGCCCACTGAGACCTGTCCAGATACTTTATAATATAAGGCTACTTGGGACCCTTATTCACATTGGATGTGGATATGTATGAGCTTTCTGTAGCACCCATGCCATGGGAGGTACCAACACAGGGTGAACCAAAAAGTGTAGGTGTGCTTGCAGTGGATGGATTTACACATCATCTACTCCATTTTCTCTTTGCACAGCCTGGACCTCTAAAGTGCACTCGATGGAAACTATACTGACGTGAGAGAGATGATAGATCCCATGCTTGTCCAAAGATAGAGTTCAAATGTAACAACCACTGAACAAATTGTTGATGTAGGCCTGGGTGATATGGCCAAAAATCTTATTACGATAAAAACATTTCATACTATTCGATATTGATAATTCTCACGATAAATATCAAATCATTTTTTATTGCAAGTTTAAAGGCTCATTATTCCTCCTGAGTGGAAATTGAAGAAATCAGATGATTAACTATGGTTTTAAACTATCCTTATGTTTGTCAACATGACAAACACTTGACGCCAAACAGTGGATCACTTCACAAATCTGAGGGAGAATATTCAAGTGATTCTCATAAAATCTTTTTTCAACAAATATGATTAGTAAATCTTTTTTTCAGTCCCTTTTCCTCAGCAAAATCAATATCTTAATTGAAAAATCAAGTGCAAATTCATTCATGATTCAAATTAATTAAATAAAACATTTATTAATGATAGATTGAAAGTTTGAAAGTTGTTATATTGTTATTGAACAATTATATTGCAATAATTATCATTATTGTTTTATTGCCCAGCCCTATGTTGACACCATAAATGTAATCATATTGTAGTAGTGTAAATATACATTAACAGTATTATTAATACATTGAAATAGTTGAGGTTGCTACTTCAGCTGATTTCACAACACAGTGCTCTTTTTGAGTTTTGAGTTCAGCATCCCAGCTGTGACTTGCTGCATATCCCATTTTACTCTCTTCTATTCTAGAGCAGGTACAGTAGTTATTATTTACACCGTCCTCTGGAACAAGCAGTGACACATATTGTAAAGTTGTCATTCACATGCAAATGCAGGTCGCCATGCTTCTCTCCACTACAACGCATTCACTGTGAAGTATGAAGGGTTTTTTGTAAACTTAGCTTGGATAGAGAATACAGTCTTTCGGGTGGCTGTGGCTCAGGAGGTAGAGCGGGTTGCCTGTTAATCGAAAGATTGGCAGGATGCGTGTCGAAGTGTCCTTGGGTAACATACTGAACCCCGAATTGCCCCTGGTGGCATTTCCACCGGTGTGTGCACGTTAGTTTCTGTTTGAGCACAGGGTGTGAATGGTGAATGCGATGTAGTGTAAAAGCGCTTCGAGTGGTCGCAAAGACTAGAAAGGCGCTATACAAATACGGAGCATTTACATTACTACAATACTACAGAGCCCTGCTGTATAGTTTGCTGTAGCAACAGTTTACTGCAATAACTTGGCATGGGAAAACAATGAATGTACACCTTAACAAAATATAGATAGTTAAAAAGAAAGCTTCAAAATAGAAAGCTCTTTCACAGCTATTTTAGTAACCATACTTTAATAAAGCTAAAGTACATACAGTATATTATAGAGTATTTTTATGTGATTTTGATGCACATTGATTTTCAAATTTTTTGTTTCTATGACAAGAAAAAACACGTATACATTTACTTTGACCACAGAATTGGATGGTACTGCATCTGAACTTCTGTGAACATGCAGAAAATTGAAAGCACTGTCCAAACCTTTCTGCCCCAGTAAATTCACAGGCACAATAGGCACTCATTAATATTATACACAACACTATGTGCAGCTGTATTATGTAGAAAACATAAATGAATCATGATTTGGGGCAACAAAGAAAAAACTGGACTTGAATGGGGCAAAACAGTGGAATATGAATTGTACCCTCAATATTATGTGTTTGAAGAGAAACAGAAAATAAGAAATGTGATTGGAATTTAAGATGTTATTCTAAAGGGTTTGCATGAAAAAGAAAAAAAACACATATATTTTTGCATGCCTGACCAGACTGAAAATACCTTTCCCATGAGACATATGAATGTTGTAATTGGTAACAGGGGGATTTCATGCACTTTCATCTTTCTTTAAGATGCCCACTTCTCTAATTGCTGCTTTTTGTTTGGCAGTGAACACTTTGAATCAGTGCCCAGGAAAATATGTTTTTTATTGGTGCCAAATTGAATTGAAAATTGTTGATGCAATATAAATGCGCTTCACCACAGTATCGGCTCCCTGCCAGAGTGTTGATGAATGTACTTTGGCTCGGTTTTAGAGCATACTACCCCTTCAGATGTTTGTGAGCACCCTGGGTTAACTTTTAGTTTTAGCTGTTGTCCTTGAGCTTGACAAGTGATTTTAAATTAGGTATTTTATTAAAGCTAATAAAGGGAGATAAATTATTTTACAGCGATGTATGGAGGAGGGGTAAAATGTGTGTATTCATCCATCCATCCATCCATCCATCCATCCATCCATCCATCCATCCATCGTCAACTGCTTATCCTGCGTACAGGGTCGCTGGGGTGTGTATTCAATGAATCTAATTTAATTTTGTATTTTTTACGTTATTAGTAAGTGCTTTCCTCACATACTCATTAAAAGTAGCCCTTTTAGTTCAGCAGGTCTTAGAACGTTGCAGTGTATAGTCTGTCCTTGAACAAGACACTGAAATCCTGTTATTGTGTGTGGGTGGACATCTGTAAGTGAAGTCAATTGAGAAAGCGAGCCAAAGCAAGCACCCCTATGTGTGTGTGTGTGTGTGTGTGTGTGTGCTGTGCACAAACAAAAACACACATGAAAATTATGGCTTTCCCAGCTTCTTTCAGGGTGAGTGAATCATCTCTCCTGACCTGTCAATTCATTGTGTGGCTGTGGTTATGTGCTGTGGCTTTAACATTGGGATGTAATGACAGAGCTCACACAAACACGTTGCTTTCTTCACTTCAGTAACAGCAGTTTGAAATAAAGAACAGAATATGAGTGCTAATAAAACCCCTGTGGCTGAGGAGGAAAAGTCCTGTACCTATGAAACTCTAACTGTCGGTCACATTAATTGTCTTTGAGGGTGGATTTTCTTTTCACTGTCGTCTCACACTGCTCAGAGCTGAACTAGGACAGATGTAGAGCCACCCACTAGGGAGGTGCGAAGATGTCTTTACACAGGGGAACTGATCAGAGAGCAGCGATTATCAGGAGCTGCAGGAGGCGACAAGGTCAGAGATGTGCTGTCTTCCTGGCTGGCTGTCTTAAATACAACTAAGCACACTTCAAGGACTTTTTGGACACGTTTGTAACAAAAATCTGTAAATTTAGTAAATTATTATTCTGTTAATATATATAAATATTAACAGAATAATATATATATATAATAATATATGATATATTTTAATCTCCCCACGACCCTGTACGTAAGATAATCGGTTGACAATGGATGGATGGATATTTTCATCTTTCACTTTCTAAACCATGAAATTTCCCTCCTTTTAATTATCCCACAGGAACACCTCTTGGCCATTTATGTAACTTGTGAAAATCTGTGTCTTCACAATAAAAGCATTCGTTCAGACAAGCTCTCGTTAAATGTTAAGATCTACGTTAAGATGTTAAGAAAAACAGCTGACCCTGAAGGGTTTACAAAGGGATGCTTAATCTGTTATGAAGTATGCAACAGACTAGGAGCTCTATTGTATCTTATTCTATTTTTTATTTCTGTCCGTCACACATACTGAAAGACACGTTAATTATCTTTTCTTTTCCTTGTTGACATATGTGGCATTTGGCAGAAACTTTATCACAAGGGTGGAAAGTGGATGGCACTGTAATCCTGTAGCTTTCTCAGTGATCCTGATGAAGGACTACAGAGGGCAATGCGTGATTCTTTTTGACTTGGAAGGACAGTAGTGTGTGTGTGTGTGTGTGTGTGTATAAAGTGAGTACAGACCAGAAGTAGGATAATTTCTTTACCTTTCTTTGATTGCTATAGGTATGGCCTCACAGATTTGGCAGTACTTCAAAAAGTGACTTAACTGGGGCATTGTTGCTGGTCATCTGAGCGGGAAGACATATTTTAAATTATACGATGAGGTTACAAATATGATTCAGGAAAGGTAAAGGTAAGGCCTATGCATCTGTGAGTTAATTTTCAGTAAAGGGCTTTCAGAATGAAGGAAGGTCAATAAAAGGCTCTTGCAAATGCATACTTATGTGCATTTAATTTTTAAATATCACACACACACACACACACACACCCCCCACACACACACTCACATTTACCAATTCTCCACAGGACTCATTCCATAAAGTGAATATTGAATTACCCGTGATGCTCCAGCAGGAGTGTTTCATAGAAAGAAAATATAGAGCAAGGGTCCAAGGGTATTGAATGAGAGCAGGCAATGCTCTGTGGTCTGCTGTGGTTGTAATAGCCTCATTATTCATCAGTGTGCTCAGCTTATACACTCAGCAAAGCCTAAAGGAGTAAAGCCAGAACCTATTATACACACATGCACAAGCACACATACAGTGCAAACTCATAGTGTACACATATGTTTTTGTACATAGTCAGTACCCTCCATACATCCCATATATGCATCGCCCAAAATCAACCTTAAACCTGCGATAACTGATTTTGGCTACTGGGGGGCAGCAGAAAAAAGTAGGATACACTATCATCATGTTTAAGTTGATATGGTGAACTTGTTAGCAAATAGTTATACCGCTTATTTACACATCCAGCAATTACGGCGCAACTTTATTACTCATTTAGTGTTTCTAGAGTCCCATATCCACTCCATTTTAGCTCTGTTTTTGGTCTCTGCCAACTCATATGGCTCAGCTGCTAAATGCTCCTCTGTGTTCAGCAGGTAATCGATAACTTTGTCCACTTGCTGTATGGTTTTGAGCAGGTAGTGTACAGTGGTTTTTTAATGCTATTTCACTGAAAACATTTGCTTGCTGAAAACTATGAGAGTGGTGAGAGTAAACCAACACATTAAAGTTGCGGGTCTGAGAGCAAAATAATGAGTTGAAACTCGCTACAAAGCTCTGTAAAACTGAAGGAAGCAGGCAATTCAAGTGAAAATTCTCTGTAGGTTCATCTCTACGAGCGACCTCTTTCACATCGTTGTTTGTTTTGACATTGTCATTTTGCATCATCACAGAGTTGAGGTGTGTTATTGTATTGTATTATTGTAATTTTCACATTTTCAAAACGTGATGCAATGTATTGGTGAATTCTTTTGCAGAAATTTTTTTTTTCTCGTGTTCTTTTTAATTGTAGTTTTCACATGTTGGTTTTTGTATGGATTTAAAGAGGTGGTATTATGCTTTTTGGCTTTTCCCCTCTCCTTTATTGTGTTGTATATCTTTTTTGTGCATGTAACGTGAAAAAAGTCCAGCCCAAAGGGAGTTCCCATCTCCCACAGAAAGCTCTGCTCTGAACGACTTGAAAACAGCTCGTTTGTAGTCCAGTCCTTCACTTCCTTTACTTGTGACGTCACAATGAAAACGCGTCATAAAGCTTGCCAAGCGGCTAGCGGGGTCAGGCACGCCCTCAAACCAAGCTATTCTGAGCTGAGACCCTTTGGCTCGACTCGCCTTTGTTTGGTTTTCCATTGTAGAAATGTTGTACCTGTACCTGCTTCCAGGTACTTTTTTTCATATCACCTCACCTCCTGAGGTTCCAATTAAGCTGAGGGATACTAAAATGTAACGTGAAAACACGACAGACTGCTGATTGGTCAGGGAGAATATTCACTATTCACTGTATCATCATTGCGTGCACCAGACAGAGGCCAGCAACAGAAAGTTTTATATTTTACAGTTTTCGTATGTAATTTCATCACTAAATCCACTTCTGAAAAGTTGATTTGATTTCGAATATTGACAGTTTTACAAGAAGTGATGGCGGAACAAAAATGTGTTTGAATATTTTCGGAGCTCCGCAAGTGGCTGCGGGGGAAGCCTGTGCCAACCTGCGGGAGGAGCGTGTGAGGCCGGCCAACCGCCCGCTCACAGATCGCTGCAGCAACAATGGCAGAGGAAAACACAGCTGGAAGGTTTTCATACCGCTTATCTGTCTTTACATTCTGAGTAATGTTGAAACGTTTTAACTTCAAAAAGAGAAAGCTGTGTGGATCGCTGGTGTGTGTGTCACATTGAACATTACGTCGCGGCAGCTACGTACTATCTCTGGGTACTGTCTGCAATGGAAAACGGAGCAGGGCCGAGTAGAGTCGAGTCTATCGATTTGCGATATGGTAGCATTTTTCGGCAAGGCAGCATAGATCGTCAGAACACCGGCAACAGTTCAATGTTTAGTCCTAAAAGATGATGCAACTCTGACTCTGTTTGGGCCTGGAAATTCACAATCACAACCTGTAAGTATGCTTTATTGGTTGTGAATTATATTTAAAATAAACACGGCAATGTAACTTCACAGACTGTTCAAGTGTGGAGTTGTTGTAAACGTTGGCTAACACAGCTGAAGTTATAACTATAATGCTAATGTTACACCTGATGTGAAAGCTACTGAGCAAACGTTCAAATTGTTTGGCCAATTTTTATGTAAAATTGAGTTGAAATATGGTGATTTTTATAGTGGTTTATTGTAAGATGTGGAACATGATGTTGTGAGCTTGTGGACATCTGCTAGGTTACGGTCGCAGTCTGAAGCGGCTTTGATTTGGATCACACTACCTTGTTTCTTACGACCCGCCCTTCTCTGCTTCTGATTGGCTAGTAGTCCTTACCTGGGAACTGCGCATGTGCAACTCCCAACAAAGATTTTGTACAAGTAAGATGCATCACTCTGTAGCTCAAGAGCGGAGCGTACAACACATAGGGTGAAAAGAGGAGCTGCAGCAGTGTGCAGTATGAGAAAAATATGGTGTTTTTTGAAAATTAAACCATGTAAACCTGTTCTGGTACAACCCCTAAATAAGATTTTGAACCTGAAAATGAGCATAATACCACCTCTTTAAGAGCCGGTTGTTGTTTCCCACTGTCCCCCTGTTCGTCTCTGTCTGTAGTAGTCATTTGATAGACAGACATGAGAGTTGTGTTGATCTTCTCAAATAACTCTTGGCAAGCAAGCATCTAAGTGTATTTTCCAAAATATTGTGAATGCTTTAACACTAAATCTAAGTCCCAAGAGAAAGGAAATTATTCTGAAGGTCTTAAATTCACATTGGCTCTCATAAAATACAAGAACCCCCCCTTCCCACACACATACACACAAACGCACACACATCATGTTCCCACAGAAATTTTATAAGCTGATTGGGAATATTACTAAATGTAGAAGTGCATAAAATGTGGACTGTTGGCGAGAACCCTTTGTTTGCCTGTGATCAGAGGAAATAACGCCTTTCAGGGTAAAAGTAAGCCCGAGCTTTAATTAATCCATTTGTCAGTTGAGTGATCTCTCTGTGTGAAAGTCATAAGCCTCTTGTCTCTGTGACTTTGATATTCACAAGTCTTGTTAATTGCCATGGCAACGCATGCTGCTATTACAGAGTGTTGCTGGTATGGCTACAAGATAATTTAGGCTGAAACAGACATGGCAAAAACGTAAAGTGTTTGTCAAGAGATTTTGTTGACACATACAAACAAAAATGTTGAAACATTAGCTACTCTTATACTGCTGTATATAATCAAGGTTGTTGTGGTGAATGTTGTAATTTACTCTTCTGGTGCAAGAACTTCCCTCCTCTTGGCCTTGTTTAAACAGTGATTTCCGTTTTTCAGAAATCCTTTTGACAGAAACACCTGGAACAGTCGTGGTCAGTATGTGCAGGTGGAGAGACCAATACTGAATTAACACAGCAGAGAGTTTTTTCCAGTCAAAAAAAAAGAGTGTGTATTTCAGAGCTGTGTTGCATTTTTGTCTTCTTAGGCTACTTGTCAGAGGAGAAACTAACATTTTCCCAGTAGTTGTCTACAAAAAAGCCATGGCTCTTTTATTCTGAAGTAATGACATCAAAACATGACATTTGTGTTTTGCATCAGTGAAAAATAAACTCCCTTTTAATTGCATTGGAAACATCTTGACATAAGGCAGCGGTGTGTCATTGCTCTGTGAAACCATGCATCCCCAGAATGTCAAATTTTCATGACTTGAGAAAAACTGCCTTTTGGGCACTGGGTTGTGGCAAAAGTTGAGACAGATCTAACTTTTTTTCCCATTGGCATCCCATTGTGGTCCCAAATAAATGAGGGCGCAGCATTTTTTATACAGTGTTGTTATCTATCAGAACATGGGCTGGGACTGTAGCACTGTCATAATACTGGTGTAATACTAATGGCCTTTGTTGCTGAGAGTCATTGGCAAGATAGCATGAGGTTAGGGTTTAGAATTAGTTTGCTTATCAGAAAACAAAAAGAGGTCCTTTAAGAGTTTGAGCAAATGCCTGATGCAGTTATTGTTCTGGTGAAGACAGTCTTGTTAGAGCCGTACTCAGACTACTGGCTGAATTTTATCACTTTTGTGCAGGTCACCTTATTTTCTGCTGCTATTGTCAGAATCAAAAGAAATGTACTTGCCCCATGAAAGAAATGACTTGTATTGTCACAGTCCATGAACTTCTGAGTTGATCTCAAAGAAACCTGATGGTTATGTCATTGTTATTCTTGACCTTATTCGGTGTATAGACAGTGGGAGCACAGCAGCTTAGCTAATTAACGCTTAATCAGATGCCAAGTGTACTAATAAAAATGAAAGTCATGGCAAAAAGGCAGGCTCTGCAGGGGGATAAGGAGGGATTTTTGAGGACACTTGCTTGTGTGTATGCATGTGCAATTGTTTATGTGTGTGACAAGGACTGAACGGAAGACTTAAAACCAAGCAGGAACCTCTTTGTCTGAAAAGGGAAGCTAATGCTTAAGTCACTTAAAGCTGCTAAACAAGCTAGCTAGCACCACCATCCATCCATCCATCCATCCATCCATCCATCCATCGTCAACCGCTTATCCTGCGTACAGGGTTGTGGGGGGGCTGGAGACAATCCCAGCTGACTTTGGGGTGAAAGGCGGGGTACACCCTGGACAGTCCATCGCAGGGCGCTAGCTAGCACCACCTTCTCGTCCAAATATCTGGTGTCTGAAAAAATTCAAGATGGTCTCAGCCAAACTACCAAACTCGAGGCCTTACATCGGTAGCCCGCGAACCAATCACACACATCACACATCAAAGTGAGTACATCCTCTTCCTTTATACAGTCTATGTTTAGAACAAAATTTTTAAATGCATCTTAGAATTACAAAATATATTACAGGAGGGTATGCATTTTTGTGCAATTTCGTATTCACATCACAATGTGCTTATTGCATATTGATGTAAAAGAAAGAGTATTAAAAAGAAATGATCATATAGAATTTGGAACAGTGCAGCATATTACTAAATGCTGATAGATGCTATTTCAGCTATTGAGACAGTAGGCATGATCACTCTGCATTTGAATTCTACCTTGACCACTTGAAATGGCTACAAAAGGCAGGCAGCTAATGGGCAAGGGTGTTGTAGCTCCAAGCAGTGCTCAGAAGTGTGTTTTATGCCATAAGTAATGACCATTGATTGGGGGACAATGACCATGGTGATGGCTGCGTTTTCCAGATGAGTTGGGAGAGAAACCGAGCAGAGAGAACCGAGACCCAGAGAAACTGAAACAGAGATAGAGAGTGAGAGAATGTGGAGATGTAATAACTCTATAGACTATGGCTCAGTGCCTGTAAATATATGCTTGAGTAAGTAGATTGTGTGTCCATATGATTATCTCTCTCCCTCTCTCTTTGCGTGTGAATGTTTAATAATTCCGTGGCATGTTAAGAATGTGGTGTGAGTGTGTTTAAAAAGTAAAGCAGTAACAGTGGTGCCTTGGCTTCCTGCTGCATTGTCTGATCTTCAGTTCAACCTCTCTCCTCTACTAACCACACCTCATTTTGCTTGTGTTTAAACAACAATCACATTTAACAACAAACAGCCCAAAGTCCTGTATGGCCAGGATGAATGTAGCATGCCTCAAAAAGTGTTATGTCGGCTGGCGTGCATTTCTATGCTGAGCTCCCGTTATGACCACCCTACATGCAAGCAAGCAAGGATCCAGCATTGTGTCTCTCAAAATGATATCTTACCGTTCAAGTGTGAAAATGAGCTGCTATGTCAACACAGCAGTTGAACAAAATAGAATTTTCATTTTACTTTTCTCCATTGCGATATACGAATAATCAATGGTAATTCAATTAATGGTGGAAATGTCTTTATTTATGTAAAGGGAAACACAAAATGTTCGGTCAAGACACATGTAGGTGTAACAGAGTTAGAAATAATCTCTTATGAATAGACAGACCCACAGGGTTACATAGGTGTGATTTAGTCTTCCCTCCTCTTTTGTGTTTGGAGGAATAACCTCTTTAAATGTGCACGTGGCACCTATTCCCTTCAGTGATAAATTAATTAATTAAAATTAATTTATTAACCCCAGGACTTTAATAGCACCTGTGTTTCAGGACCTTTCTGCTCATGTTCAAAACTTGCAAAATCCACAATCAAATATATATAATCAAAACATATCTGCGCTATCTGACATTTGTAGAATAAAATCATAATTTATGTGGGAAAAAGTTGTAATTTAATGAGAATAAATTATTATTATTTTTTTAAATCTACCCTCTCTATACTCTGCTGTGCATTAGCCTATATTATTGCTGTGCTGGTATGGCTTTTTACAAGACTAAATAACTGTAAACTGCCAGGAAAAACTAAAACATGCACTTATGACTCAAAGCAACCTTTTTTCTCATAATAGTATGACTTAATTCTCAAAATCTAAGATTACTTGTTTTTTCTAACAGTGATACTAATACTTGTTGTAGTTGACAGACACCCAAATCTGCCTTTTGGTAAATGCTATTCTCTTGCTTTGCAGCTAACTGTTAAACGTTTCTATACCAAATCACACATCTGATCTCAATAAAGATAATAGTTCAATGTTCAAAGTTCTTTACTGTACATTGTATAATTTGTTGAGAACTAAATGATGTAGCAACAGTCAATGGAAACCAAAATCACCAACCAACTGAAGCTGATTTCAAAATCACACAGAAAATCAAAGTAAAAAAGAATGAAAACACAGGTTGATTCAACCTACATGACTTTCATCATGGCAGCTCATAGTGTGACTCAGTAGTATGGCCCCCACGTGCCTGTATGCTCTCCTGACATCTGGGCATGCTCCTGATGAGATGGCAGATGAGGTGTCCTGGGGCATCTCCTCCCAGATCTGTATCAGGGCATCAGTGAGCTCCTAGATAGTATGTGGTGCTACTTTGTGCCGTCGGATGCATGATACATAACGTCTCAGAGCTTCTCAATTGGATTCAGGTCTGGGGATTGTGAGAGCCAGTCAATGGCCTTCATCATCCAGGAACTGCCTATACACTCTGGCCACAAGAGGCCCAGCATTGCCGTGCACCAGGAGGAATCCAGGGCCTACTGCACCAGTGAAAGGTCTGACATACCTAACAGCAGTCAGGGCACTGTTGGCTAGCACGTGGAGGTCTGTGTGACCCTCTGAGGATATGCCTCCCCACACCATCAATGACCCACCGCCAAACCGGTGATGTTGGATGATATTGCAGGCAGCATAATGTTCACCACAGCGTCTCCAGACTCTTTCACATTTGTCACATGTACTCAG
Organism: Micropterus salmoides; assembly: GCF_014851395.1. Classification (NCBI taxonomy): domain Eukaryota; kingdom Metazoa; phylum Chordata; class Actinopteri; order Centrarchiformes; family Centrarchidae; genus Micropterus; species Micropterus salmoides. The sequence continues at coordinate 26,481,111 of NW_024044348.1, forward strand.
TGTGAGTATGCTCTCATCTGTGAAGACAACGGGGCGCCAGTGGTGGACTTCTAATGATAATTCTGGTGTTCTCTGGTGAATGCCAATCGCGCTGCATAGTGCTGTAGTCCTCCTCCATGCTCTTGAGACTGTGCTGGGAGATACAGCAAACCTTGCAATGGCACTTATAGATATATACCATCCTCAAGGAGCTAGACTACCTGTGAAGTCTGAATATGCTGCAGGCACCTCCTCATGCAACCAGTATTGACAAGGACACTAGCAAAACACAAAATTAGAGAACCATCAGTCAGGAAGAATAAGGAGAGAGCAATTGTCTGTGAACACACAAAAACCATTCCCTTATTGGGGATTGTCTTGCTGTTGCCTCTCCAGTGCACCTGTTGTCACTTTCATTTAAACCAAATCAGGTGACAGTGATTCACAATCACTTATGCTTCCTAACTGGACAGATTGATGTCCCTGAAATTTAATTAACTTGATGTTATACTGTGATGATTAAGTGTTCTCTTTTTTGAGCAGTGTACATTGAGTAGACACTAATGGACAACAGAGGTCATATTTACATTTTCTATCATAATTATTGCTACGGACGATTCAGTAGTCACTGTATAATGGAAGGGACATGTTCCTACTGTCCTTACCTAATTCTACGCCCTTGGTATTCTACACTACTGGCCCCCAGTAATGCATATTTATTGTCTTCCATGGTCTTGCCTCATTCAGCATGTGCAGCGGTGAGAGTAAATCTTCTCCCTCTGTTGGCTTACGTACAGGCTCGTCTACTGTCGCAGGCAACACAAACACCTCTTATTTACTGTGTGATTTATTTATGAATTAAGTCTTTTAACTTTTTGCTTACATCCATTTCCCAGGGAGGGGAGGATGGCAGGGCTGATTAATTGTGGGTTGTCGTGCCCAGCCGAGGCACTGTTCTACATATACACACACAGGCTCCATTGAGACATTTGCATAGACACTCGCTCACACACGAATGCATGCACATGGCTGCATTACCTAAGGGACACACACAGACATACACAACGTGAACACAAAAACACATTCACTGGAAGGACAATGCCACTATTGCTTCAACCTTTTTACAGGAGAGCAGACGTCCCTCCCAGGGACTGGCATATTTGAATGTTCTGACCCCCTAGTTAAGGCTTGGACCCCCCCAAAAAGAGGCAACAACAGCTCAGGGGGGTCTTTCTTACCTGTAATTGTAATTATTTCAATATATTTCCCGTATTCATGCCTTACGAAATACGATTTCAGACACCCCTAACATGACGTTAGCTGAACGTCTTGTCCATTTGCATCACTCGCAGCGCAGCTGCTCCAGTCCGGTGCATCACACGCTAATGGAGACGCAGCAGGTTAATGTCAGTAGTTAACTATCTAGCTGCTTTAATACACTTAACTTTCCTACCTTCAGAGATTCGTGTTTCTTTTATTTAAAATAAGCTATCTGATGTTAGCTAGCTGAGAGCCCACCCTATCATTTCATTATCACTATGTAATTTCATATTTTATGTAATTGTCAGCTAACACTGGGGCATGAGCAGTGAAATTGGGGATTAGTTATTGTAGAGATACATTTTTACATCAATATAGAGTTCATTATTTCATATGAAGTCTTTTGTGAGTCCTTTCACAATAAACATGCCATTTGTTTTAACTCTGGAATTCCCAAAAAAATCCCAATTCCCCAACAACAGTGTCTGACTACTACTTTATTGGACACAGATTACATCATTCACGGTCGACATGAGCAAGAAGAAAGCAGATATTTGTTGAAAAAGATTAGTTGAAACTTTAAACTTGATGAGAATGATAAAAATTAGGAATTAGATATAATAATGCAGACTGTATTTTATGTGTCTTTAGTTCTCTATCAACACTGTGTGGGTTTGTTTTGAGCGGTCATGATGGTCTGCTGTTGTGTGTCTGACTTGCTGGCAGTTTTGCTCCAGAATACTTGGTGACCTCTGACTACAAAAGTTGGGGCACACATGAACTGGTGTAATGAATTTGATTTATCATCATCTTCATACTGATGACATTAGTTAAATAAGCAAGGCTATAGTAAGCATTGTTAGATTTTAGTTCACTGAAGCCTGCGCCTGTGCTGTACTGGGTTTTCTTTTGGACCTGGAAAAAAAGTTGACCCCCGGTTGTCACTGCATAATTCGCACCCTGCATTATCTACATAGTATGTCTGTACAGTGTCTGTGAATCTGAAAAGCAAAATATGTTAAATATTTGTGTATGTTAATATGCAGTAAGGAGGTTAGCCAAGACAAAGGAACATTATACTGCATATCACTGTGTTAAAACTTATTTACAGCCCAGAAAAGCAACTGCATTACCTCAGCATGCAACCACAGTATGCATGTCCCAGTGGGCTAAACCTTGTTGATGCAGGCCAGGTGGAACCAGATGGAGCCAGGGGATCAACACCCATGTACATTCATCAGGGGCTGCATGTGATGAGAGACCAAGTTATGTTTGAAAGTATGTTTGCCTCAGTGCACCTTACTGACTGGATTTTAAATGGACTGTTTAATTTAATTTGATTGCCAATTAATTTATGGTAGCCTAAAAGTTAGAGAAACAGGAAGGTCAGTGGCTCAATCCACAGTGGGGTTCTAGCAGGTAGTAAAGTGACCCCCCGAGCAGTGATACATTTGTTGCAAGTTGCAATCCTCAACACCAGATGCCACTAAAACTTACGTCGTGGTTTGAAAAAAAAAGCCACGTTGACTGCTGGTTGAAAACAGGAAACAAACAGCAGTCTCCTATGTATTATAGTCACTCTGACAATTCTCGCTATGAACTCTCATAAGAGGCGAGTTGTTGCAGGAAACGCCGGTGGAAACGAGGGAGATGAGTTTGTTGCATACATAGTGAAACTGCTAGCAAGACTTTACTTCAACACAACAAACTCCTCTCTTTAACTGTGACTGATGTTTCCACTGGTTTCTTCAACTCGCCTCTCATGAAATTTCAGAGTGAGAATTGTCCTTGAGCGAGACTTCTGTTTCATGGTAAAAACAAAGGGTGTCACTGGGAGTCACTTGTAGGGATTCTTCCCATGATGTTTGTTTGGCACCTCATATAACAGCCTCAGTCTGTCAGTGAGAAAAAATATGCACTTTTTATGGATGTAATTTTGACTGGCACCATTGCCCTGAGGAATAAGTTGCAGCCACTGAAGCTTTTTGATACCAAAATATGTGAAAATAGGGCCCATGTTTTAAATTTATTTTATTATTATTTTCAGTAATCAATATAGTAATTTATTATAGTAATCAATTAATTAAAATGTTTTGTCTATTAATATATACACACATACACGTTACTGTTTCATTTATTTATTTTATTTTTATTTTTTTATATATTTTTATTTTTTAACACACGCTTACTGTTTTATTTATTTATTTAAATTTTAATATATTTAAATTTTTTAACACACACACACGCTTACTGTTTGTTTTATTTATTTATTTTATTTTTAATATATATATTTTTTAACACACACACGCTTACTGTTTTATTTATTTATTTTATTTTCATTTTTAATATTTCTTCATTTTTTTCACACATACGCTTTGATTACTTTACGCTTTAATTACTTGTTTAATGAAATGTATGGGGTTGATTGTTCTTATGTTGTATGTATGATGCTTTGGCAATATTGTTACACATTCATGCCAATAAAGCTAATTTCAATTGAATTGAGAGAGAGAGAGAGAGAGAGAGAAAGAGGGAGCGAGCCAGGAGGCGCTGCACGAATATAAGCTCCTCAATACAGCTACTTAATCAAAAATGATTTTAAGTACACCTAGTAAAAATTTGGAAAATCAATATGTGGCTGTACGCGTTGATAATTATCCAAATTCTAGGCTAATTATGGGAAACACTGCTTTCCCTACCAGCCCCCTTCACCCCCAAACAAAGCCTCTCCCTTGACTTTTTAACTAACATCATATCCATAACAGGCCTAGGCCTAACGTTTCTTAACACCACCGGCTGAAATAAAAAAATAAAGCATGTAAATCCTGACTTTTAAACAGCGGTTTTGCTGCACATGTAGCCTATTTATAAGAGCAGTATTCAAAACGTTATGTTAACGCCACTCTCTCCTGATGAGTCCAAGCATCAGTAACAGTAGCTGCCGGAGTTTCTTTCTCTAAGTTTCACGTTGCTGTGCTGCTTGAGCAGATGCTTCAAATGTAGAATTGTTTGCTGAAAGACTTTTGCTGGTCGCACAGAGTTTACACTAGATGACAATGTTCTTTGCATCTTAGACTGTAACACAATAATGGCAGCGGCTACTTACAGCTGTGGAAAGAACACCTCTCTCCCTCGTTCTGCTTTCTTCCTCTAGTTTTGGCTCTCAGTGAACATGAACAACAGAAGGTCCGGTCCCGCAGAGCTGTCGCAGTCGTGGATTTACGTCAAGGATGGTGCGTTCAGTAATGAGTAACGCAGCGTTACTTGCCTTAGTAACTAGTAATAATATTACCGTTTTAGAAAAGTAATTATTTCCACTACTTAGTTACTGGGAAAAGTAATATTATTATTATATTATTATAGTGTGTGCCCAACACTGGTGTGCACACACTATTAAAGCAGAAACACACACACTCACAGGTTGTCTGGATGGGCTCCAACTCTGAGGTGAACTCAACTTTCCTCCTTGAGGTTCCCTTTGGAATTTCATTACCTGTACTCGGTGCTTATTGATCCTGTTATATACACTAGGCCAAGCAGCTGCTAAATTATTCAGTCTGGTTAAATAGGGCTGTTCCATTATTCAGATGCGTGGCACAGTGTAATTAATATTGTAGAGATATGTGACAAGCCGGATGGCATTTCACTCAGTGACAGCACATTGCTCGCTCTCTACTTTCGCTTTCTCTATCCTCCCCTTGTCTTTGTCATCATCTTTTCTCTCTTTTTTCGTGCTCTGTCTTTCTCACTCTCTCTTTAGTTCATTTTTTTTTGTTTTCTTCTTTTTGAAAATGGTCTTCCTCTTCACTTTCTCTGCTACTCTGTTTTATTTTCTTTCTTTCCTCTTTCTGCTCCTTTTTCTTCTTGACTTTCTAATTTACTCTTTTCCCCTCCGCCTCTCATTTTTCTCATCCAGCCCCCTTTTTTCCTCTCTGTCGCTTTATCGCAGTCTCTTCCATCTCCTCCGCCCTTCCAGGCTTCTAATGCTTGTTTTGAAAAGTTGGTTGAGAGAGCAGCATCTAGGGATTTTCTCAACCAGTTGTTGTGCATATGTGTGTGTGTGCATGCTTACACATTATGGGATGTCTTATGTTTTTATTGTGACATATATTTCTCAACTCTTTTCACAATAAACTGTATGGTGCTGAAGTTTGACAGAATATCCAGAAAATGCTGCATTGCTGTACATACAGTACATAAGAATAGCTTTGTTGTTACTGTATATCAGACTTATGACAGCGTCCACAATCTTGCTGTATGCTTGCATGTTTGAATAATGTGTAGGGCTGTCCCTGACTAAGGATTTACATAGTCGAATCAGAATTGTCAAGTCTTGCCTTTAGTCGACAGATAGTCAAATCATGTGTGTGTTTGTGCGTGGTGATTGCGAGCGAGGGGTTACACACGGTAGCTCTGCTTTAAACTTGAGAAGTTGCAGAGCTGCAGTCTCAATTTATCAGTCACTGCAACTTACACTGTACATTTACAGCTAAACTGAGGATTATTGTTTTACCATTTTCTCTCTGCTTACCTGCCATTCACCGGTCTTGTGCACATTTTTGCGTGCATGCTATGCGGCGGACAACTGCATGCACGTTGCAGTTCCTCCTGGGTCTATTTCAAGCACTATCTAAAAACAATATAATATTCTTTGTATGGTTCATCAATGGTGATAAATGATCCAAACGTCCCGCGAGGTGCGGACAACTTGGCACAATATCGGTGAAGCAGGGGCTCTGTCTCTTCAGCAGATGTTCCTCTACTGCTACTTAACACATACACACCATAGACACACATACATGCTACGCCTACACATGTGCACTGACCCCCATGCTTAGAGTTACAATTTTGAAATTATTCATGCACTTTAAAAACATTAAAAGCTTCTTTCTTTTCACAAGTTTATTTACAGCATTATTTGTTGAAATTTATATTGTAATAAGCTGTATATTAACTTAATGGGAAAAAACTGGTAGTTCTATCAGACGTTGAGCACCTCCATATCACCAAATGGCATGATCCTTGTTTTGCTTCGAAGCTTTGACTGTGAGATTGACGGTCAAATCAGGCTTAGCCCATCGAAGCATTGAACCTTCAGCTATTCAGGGTCAGCCCTGGTAATGGCCATTATAGAACCCCCCCATCATACTTCTATCCTCAATCTGTCCTTCATTACTATTGCAGAGAGGTTCTGCATTACTAATGCAGTGAAATACTGCATTACAGCTGCCTGCTCATTTGCAAAAGTTGTAGAATTAATATAGATGTAGGCCTACAGTATTTGCCAAAAACATCACACTGATGACAGCACAAAAACAATAACAGCACTTGAATTTTCTAAATGTATCAACTGTTCCTTGCACTTTTGTAAAATGAGATTTGCTCGCACCTAGTGCCTGTAACTATTCAGGATCAAATTGACAAAATAATGCAGTTTCTTTATCAATCTTTATGATATGCGGAATGAAATTATTCCAGACATGTATGGCCTGGTCACAGGATTTGTTCTCAGGATTTTACAGTAAAGACTTAAGTATTGAAGAGGGGGAAGAAAACTCTCTGACCTAATGAACTGGCTACCTGTAAGCTAGCCAGTTCATTAGCACTTTTGCTAATCAGACTAAATGTTTACACACTTGTAGATTGTTTATAGCCCTTTAATTCTGTCTTAACTTTTTTAGCAGTTTACACTCTGTCAGAGGATGCTAAATAAAAGTCAGTGGTGTAACACAGCTAATAAGCTAAGATAACCTCCATTTTGGGCTCTAGCTCTCTGTACACTGAAAGGACAGCACTGTTAAGATGGCTTGCTATTGGTCAATGGCATAATATGCAGTTCAAAGTTCACCAAAGTACATCTCACTGCAAAACATTTTTTTCACCCCTATAACTGAATCCATAGATTGCAGCAATTTCATTGGAATGAATTGATTTAGCCATGCAATTTTCCCGTTTTAAATGCTGGTATGCAGGCCTTTGGTGAGATTGCAGTTTACGCACACGCGCATGCTGTCTCTCACAGTAGAGTTTTATTAGGAAGCCTCCTTGGCCTTGTCCTCCTCTTCTTCATGCAGCCAATTAGGAGCCATCTCCTCTTGTTCTCATCAACGCTCCTCCTCCACTCTTGTCAAAGTTCTTTGACAAAACAGGGGAGAGGAGACTTCAAAAGACTCTGTTGTCTTGTTTTTTTACTTTTGTTCTGAAGCCCAGAGTGAAACTACAGAGGTGCCAGGATGACAACACAGAGCTCAAAGGGCCTGATGCTTTGTGTGTGAGCAAAAAAAAAGAACTGCAGGAATGGTTAATGCTGTTTGTGTGCTTATTTGTTCAATATCTGTATGTAAATGCGATGTGAGAGTCATGGATGCACGCACGCACGCACGCACGCACGCACGCACACAATCATTACGTACTCTCTGTGTCTAATTGTTCATGGGGGTTCATATGGGTCATAAGACACTCAAGTTGACTTTCTCGGCATATGCTGCTTTTCTCATTTTTTCTCATATTTGCTACACTACAGAACAAAATGTGTTCTGTTTAATGTGTTGATTAAATAGTTTTGTGTTGAAAGTACAACATAACTCTCCGATGACCAATTTCACACTATTTTAAATTCTTACTACCCTCTTTAAAAGCAACATTGTAGTATTTTTATCTTAAAATAACAACTTTAAAATCATTTTGTTGGCACACTGCCTTGTAATAGGGTGAATGAATTCTAACACAGGCATTACTACATAATGTTGCTTTAAGTATCTAGAATGGCGCTCAGTGTGTGATTTTCCTGTCAGAGAAGAATTCTTTGTTAGTCCATATTTGAAAAGTTATTAAGAACACAATGTTGTGATTGCCTGAATGAATCTTTCATGAGAACGTGTTTTTAGCTAATGAAAGTTGCGATTATCCAATAAATGATCAATTTGACTTGAGGTACATAATATTAGGTGTTGTGACAGTGGGGATTAACCACATGCTTTCGCAAACAGTACAGACATAAGTGGAGGTCAGTGCATACTTTAGTTACTGTGTTAATCTAGACACATTCTTTTTTCTTCCTTCCGCTTGTCCTTTCATTGCCTGTCTCATTATCACTCCCTCTTTTTTTTCTCTCTCCATCAATCTGTTATTGTCTTACCACCACCCTCCTCAGGGGTTTTGACTGTTCTCAGCTGCTAGTTAATATTTAATCTACTGTTAAATAACACATTGTTGATGAGTCACCGTCTGTCTTTCAAACACATTCAGTAACAGTGGTATTTGTTTTTGTGGCTTACATTGCAAATCTGGGAAATAATGTCTTTCTTCCAGTAAAAAATGCCTCGGAAAAACATGTCAGCAGCCCTTTCCCCACCCTGGCTGGGCTCATGAACCATAGTTTTTAAAAATACACTATTGCACTGCTGCAATATTTGGTGCTTTGCTTCTACTTTGTTCATAATGGACACACTGTTTTTCAGAAAGCTGTGTTTGCATAGATAAAGAGACAGACAAAAAGAAAAAGTAAAGGGGAAATACTCGAATATGTTATTGTTGAGAATGCATAAACATGAAGAATTTTTACCTTGTGATTAAACTGGCTGCATGGCACAGGCGGGGGGGGGGGGGGGGGGGCTAATTGGGCTTAAGACCCAGATCTTTTAGGTTTTTAAAATAAGTTCCACTTTGTTTCATTTCAAGCTCTTTTACCATGGTGGCGGTAATGCATCTTTCAGCCGGTTTGCCGACTGCTAATAAACACTAAAGAAGAAGAAAAATAGAACTCTTCTTCTTTGTCGTTGTGATAAGAGGCTGTCGTCTGTGTTGTTTCACTGGCGCCCCCTCAGTGAGCGAGCGTGCTAACAAACCAGGTAAACCTCACCGGCTGTTCACAGAGAGAAGCAGCGTCAGACAGTGAACCGTGGATGACAGGGACTTCAGGTTTGTGAGTCTGCAGTTGTAACACTTGAGTTAAGTGACTGTATTGCTGGCTAGTTAGATGTTATTAGGTGATATAATCTCGCTGTTAGAGATGTTCGTCAGATTCCGAGGCTAATATAAGATTTTCAGAATAAATTATTTATTATACAAAAATGTCGACCTGAGAAGAGCTCTTATCAGCTAATTAACTCAAAAACTTTTTAAGTCTTTAATCTCTCAGTCTAGTTCTGGTGCTCACAATTAACTTTTCCAGCATATTCAAAAATTTTTTGGTTTGAGATGTTCCTGTACTAATCTAACAAAAGTAATAATAGGCTAGTTTAATTAATATTACTGTCCAATCACATCACATTATCAGATGCAACTGTGTTTGCTTAGCTTAAAGCCCCAAAGCTTCATAATGCCTCATCCACTCATCACTACTTGCTAGCTGATGTTAGCTGATCTGACTGTGTTTGAGGGACTATATTGTCACACAGATGAGTCAGCTAGGGAAGAGGAAGGACAGGCATCACAGCAAGGGGCAGCGGCTGGATTAACTGCACATTGGAATATAGGGACTAGGGAAGCAGGTGAAATGGAAGAGCGACAAGAGATGAAAATGCATTTAGAAGAAAGGAGTGAATAGAAGATGAGTAAAGGGAGCACAGATGCTAGAAGTAAATGTAAGAGAATAAGATATGCATTTAAAATTTTTGCATCTTTATGATGATATGTTAAGTTTATGATCAGTAGGGGTGAGAGAAGGACGGTGGTGACCATAAAGGAGCTGAAATCCGTAAAGTAAATTAGGGATGAAATTTAGTCCTTTTAATCTAATGAGGAGACGTTTTGTTTTGGATTTTAATGTGCAAATGAAATGCTTAGTAATTATCCAGAAATCAAAGAAAAAGAGATTATTGGAAGATTTTGTAATTATTTTATAATCGTACCGCAGCCCTCTGAATCATAATCAAATGGAATCATGAGGTGCTTAGAGATTCCTGTTACAATATATTTATACTGTAGCTTGGTTATGTAACTTAAAAATAGTAACATCAGATAATTTTTGTCTCTTTTTAGTTGCCAGGAGTGAAAATGAGTGATCCTCAACATTTGGTGTGTTTTGGATTAACTATTGCTGGAGAACAATTAAATAAAGAATTGATTGTAGCTCTACAGGACGAATATTTTCCAAAGAAACATTCATCTTTTTCCCAGATAGTGTATAGATTTTTAGGCAGTCTATCATCTCAAACAGCATGAAAAATGGTGTATTTAGCCGGCTTAATGGGGAAAAAATCTCCCCGGGGGGTGCATGCCCCCGGACCCACCTAGGTTTGGGCTAAGCACCGAATGTTTACATCTGGCTCTGCCTCTGCTGCATGGATGTGATGCCTTGCAATGAATTTCAGGGTTCACCATCATTCTTGTCAGATAAAGTCGGTATCTGATGCATCCTCAGCTGGAAAATAATCCATTTGGATCTTTATCCGCCCTCAGTGTTCTTCTATCTGTCTGAAATTGCAGTTTGGCTAATATACATATTATATATATATATATATATATATATATATATTACGTCAAACATGTAATCATGTGGCCAAATTATATCTAAAGAGAATTTAATATACCAACAGCAGACAGACTGACAGACAGCGGGAGGCTGTGAGACTTTCAGTACAGGTCTTTATTCTGTTCAGGTTATTTTCTCTGTTGCACAATCCTCTGAAGTAACCACTGAAGTAATTTTAAGGTATCTCCAGACTTTTTACAAGTTTAGCACATCAGAAAAATTCTGAATCGGAGGATTGTTTTATTTCTCTTCTTTTAGTTCAACAGTTCCTCTGGAAATGTTCAGCACATAATTTATGGAGACCATGTGTAATTAATGATCAACCCCAAACTGCGTAAAATACATGAGCTACTGAAATCCATTGAAATTACCAGTCTAAAGATTTTAAAAATGTTATGCATTAATTTAGTAAAAGCTTTAACCCCTTGACGCCTGAATTTATTTACAATAAAAAAAATTTATTTAATTATTTGTCTTTTCATTTGATTTCAAGCTGATGTTAAATTAAGTGGAGATTGTTAATTTGTGTATAGAACATAGAAAACATACAAATTCAGGTATGATGCAGGTATGATGCAAATTAGCGACAGCAGGAATAAATGAGAAACCAGTGCTTGCAAAAGGTTCCTAGGTATGTATCGAATATGCACAAACAGGCATTGGGGGAATACATGTGCTATCTTGGCTGCAGTTTGAAGGGAAGAGGTGTGATGCAAATTTGCGTCAATCAGCGTTAAGGGGTTAATGATTATTGTGATTATTGTGGATAGAAAGGGTGTAGAGTATATAGTGCATGTGATGTAGAACTGCACCATGGTCTTGTCTTTAACTATTTTTATTGCTTAGGTACAGTATACAGTAGCTTTTATTTATTTATTTATTTATTTATCATTTACAGAAGAGATATATTTATTTAGACTCCACTCACATGTTTTAAAACATGTTTCGTACTTATAATACACTATGTTTTCTCCTGAGTCTAAAAACATCTTATATCAACTGGAAATGTTCTGTAAGGGTGATTGTGAGTTTTAAAGTTTTTGTCTGTACCTTGCCTCTTGCCATGCTCCAGCCCCCAGTAACTCCCAACAGAATAACTGGCTCTGAAAACGAAAGTATGGATTCTAACATTGCTTCTGCATATTTAGTTTTTTTCTCAACAAACAAGTAAAAGTAAAAGTTTCCTGTTCCAGATTAACCCACGGACCCCGCTTTTTTTCTTCTTTGACCGATCTTTGGCTTTGAAGCTAAACAGCCGCATGAAGTTTATCCTTGACCAGCTGTCCCTGTCAGGTTTTAGCGTGCAGCTCGCTGCTCCAATTTCATCTAAGGGCTCATCCAGGGCAGGCCTGTAGCTGATAATCCATCATAGATGATGGTACTGGATGTTACACGCGCGTGCACACACACACATTTTGAGTTTCACTCTTTAGTAATCCAGTTTTTTCCACTGAAAACTGGTGAATAGTGCATGTAATGTGTGCACCATGTGAGTGCTCTTCCTGTGTATTCAGTTAGAATTCAAATCAACGTTTTCCTCTTAATTATCACCTAGAATATAAATTCCAAAGTGCAGAAAATTGAATTAAAAATGTCTCTTTCACGTCACCTAAGAAGTCTCTCACTTACCACACGGTTATCCTTTAAACCGTGCCTCCCCTCATTCCCCTCCCTCCACCGCTCTCTAATTCTTTCCCTTTGCAAATTGGGGACATTGTTCACACTGGACGTTGTGCTAAAGAAGTGAGATGAAGGGTTATGTTTGTTGTGTATTATAAACCACTTGGCCATGTGGTGATTTCCATAACAGTTGTGCTTGGCAAACGTTGCAGCTTGTAAGAAGGGCAGAGTTTTTGTAAGTGTATTATCAAGCTGAGTTGTTTTTAGATGAGACAGATTTACGGTTTCACAACATGCATTGTCTCTTCTTTTATTCTTCCCTTCTCCTATCCTCCACTCACACTTTAAATGTAATTATCACGGCTTGTCTTTGCCAAATGCACCAGATGTTAGCCCCCCGTACACCTCAACAGTCTTCCACTTCTCTCTTACTCTGAATGTTAATACGTTTGCAGTTTGGTAGGGAGGGAAAACTGTGTTACATTACAGTCTTTTCATTTCTAAAAATGTAAATACTCCACTTAAAAGAATGCATCAATTTACATTGTATGTTTTGACAACACCAGATACAAAAGTCAGATTGCTAGCCCTGGTGTGCAGTGCGTGCTGTTATAGCCTGTTTGCTCATGAATTAAAGAAAGAAAGAAAGAGAGAAAGAAATGCCATTATCTCAAATTGTAGTTACTGTAAGTTTACGTTTTGTTGTATTTAATTTTTTTCAGATTTTTTAATATATATATATATATATATATATAAAACAGACAAAACAATGAACACAAAACAAACAAAACACCAAGAACACACTAAATCAGGCCAAAACTACAAATTCAAACCCATACATCCTGATAGACACACACATACAAGATATATCATCACAGCAACTGAATATGAAAGTATATAGAGAGATGAATTTTTAATGAGGATCAAATACAGGTTATATTTCAAAGTATGCTATGAAAATTAATTTTTTAAATGCAGTTATTTAAGTTGAGCAATTCAAATCAAAATGATTAAAATTCAGTTTCTAGTGACACATATTTTTGCCCATATTCATCCCTCCAATTCAGAGACTGTGCACCCATTTAATTCTGTCTCTTAACTGCACTAAAGCTGAAGCACATTTGCCCAATCAGCATTCTTTTATTGTATTCTGATCTTATATATTGTACTGCACTTGCATTTTTCTGTGTCATTGAGGGCAGCAAACTAAGAAAGTCATCAATCAGCACTACTTACTTCTCTCTCACATGGCAATAATGCTCTCTAGAGTCTTGACTGCAGCAATAAATAAAACAGCCCGATATCATTACCTTTTCGGAAAAATTGAAAAACACAACACAATTACATATCGTGGAACAAAAATCTCAGAAATGGTACTTGATTCCCCCTGTCATTTAAAATAATTTACCATTTTCTGTTTCTGTCTTACCTAAGATATCATGAAAGTCAACAATTGTTATATGCTCAAGTATATGCATGGAATGACAATGGGGCTTTTTTAATATTTGATTATTTTGGTGTTCTCAGCGGTTAACTGGGCTGGCCATCAGTGCCATTTGTATTAATTAATGCATTTCTTTAAAATGAAAAAAAATAACTCCATCTGTCTCTTTGTATTCGTCCATCCATCCACTGACAGATGTGTATCCGTCTTGATGAACAAGACAAAATGATCCTGGGCATTCTCTGCACACTGTTGTTTGAGACCCGCCTTTATTGTGAGCCAGCACTTCATTAAATCCTGATAGCAGCTGAAAAAGACCTGCGTGGAATGAAGTGCGACACATTAATGAAGTACGATTTATCAACTGGTAAAATGGATCCAGCCGTTCGGTGTGAGGCTAATATCAATATCAAAATTCTGGCTGTTTTGACAGGGAGTTCCATTTAAGTTGCCTTTCATGCTTTTTCTCTCTGTCTCTCATTCTCTGTGGTGCCACCATTTAGTCTGCATCTCTACCTGCTCTTAATACTTTATCCTTTTCACCTGTTCTCTACATGATTTACACATTGCACTTACTGTTGGACATTCCCTTTGTGCCTTTCTTCCTCTGTCTGCCAATAAGTATCTTCCACTGTCTGTCTCAGCATTTCCGTGTCTGTCTGTCTCCCTTTCTCGGCCAGTTTCAATATTCCAATTTCAGATACGTTCACTGGCATGGCCGTTAAAATTGATAGAGTACATAATATCTCGCCTCGTTTGCACATCTTATCTCCACTCTACTGGTGAGGACCCCCCTCGTCGCCTCCACACACACCCACACACCTGCCTTCTGACTTACCTACCGGCTCTCTCTCTGACCTTTTATTCAAGCGTGCCTTCTCGCTCTCCTCTTAATCGACATCCTTTCTTAGTACCTCCTTCCTTCCTACCACTTCACCGGGACCGACTGGTATGCATTGTGTGCTGCTGCAGTTTTCACACATGCACATTTACTCATGTCACTTTGAGGACATGACATAGACCCTACCATAACCCTAACCCCAACCACTGCCCAAAATAAGCTGTCCCCCAATCAGTCTTTAGTCTGAAAAGTGTCTGCAAAGGCAGCGTAAGTCAAACCCAAGAATTCTTTCTTTTGTTCATATGCACTGCCACTGTGTGTCAAGACAAGTGTGCCTCTTGTTATGTCATGCTGTGTGTGTGCATTATGGTTGAATAGAATAAGGTCAGGTTGACAGTCAGGCAGACAGATGATTTGGGGCATATGACCACCATGCCACACTGCCTTGCCTTCACTACTTCTCTCTTTGGTCCTAAGTACAGTGCTTTTCTCCTCTAGTCTCATTCCTCTCTGTCATTTGAGTGTTTTGTTCTCTGCCTTGTGACTTTCTGTTATCTCTCTTCTCCATCACAGGATAATCACAGAAACTAGAAAGAGACTTTTCCCTGTCTCTCGTCGTAATGCCCATCCTGCTCCAGAAAGCTGCATTGACTAGAATAACCATATGTTATACCTACGGTGATTTGTGTGGCATATGCACACACACACGCACACACACACACACACACACACTCACTCACAAACACACACACACACAATGGAAGAAGCGAAAAACCTTTGCAGCTATTTCTAAGCCTCACCAGCTGTTTACTGTACCTGCCTGTTTCTCTCCCTCTCTCTCTCTTTTCGTTGCTCTCATTGTATTTTCTTGTCTTAACAGATGCTTGTGTTGCTTTGAGATACCCAGATGTTGGTGGGAATGATGATGTAGGAAGTGTGAAGCTCAAATTTCACTTCTCCTTTCACTTCTAAGTTTTCTAAAAGAAGGCATAGCTTGTGCCTCTGTCTTATCTCTTGTTCTTCTCCCGTCCTCTAAGATTAATTTCAGCAATTTCCTAATGATATTGAACACAAGGGAGAGAGATTTTGTCCAGCAAATATCCCCTGTAAGCCTCACATCATTGTGTCAAAACATAATACTCGTGATGCACTTAATTAGTTCTAGAAATCAGAAAGAAGTGATGATGTATTTACCCACCCTTGGGCAGAAAACTACTGTTGTTTTTAGCAGCATAAAGCTCCACTCAGAGTGATGTGTTTGTGTATGTATGTGGATTTGTCTGTGTGTGCGACTTTGTCTGAACACTTTAAACTCTAATCAAGATATCAATATGTGCTGTTGTAACTCTAACTGCACACTGATTTATTTTTCACTTGGAGGTAATTGAGGATCTTTGTTTGTTTATTTTAGACTGAATTACACCACCAATCCAATATCAGCAACATTATTTCACTCGTCAAGGTGATTTAAATATCTGTTTCAAAAATATATGTACATATACACATAATCTAATCCCCATGCTTCAGTTTTGCTTTTTTATAAGTTGAGTCAGTTTTGGCCAGTATATGTTCAGTCTGCATAACACTGTACTCACCACATCATTAACATTCAGAAATCAATGGACCCTCTTAAGTACAAGCTTTGACCATGATCTTTCAACAACAGGAAATGATGTTAACCGCTACTTGCGTGGTTAGAGATGTTAACATCTGCAACATAATTCACCTTGTTGCACCCAATTTGATTGGCCGCTTGATGTACAAAATATCTAAACAATTTTGAAAAACTACTACTTTCCTGTGAACAGGAAATCTTTTTCATTTAGTCCATCTGCATGACTTCTCATTTTGTATGTAAGATTGACTCTTGTGTCAGACAAAGATGAGTATATACCTGCAGTCTACACTTGTTCAAGTGTTGACTTTTCTGATAATTTTGGTTTTAATTAGTTATTTGATGCTGTTAAAAGATATATTTCACCGTTATAATTAACAGCTGAGCCCTGCTTGTGAATGAGTTGGCAGGGTGTGTGGGCAGGACTTCGATAATGTGGCTTCAACCCCATTCACTACTGTGCAGACTTGGCTCCTAATGCCGTCAACAGCATGTTAGCTTGCTCATCATTTCAGTGCTAATTAGCACTGAAACCACATACAGCTGAGACTGTTAAACTAAATTTGTTTTGCAGGTATTTGGTCATAAAGGAAAGTATTTATTGGACAATTTTTGAGCTGATGGCGCTAGATGAAAAGTCAATGTATGTAGCTAATTTAATCGCATTCCTTCTAGCTGTGGAGACATTTAATCTAAAAACTATAAATGTCAACTTCATGGTGGCACTAGGGGAAAGTCAGAGGATCACAGAAGTCTGGGAACCATGAATGCCAAATAACATAACTGAAGGGAACCAGAAACAAAGAGAATCCTAGACATGTCATAGTGTAGTCACGGTGTGATGAAGCCAACTGCAACTGGTACACCCACAGGAAACCAACACAAAAGTGTGTCTTATTCAAACCACCCTAACCTGTATGAGATTTGATCCTTTGTCGCCTGGGGAGAAAGTCTCTAGACCCTTGTGCAGTTTACAGTGAGTTGTTGAGCTAGGGGAAACTTTATAAACTCTTCAAATATGCACTGCGTGGGAGCCCCTCATACACATCAGATATGATAAGAACAGCTGATTTCAGTCACACTGTCTCAATGAAAATGTCCAGCTGCAATGGGCCAAACATTCAAAGATTCAGCCTGAAACTAGAAAAGGAGTCCTCCCTCTCTGTCACCCTCTCTCCCTCTCCTCAAGATATTCACAAGAGAAGTGAAACTTTAGACATGCTGGTGGTGCTAGAAGAGAAGTCAGCAGGCAAATGAATGCTCTATGTCATGACAATTCATTCAATTGTTGTTGAGATGTTTCAGTTTTCTGGATCAAACTGGTTAACCAACTGATCAACCAAGTAGTAGTTTTTCAAAATTGTTTAGATAATTTGTACATCAAGCGGCCGATCAAATTGGGTGCAACAAGGTGAATTATGTTGCAGATGTTAACATCTCTAACCACGCAAGTAGCGGTTAACATCATGTCCTGTAACAACTATTAGTCGACTTTACAAATTCTGTCCTGAAAGTGTATCTGTTCTGATTTGACACTACTGGGAAACAGTGGAATGTAACAGCTAAACCAAAATCCTATTACTGTAATACCCAGCGGTTTTGGCAAGGTCCTTATTCATTCAAATCCAGTGTATTTAACACCCAAAGAAACGTTTATCTGATGCTTTCATCTTCTGAGGCCCACTTGGTCAGGTGAAAATTAGCAGATACCTAAAAAGATAATTTTGTGTGTAGAAGATTTGTTGCTGGTGTGAAATAAACTGTCTGTGTTTTGTCTTCTCTCCTGTTTCTCGGCCTGTCAATTTCAACACACTGGAAATCGGATATGACAGGCTTTGTAAACGGAGCTCTCACAAAGAGAATGCCAGTCACACGTTTCTCTTTATTTCCTCCTCTTCACCGTGCCCCCCATCCCCTCCCCGCACACAACTCCTCGGTCTCCTCTCGTATCCCCCTCTGTCCGTCTGCACCAAAGATCTAAGCGGTTTTCATCTCTTTGTCGGAACTCTTTCTCTCCTCTCTTTATCTTTTCATCCTGGGGAAGCTCAAGTGCTGCAAACACAGTCTTATGGAAGAGTACGAGTCATGTTTGACCGCGCTCTACAAACCCCAGATCACTTCACATCACTCCCGTCCTCATAACACCTAATCCCCCACCTCTGGCTTGTTGTCTTTTCTTTCTTTCATGTTTTTCACCTCTTTCTGTCTACATAACATTACAAAGCTACTGTCATATTTTTCACATATTCAATTTTCCTGTTGGCCTTGGCTTCGGGTAAACTCTGACCTGTGTATATGTTTGACATAATTATAAGGGGATTTGCAAACTTATTTACAACTGCCTCCCTCTTCACTGCTTTAGCTAATTTATATAACATTTCTGGATTTGTTTTTGGACCTTTTGGAGAAAAGACCAAAAGACCGTAGGACTGCAAAAAAATGAACAAAATTTTGGAGCTTACGTTAGGATCAGGTTGAGATCATTAAAAGCATCTTTTGAATTTTCCCTTTTCCCAAGGTTTTCATGCCCTATCCCTTCCAATAATCTATACTGAACAATATTTCAAAGAGAAGATTCACTGTCCTTGGATGTGAAGCCTGCAGTGCTCTCTCTATTCCATTACAGTTTTTTTTATTTCTCCACCTCCCTGCGCTTCCAATCTTCCCTCTGCTCTCCAATGATCCCCCTTTATTAGCTTCTGCTGTCATCTGACACTTTTGTTGATCGCACAATCTCTTTCTCCTCTTATTGTGATTGTGGTGGAAAGTACACAGTCACTCACTGACAAAACACAGGTACACACACATATGCCAGGTATCACAGCATTTATCACGCACCATCAAATTCAGCCGGGCATGCAGATTTCACGATCCCAGAAAAGTCCTTCTTTGGTGTGGATAAAATAAATCAATCACGGCTCTGGTTGATGGGTTTGTAGTCAGTACTGTTGGCTGTCTGATAAACTGTCCCATCCATAGTCTTCCCCACTGGGACACACACATATACACCAACACAACACAAACATTATCGTAGATGAATCCATGCAATAAACATGCACAAACAGAGAAGATACAACCAAAAATTCCAGGAGAGAATGACCACATACTGAATTACTGGACATATAGACATTCATTATTTAATATACTAAACACGTTTCTCGTGGAAGGAAGATTTTATTTTGTCTATCTGTTCTATCACTGTTTCTCTGTCACTGTGTTTCTGTCTGTTTGCACTCTGTATTAAGCTCCCCTCAGGGAAGTGATGATTAGTGTACGTGTGTGTGTATGTGTAATTAATTCACATGCTACTGTAGGTTTATTGTCTCATCCTCCACCGTGGTCATTTAATCAATACCGCTCACTGTGATGTGTGATCAGGTGATATCTGTGTTTTTCACTGTCCTGACCAGGCTGTTTTCCTTCCTCTTTCTGTCACTTCTTGACTTCTTGCAGCATTTTATTGCTTTTTACACACCTTGATGCCATGATTCTTAATTCACATTTTTTGTGAACAGTCAGGCTTTCGGGCAGGGCTGGACTGGGACAAAAAAATCGGCCCTGGCATTTTTGGTCCAGGCGGCCTGCTAAAAGCGGTCGGACACCCCTCACCAATACACCATCCTTCCATTTAAGGGCTCAGATTAAGGGTGTGATGAAACACTTAACCCATGAGATATAACATTGTACAAGATTGGGGTACAAGATTGGGGCCATGACAAGACAAGAATAGATTTTAAAAGGACTACTATTTAAGAAAGACAAATGTATTGATTAAACAGTTGATAAGGGTGTCTGGTGGTCTTCCCCCAGAGGATTTTGAGCATGAAAGGGAAACACAAAATTCAGGTGGCAGGTGAGAATTCAGAATATAAAAATATAATAGAATATAATGCAGTAATCAGTAGCTTATATTATTGTTTTTAACCCAAATTACTTTTTTTGGACAACACAGTTTTCTTCTATATTTACTTTGCATTACAGGCTTACTGTGCAAATAAACCTTTTTCATAGCATTTTATATTTGTTAATTAACATTTCTTGGTGCTATTTTTCAGAACATTTTTAACAAATGCTTTTAAAAAGGGGTGGAAACACACAACTCCATGCTCCCTCCTACAGGTTGAGCCACTCCATGCTTACCACTTCACCTCCACTCTCCTCCTGCTCTCTCTCCCTGGGCCCTGTCACTTTGTCACTCGCTAACACCATAGACTGCCAGGGGCTACAGCCCTCCTTTACTTCTTCAAGTGTCTGTGCCTGCTCTACATCGGGTGCTGCAGCTGATGTTAAAACTACTGCAGTCCCGGTAGCAAACATATCGGTTGTTTTCGCGCATTTGGATTAGATTTATTTTTTGGGGGGGGGGGCTAGTAAGAGATGTGATTAGGCAGGCCCAGTGTCGCTGTCCTGGCTTTATGGGCCGATCGTTAGCCCATAAATAAAAACAGTTATTTAAATAAATAATTTACGTTATACCGGCCCCAAAGGTGCTTTGGCCCACTGGGTATTTGCCCGGTATGCCAGATTACCAGTCAAGGCCAGCTTTCGGGTTTCGTTTTGCTTGACGTCAGCTAGCTAGCTTGCTAGCAATATCCACTGCCAGGTCGGACAGACTGAATAAAGCAGAATCTGCACACTGGTCTGTCGATTCCCGTGGCTACCTCTTGTAATCATAATGTCTTGTCAAAAAACAACAACAAACCGGGAGGGCAAATCAGTGTGCAGAGTCACAATGAGTCTCTCTCATAGATATGACAGTTATCTTGTATATATTCACTTTACAGTTTATGTGACTGTCGTGGCTCAAGAAAGCTAATATATGCAGCTATCATCTACACACTTTCTAAAAAACTTGTTACAAGCACTCCTAAATCTCACCAATCAACACACAGTTATGTGCCAGATTATTTTTTAGTCAGGAGAAGAGATTACTTGGAATCTGTACTTATTATCTATCAACCTAACAGTGATGACAGCACTACAGGAATCACTTTTTATAAAGATTGATGTCTAACTATGTATTTAAAACAAAGGTTGTCTAAGGTCTGACAAAAATTTCAATGTTGCAGTAGGTTTATGAATATAGTATATTGGTTTGGTAAAAAACACAAATTAGTAAATACAATAAGCGATGCAGTTTGCACTAAATTTAGTTTCAGATCTTTTTTCATGCATATCAGCATTAAATATTATATATTAGTTCTTTCACTCCAACTCTAAAAGTTTTCTTATTTGTCAAACTCTATGGTAGCTAAGACAGAATTATAAACTGCTTGTGACTTTCTAATTGGACTACATTGGATAACAAAATGTTCTTGTGTTTGTTTCTTTTTTAACCTTTGAATCCACTGGAAAGAAAAAGGGCAAAAGGGAAATTCTATTCACATGTAGATGCCTCCAAAACAAGAATCAAATTAGAAAGTCACAAAGCAGTGAGGGGAAAAAAAGGCAGCTTGCTGGGTTTATCCAGGCACAGTCTGGGTTTGGATACCTGCCACTGAATTCAGCCTTGATGTAATTCATGTTTTTCAAGGAAGACAACATCTGGCTAAAGGGAAGCTGTATCTCTTTAGTGGTACAGGGATTTTAGGTGACTTCATAAAAATACACGGGAAAACAGAGCCCAAAAGCCCAACAGCCCAAAAGAATATATGTATTTATTATTTCATTGCGTGCATTTGTGTGTTCATATGAGTGTGTAAGCAGGAAAACAGCAATTTACAGTTGATTGAAAGCACCAAAGAGGTTACTGAAGGTTAGTCCTTTCATTTATAACAGCCATTTAGCGGTTAGGTCAAAAGTTAAATCAATGTCTCAGACGTGTTTTGATATCTAGAGCTCCAATCGAGCCAAAATGAAAAGGATGGGGTCATGACATCAACTATTTGATCTCTCTCCATCCTGTCTGCAGAGAAGAATCCTGATAAAATTGCTGAGGCAATGTGAGTCACCCAGACTTTTTGTTGTGAGGCAGTTTTGTGTGTGTGTGTGTGTGTGTGTGTGTGTGTGTGTGTGTCTGTGTGTCTGTGTGTCTGTGTGTCTGTGTGATAAGTGTTTATTTGGGTCAGGTGAACACTTCCCACTACTGCAGTTAATCGATAAAGTCTGCAACTTTTCTCTTAGGGAACCCACTCACCACTACTCTTATCTCCTTCTCTTACTTTCCGTCCCTTTCCTTTATACTTGTGATGGCAGGGGAAGGGCCAAAGCATCTAAATGGTCTCTTGTGAATGAGGTGAATTGAGACAGAGCTCATCGGCATGCATGAGCAGCTCCCATAAAGTAACTACGCATATCAATCATGCTCTGCGTGACTTAGTGTTCGACGGGATTCATGACCTTCTGTGGGATTCCTCCGGCAAGATACAGTATAATGTACGTGGAAACTCAGAGGCACAGACATTGACACATGCATGTGCGCACGCTCACATTTCAATGGCACAAACACACACACACACACACACACACACACACACACACATACACACACACGCGCGCGCCTTTTAACACAACCACACTGCTCAGCACTCTGTCAAGCTGTCACTGCGGTTTGACACCAGCTCTCCTGTCTCATCATTAGTTTTAGTGAGAGATGTCCTGTCCCCTCAACAAAAACAAACATGGCAGGCGGTGACGAATCAATTAATCAGACGAGGCATTTGCCGATATTTATGTTTCACTTACAACTAATGCGCATTGAATGTCTCAGAAAGTTCCCAATAATGCATTGACAACAATTTCAATCAGCATTCCCTGGAACAGTTTTGATTGATGAATCATCACAGTCAGATAGATCGCTGTCAAAACAGCTGCTTTCTATGAGTGATGATGGTCTTCCACGCTAACTGCATTGATACACCTCTGAGCAGGACCCAGCACTGTGCTAGAACTTGTGTTAATAACATCTTCCCATGTTTTCCCCCTTTCTGCTACGGCCTATGGTCTGATTTTAGACTATTGATCCTTGATACTATTTTGTTACCTTTTCGAGATTTGTGTTTTTGCTGTTGATATGCTACAAATATGCTATAAATGGATCTCATAGTTGTTGCAGTACCATCAGATTTCTTTAGAAAGTAAAATGTTAAGATATGAATTTGTTGATGACATAAATTTACTTCAGTGTTCTGTATTCTGAAAACCCCTCACAGAAGCCTGCCAGAAGTACACCAGTTGAGCAAAATATAATAAATATACATGCTCACATAGTTTAACTGATAGACAAAGCTACCAGGTAAACTACGTGAACATATATATTTTTCACTTTTCACTTTGACTTTGATTTTCACACAATGTAAACAGACCTGCCTAGTGTAGAGAAAAAATGGCAGTACTCGTGCCGTAGACATGACAATCTTGGTACTTTGTGCTAAGTTAATCATAAACTATGGTAACTATTCAACCAAGCAACAAAGCAGCAGATGCTGTGTATAT
Source organism: Micropterus salmoides (assembly GCF_014851395.1). NCBI lineage: Eukaryota > Metazoa > Chordata > Actinopteri > Centrarchiformes > Centrarchidae > Micropterus > Micropterus salmoides. The sequence goes on from NW_024044348.1 coordinate 26,504,779, forward strand.
ATTAGTGACCATGCACACGTGGCTTTGTGGGATGCAACACCTCTATTTAACTTGAACAGTTGTCAAATATTTGCAAATGTTACAAAGAGGTTAAATGTCATTTAGATGGTTAGTTGGCTATATGTGGACTGTCCAGTTAGGTTTTTTTGATGATGTGATATGTGTTGGCATACCTGAGCTGCGTGTGAGACTAGAGCAGAAAGGGAACGTCTCGGTTTTGGCCCTTGCCTTGTTTGCATCATTTCTTCGTTTTGCTTTTGACTGTATCGTCCCCATTTGCCTACTTCTTTCTCTGTCTTATGATTATTACCATCTACTTCTATTCTATATTTCCTTTCACCTTAAGTACCCCTTCCCATTGATCTCTTTTCAATTGCTTTATCAAATTCCTGGTTACATTAATTTGACTTTCCTGTCCTTGGTTTCATTGTCTCCTTTCTTCTACTGTTTGATTCTCATTCAGCTTTGCTTTTGCCCTGTTTTTTGTTTTTGTTTTTCTCTCTTTTTGTTTAGTTTCTTCCCTCTTTCTGTACTTTTCTACCATTTTTCTGCCCTTTTTTTGCTCACCCTCTTTTTCCTCTCTGTCTTGCCTTTTATTCCTCCTCCTCTCTCTCAGCCTCCCTTTCTCTAGTCGATCAGACAGTTGAAGCAGCCAAGCTGCCGGAGGCGAGAGCAGACAGAGGAGCCGCTCTGTCCGACCTCCCTCCCTCTCTGGAGAGACAAACTTGAGCAGACACGCCAATAAGCTGTAAGGAGACAATTATTCACCATTTATATCAGCTCTCTGAGTTCTGAGTTAGCGCAGCACACCTCTAGAACACAGCTTTGTTACACCACATGGTATTTTTAATACTTTTATCCTTTCATGGCCTTTCATCCTTTCGTTTTCATTGATTGATTGGTAAACATTTGCACTAGGGAAACCTAGAGGTTGCAGTTTGCTTGTTATTAGAAGAGCATTGGTCAAAGCTATGCTAAGTGAGAAGATCTGAGGGAAATGAACATAAATAAGACATTATCTCCCATCCCTTAGCAACCGCTATCATCTTGCCCTTCAGCAAGACACTTAACCCCCAACTGCTCCACTGGATCTGCTCAGTGTCCAGCAGATAAAGACTGTGATTTTACTGTGAATTTATTGTGTGAATATGTGTAGCTGCCTGAATCTGAAGCTTTTTGAGTTTCTGAAAAGGAAGAAAAATGCCCATACAACCAGTTTGGTGAAATAATGGTTAAATTTGATTTATTTTGTTAAATTTCTTAACTAAATCAGTTCAAATCTCCCATCTTCTATATCTGGAGAGCTGCATTTAAAATCGAACTCATATTTACAACTTTTCAATGTGTTTTGGGGTTTTGTGCACCTTAAATTTTGTTTTTTCGTCTGCTTTAAGTCAGACACCATGTTCTGCAAAGACAAAGAGAGACACTTTGGTTAAGACGATGAGAAAAGCATATTTTGCGATACAGATTTTGGTGTTTGCATGCGTACCTAGATGTTGCTCTGTTGGAGAAGACATGGCTGTGGTAAAGAGGCCTATGGAAGAACAATTAGTAGACTGAAGGAGTCAATGTTGATGAGCTCCTCAAACACAACAGTGCAGAGCATCAAGTCTAATATTCAAACAGGCATTCACACAAACACACACACACACACACACACAGTATCCACGCCGAAGCTAACACACACTCACTCAAATACACAGAGGAAGGCATATATACGGTAGGCATTGTGGGTATCATACCACAAAACGCTCTTGTTTATCTTTTCTTCTCCAAAACATCCACTTTCAGAAAATGAGAACAACAACAAAAAAAACTATTGTTGAGGAGAACTATTGAGCAGACTGTTTTCAGTTGTCGGTTATGGTAAGGTGCACCTTTGCAGTTAAGATCTTCAAAATATCCTCTTTAATACCAGGAGGCTTATTTTTGATTTTATACTCGGGCAGCCTAACAATGTAAGAGTCCAGTTGTTTGTGAATTTACCTGCTTGGCTTAGGAGCAAAAGACAACGGCGCAAGTTTTTAATAGCCACATGTTTGCATTCAACTGAATCTGTTTTATGAGAGCGAAAGATCCTTACACAGGAATGTGGAAAATGTAAATGTAAGTGGACAGACACACTCACTGTGCCCCAGTACCTGCAGCTATTAACAGCTCCATCTTGTTCTGCATAGTAGAACATGCAACAGATTCAGAGCCTTCTTTCATTTTGAACTTGGTTTCCAGATAAGATGGCGCTCTGTGTTGTTATGTCCAACCGATTTGAAGTTTAAGGTGAACAGGCTGCCCACTTCCTTTCTGTCTGTTCAATGATAACAGTTGTAGAGCCCAGTGAAAATGTGTTCCCCCCTGTGAATCGATGCTAATCACATCATTGTGCCGCCCCGTCCCCCATGCCTCTCTCTGGGGGTTTCACACTCCTCTCTGGTCTTTTCCTCCTCACCCGCTCTTTTTCTCTTGCTCTGTCTGTGTCTCTCCCCTCCTCTCTCCTGTCTCCCCTTATCATAGGGGAGGTGAAGTCATCTGAGGCTACTTGCACGCAAGCCAGCCCTACGCATGGGTCAGTGCTGTGCTGTGCAGACATTGTAGTTGTGACACTGCAGAGATCTCCCATCATGCATCTATCATCCATTATTTCTGCAGTTTCTGCCATCACAGCTTATTTTTTCTTCAGTGTTGTAAAACAGATCTGAGTATGGACCTATAGGCAGTATGTTGATATAGTATATTTTATGTGTAATATAATATGATGGTTAACAAAATGTCACCTGGGATTTTGGTTATGACAAAATTTTAATTAATATATGTTGTACCTAAACCAAAAGAAATACTATATTTTACTATCCAATGATGCAGGTGTTTTCTTTGTGTAAATCATTTGAAGTCGCTGACAAGCATCCTTAAAATACTGCCCTAGGCAGACAGACTGTCGATTTTGTCGACTGTCGAAGAAATGCGTCAAAAGTCCCGCAATGTGACTGTTGCTACCACCCAAGTTTTCTAAGCATAAGACTGCTGCTAAAAGACATATTTACCTCAAACTCACTTTACAAAATTGACCATTCATGTTGCCCTTTCTTCCCTGGCTGGCTTTTCGATGTACTTTAGAGGCGATTGCCACTGCCGAAACATGAGAAAGTTGGAGATAGATGATGCCAGCTGGTAATGACATGTCTTTTCTTGCACCTGATTTTTCTTTCCACCTTAGTGATATGATACACCAGGGATACATGGCACCATCTGACATGCCTCATAACTGATATGGTGCAGTCTGACACTGCAGCCAAGACTTCGTTAAACGCATCTTTTACTGTGTAACGTGCACTTAACTTGTAAGATGGTTGTTATTGCACATTCTATACGGTATAAGTATGGCTGGGCACGTTAACGTGTTATTATCACATTAACGCATTAATTAATTAATGCCGACAATTATTTTATCTCACCTTAACGCAGTTTTAAAATTATTATTATTATTTTGAAAGTCCGTTGCTCACTGACTCTGAATACACATACACTCAAACCATGGGCCACAGGAGGTGTGGGATGTTGATCAGCCTGCAAATCACCCATCCAAACAAGCAGCGGAGGGAGGCTTCGGCAGACTACGCTGGATGCAGCGTATGGGAGACGTAAGACAGCGCTCTGTGAGGAAACTGCAGCCGCTCTATGCACTACACAGCTGTAGCCTCTTTAACTTAATGAATTTAAAATTATAGACTACATAACTTTACCTGATAGGCTTTATCTAGTTTTGCCGGGATGCTCTGCCATGCGAATTCCCTCCTGTTGGTGTCCTGATAACTATTTAGTAAACAGTAATAGATTCTGGAAACTAACAAACAGCAAGAATCAGTCTCTCTTCCAATGATTTGTGCTGCACATTGCGTGCAAACAGTTCAAGACAATTCAACTTCGGCAGCATGTGCATGAGGCGACCACTTCACCTCACTCTAACAGGGACACTTGCTACTGAACATAGACTGTTTATGCTGCTCCCTGATAAAAGAAAAATGTTTCTGATACCTGTTCAGAAAAAAACAAGAAAACAGATTGAAATATGTTAACCTGTTGCTCAGAAGGTGCCTGTTACGATGTTATGATCCTGGCTCTGGACTCTGATGGTAAATTGTTTTAACAAGCTAGATAAAAGGTAATGCCCTGGCAGTAGCTTTGGTTTTATATATGATTTGATTACATAAATGATTAAGTTGAGATTTACAAGAAATATTTTATTGCTACTGTTTAAAGGGAATACTGTAAAAAGCACCTTATTTGTTTAAAGTGTTTACAAACCACATGTTGTTGCACTTTTGTGATTATAGCAGTACATTTAAATTAAAAGTGGGCAATACACTACTTTAGAATACATTATTAAATTTTGCGCACAGCAATAGGATTAAACTCAGAAAATCATGCGATTAATTGCAATTAAAATTTTGAATCATTGCCCAGCACTAGGTATAAGACAAAAGCACTGAGTGAAGATTCAGCCTTTTGACCTTCAAATGGATTCAGTATTGCCATAAATGTCTGCATCTCTCAACAACATCAAACACTACAGCATTTTCCTAAAAGGCTTTGTTCATGCAGATGCAGGAGTAATGTGATATATTTCTTAGTCTGAGTCATCAATACTGGCACTAGTATTACACATGCACCCACAAGAGAATGACCTTTTTTCTGCTGCAGAGACGTTACTAAATATGTAATGTGGTTTCTCTCCCTCTTTGTGTGTGTGTGTGTGTGTGTGTCTATGTGTATGGCTACATGCCTGTTTGTGCATGCGTGTGTGTCCATGCGTTCACTCATAGCTCCAGCCAATGCCCAGATCGTGCACTCAGGCGCAGCGTGTAACGTCAAGGATGATAACATCAGTGAGAGAATCTACACCATCAAAGAAGGAGACACACTAGTGCTTCAGTGTATTGTTAAAGGACACCCACGACCACAGGTAAGCTCCCAAACCACCTGCTGATATAGTGTTTTACATATATGTTAAAGCTGATCCTGTTAGACTGACTTTCACGGAGTGAGCAGGTAGGTGTTCAGACTCTTGCTCAAGGAAACTTTTACAATAGTATTTCTTGGCTCTGAACACAACCTGTCAACATCCAACATGCTACACTCTCTGTAATCACTATACACACTAGATGAACATGGAAACTGATGTTTTAATAGTTGAATGAAGCTTTTCCAGTGTTTGGTCAAATTGCACAAATATGAATATAATTAAAAATTATTTTAATTAAATGGTTTATTCGGTATCAGTAGAATATATAAATGAAATTTAGTGTCGTTTCACAACTAAATGAAATGCTATATTGCATAGAATAATCAATATCAGGATGGCTGGTTAATTTTTTCTATATGGATATTAATCAGTGTTCAATCCACTACATCAGAGCCATGCCTTTTTCTTAAAAATAACATCCTCCAGCGAATCACAGCTGAGAACTATCTGTGGAAATGGTGTAATCAGTGAGCCATGATTACTACTCATGCCTGCTTCCATCCATAAGAAATTCCAAATTTGTAGACCTCTCGTACTTAAACTTTCTGGATTATAAATGCACATCTCAGATTCAAGCTGTCTTTACAACAGTTCCATTTTCCTGACACAAATATAGCAAAGCCCAAGGTCTTATCAAGCTGTTGATGTTGTTATAATGCATGAACACCTCCCTTAATCTGGCGAAATGTCTCTTTGCTTACACGGTGTGCCTGTTTTCAAGCCAGCATGTTGGGGTAAAACATACTAGTGACTGAAAAGGCTACAAGCGACATGGACATATCCTATGATTAGCATCAGTTACAAAACACGCCCTGCTCTGGCTAACATAAATCATATGATATATCCATGGGCCATTAGTCATGTTTATGGTGTCGCTGTGCTTCTGTTTGTGCTGAGTCACACAATCCCCTCCTTCATTCGCCTAACAGTGGCACTAACTAAACGATGCCCTGCTATCAGTTGGTTCTTCCCTGAGTACCCCGTGTTGTCAGTGACACATTCAGTATATTTGGTTAAACATTATTCAAATCGTTCTGATGAACAAGAGCAGCAGTAGCTCAGGATTTAGAGAATATGCTTGTAAGTTAAAGGTCATGGGTTTAATTCTCCAGAACAGCTGGTAAGTTAAATGTGCTCTGCCTGCTGTAAACAGCTACAATGTATTTACAATTTGCCTTTTAGCAATGCTAACTGTGCAGCTGCATCACTGGATTTTCAACACATGGCTTCTAAAAATATAGCAAGACACAAAAAGGATCATAAGTTTACAATACAATGTATGATAAATCACAGTATAAAATGATTTGCTGTCCGCTTCTGAATGTCCTTCTGTTTTTTTTAGACACATTGGAAATAAGTGAAGAAGAACAAATGCTATTATGCAACAGCTTGTGTTGCACATGCTGCGCTTGGACTGTAGCCAGTTAGTTGGTTAAACAACAGCATGAACTTTATTCTTTCAAAAAGACATGTTCATTGTATGAGAGCATTTAAACACACACACGCCTGAATATATGTACATACTGTATGTTCATGTGCTCACAAACACTTACACATAGATGCACAGGCAGCCAGACAAATGTTCAAAGAAGCACACACACTCAGAGAGACTTAGCCAACACTGGACACATCTGGTTTCCTGGGTTGAACTCCAGCGAAGCATTTTCAACCAGGGTGTGTTTGTCTGTGTGTGTGTGTGTGTGTGAGCTTACAGAGCTAGATGTAAAATGAACTGAGGTGACTGCAGAGGGACTGTGTGTTTTGTGTGTATTTGTGTGGGAGTGTTTGAGGTGAGAAAAGCAGTGTTCCTCACGGGTGCATGTCCACTGGCATCACATCAACATAAATAAAACAGTGCCTGTGTCTAGGCCTTGTTTTCTTCTGTTTGCGTGTGTATGGACTGTCTGTGTGTTTGTGTGTGTGTGTAGTTGTGTGTCTGTGCATATGAATTAATGCTAACTAATCATTTGTGTGTAGCTGCAATATCTAATTACACACCGAACACTTGACCTAACCTGTCGACATTGTAATTTCGCTCTCATTTGATCTATCCATCTTTCTGTCAGTCTTTCTCGCTCTCTCTCTCTCACACACACACACACACACACACACACACACACACACACACACACAAACACCACATTTACCATGTGCCCTGAAACAAATACAGACCGACTTCTAATAAAACTTATTTTCAACTGGGAGCTGGAATAATAATCATTATAAAAAACGTAGTCTGAAAAACACATACTACACAACCACACAATATTCCCCTGGAGCCGTTCAAAGATGTAGGAAATTGCGTCAATGATTGCTTGTACTCTGGGTCGGAGGTGGGAGTGTATTTTGAATAATGATCACATTGGTCACATTGTCAGAATAAAAAATGTACATAGTGTGTGCACAAGCAAGACTTACAATGCCTCTAGCAAAGAGGCATTGGTTGAGTGAGTGTGTGCATGCCTGGGTTTGCAGGCGTGTGTGCATATATTTGTGTGTGTCTGTCTGTGACGAAATGTTTATGTAGACACACTAACAAACAAAGGCAGACAGAGACATAGAAACAGATAACAGACTAAGAGAAAGAGTTGCAGCAGTGAAAACATTTTAGTAGTGTAATGCCCTCGAACAGAAGAACTGTGGTTGAAACAACAACCTTCAAGTCTTCAAATCATCAAGATACTGTATCATCTTGAACAGCAAAATATGTATGTAAGGGTCAGCTCCAAATTGTTTCACAATTTCCGAAAGATTTCCCATACAAGTGATGGGTGATAGAAAATATTAATTTCTGATAATTCCCATTTCACTTCTTTATTTTACACTTTATGAATTCACAACTATTAAATAGCCCACAGTTTAGTTTCTTACATCCACAATACTGTTATGGGCTGAAAGAACTAAGGATTCAGTTGCGGACACTGAGACTGGAGTAGAAGCAAAAAACAGCAGTTTATTGACAGACTCAAAAAATGTGCAAAAATGTAATCCAGGCTCAAAGTTTTTTAGAGTGGGTAGACGGTGCTGTGAGCTGTGCAGGTGGCAGAAAACAGAGTGCTTGTTGAAAAATGCAGGCAAACTGAATTCTTCTCACTTTGGACCAAGACATGAGGCACAGACGGGAAAAACACAGGAGTCAGAAACAGAGTAGACTAGCAAGGCAAAAAAGTACTTTGTCAAGTTAAGGCTGTGACATGTGTTACACTAGTGTGAACGGACAATCTGGCAAGGAATGGAGCGTTGGTATGGTGTTAATATTATAATAGGTGATTTGGTGATTGGAGCCTATGGAGGACAGGAAGGAGTGCCATGCCCTGACACACACACACACACACACACACACACACACACACACACACACACACACACACACACAGGGAGAACAAACAGGTGATAGACAAAAACACTAGGAAGGGGAAACAGAGGAAACACTAGAGGCCTGCACTATGAAGCGAGGTTACTGGCTTATCCAGGTAACTTCATGAGTAACTTTCCTATTAACCTGTACTAAGAAAAGTGTATACTGTAGGTTTTACCTGAGGTATGCTGTTATGGCAATTTACACTGCATCTCTAAACTGCTCCGAGCAGGTTATCTTCATGGTTAACTTGATGTTACCCTATACTGTACATGAATAGGCAATTATAAGTGTGGGCTTCACATCAGATGTGTACACAGTGATAATGATGAGAACTATTAATACATACCACTTGATCATACACACACACCACATCCTGACTTGTTGCCCTGTGTGTTTTTCCATTGGGGTTGCAGCTGAAATGAAGTTATTCTTAACACAATAGCATTACATTCATACAGGTAGCCCTGCAGCCTCTGTGATTTAGGGAGCAGACATTGATTCATTTCTTATTCATTCATCATTCAATCAGCGTCAATCATTCATCAATTTCTGAGATGTAGCCCAAGTGTATAATTGAATTAGACTATTTTATGTGTCCAAAAAACGCAGAGCCAGAAGAGGGGGGTAATGATCTGAGATGAAAATGGCAAATTTAAAAGAACGAAACTCAAGCCTTGCAAAATGAAACAATGTAGTTCTTTGACAAAAAAAAACAACACTATTCTTCAGAGAGTTTCTCTCATATTCAAGTCCTTTTCTTGTAGATTTGTGATTTTCTTCCCATAAATGTACCACTCTTTTTTTCTTAGATTGTTACCCTTCTTCCTATTTGTTTTTTTAAACCTACAATGGCCCTAATACACAGGTGTACCTTTACATATCAGTCATATTACAAATTAAAGAGAATTACAACAGGAACAACTTAATGCACTGCCAACAAGCCTCCATGGCTTTGTTGTCCCCCACATTGTTAGATTTGTCCGTTAATGCCTCCTTATACTCTGACATTATCATTGTGCATTCTTCTGGGGAAACTACGCAGCATTCAGTATTATGAAAAAACTCTACCTGCGTTGCCTAACATGTCCTTTTCATGCAAATGCGAACCAACTCCAATTGACACCAAATCAACTTACCAACATCTTATCATTGTCGTAGTGTTGTTTAACACCAATGTAGGCAGTCAGAGTTTGTCAACCCTGGCTTTCCTTGTAACTGCAGGTTAAACCTCTACCTGCCTAAAATTATACCTGCCTATGATGATGATGATGATGATGTCAAACTAACAATTGAACAGTGTCAGCACATATGTAAATATAGATTGAAATAAACAACATGATGTTATACTTAATGTTTAATGCAGCACATATTGACAACAACACACGTCAGTGTTGTCAGTTAGAAACAGTCATGTATTAGAGTGCTGTCAAGTACAAGGTGGCATATATGTATATACACATACACATGCCAGGAGAGGGAGGGAGAGACAGAGATTAGATAGTAACAACAGGATGAAACAGTGTGAGGACAATGCAAGAGAAAACGAGCGATGAAAGATTAGGCACCAGAGGAATGAAGAAAGATACAGAGATAAGAGAAAAAAATGGTGATGCTTATTGCGATAAAGAGGAAAGAACGATTCAAAGTCAAGATAATTATGTCTGCACGTCAATGTGTGTGTGCCTAACTTGCACAGTTTACATTACCAATATGTGTATGTAGTGCAAGCATGCACAACACATGTATTAGCATTATAGAGGAAAAAAGTAGAGATTTTTTTTTATTTTTAAAGTACATTGTAGAAGCTGTTGCGTTCTCACAATGAGGGTTTGACTCCCTCCACTGGGTGGTTAAATCTCTGACCCACCGCTCCACCTCCACCCACATACCTACACACACACACAATAACCAGAGAAGTCAGGTTAGCATCTATCCTACTAGCCTAGCATAGAATAAGAGTAGAAAATAAGTAAACAGTGAATGTGCTGACCTCTGTCCCAGTGTGTTCTGCTAGAATAGCACACTGCAGCATTCTGCAGTTGGTCCCATTGGGCTTACAGAGTTTCCCCTGCGCTCCATTGGCTGTAATGATAACCCTATCCCTGTGACCCCAGCTCTCCTTCACCCATCCTTACAGCTTTCCATACCACCTCTTCTTTACACACATGGACTGTTCTGTCATTGCAACCACAGTTGTGGTTTTCTGATGCAATATTTTATTATATTTTTATGTCATTGTAAGCAAAACTGAAAGCTCATGAAGCCTTTTTCTTCTGTCAGTGTGTGTTTTAATGTTTTTTTGCTACATGTTCAGAAATGAGACAAAATACCCAAACCATGAAGCTCAGGGGACCCTGGGATGAAAATATTCCGTGACATTGACCCCGAGGAGCTTACAACAATTCATGCCTGAAAAGCATTCATAACACAAAATGAAGTGCTTAGTTTGCATTCATTTTGGCAGAATTGTATGTCACCTCCACATGCTAGAAAATGTGCCTGCCTTATGCATTTGATTTACATCTATGCAAGATTAGTCAGTCTACAATGTTTACCCTATTACAGTAGCAGCGATCTCAGACAAATATGTTGTGGCAATGTTGTGAAAAGATTATGACCCAAAGCAGACCGGTCAGTATTGTCAAAGCAGAGGAATATAAAATTAACAGTAGCCAAAATATTCAGAAAAAAGCTATGTTTTTTTACTTTTATACTAGCAATGATGCTGTAGCTTTTGGAGCAAGAGTGTTTTTGGATTCATCTCACGAAGAAGAAAATGAAATACAACAGTTGAACAGCTACCAAAGTGAACCATGTTGCCTTTTCCCATCCTCTCTGAGAAGCTTGTATTGGCCCCTAGGTTTGGGCAGACACACAGGATGTTCAAGTCTTCTGGCTGCTTTGTTATCATTTATGGATGTACTCCAGTTTAGCTTGAATGTCTTCATAATGCTCTCTGTCTTCACCCGTCTGTGAAACAATACGCTTACAAATTTTTGCAGACAGCATTTTAATACATTTGCCGATAAACACCCCGGAACTACACTGAGTCTTTAAAAACATTAGAGCTTTATATTTTATTAATCAGAAAAGCTGTTTCATTGCAGTTCCGAATCTTTTATCTGTCTCTGGTTTCTAGCTTTGGGAGAGAGCTTCTCGTGTCCCACTTTTTGATGGATTTATTTAAGATCATAGGAATATGATGTATGAGTTCTGATTGCCAGTGGATTTTTGCATTTTCAGTCTAGATGTATTAACGGGAAACACTTATAGTGTTATTTTTTAAGGCAAGGGCCATTTTGGCTCACAAAACTTTAATCTATTCTCGAACTGAGATAATTTAGATTTTCCCAACCACTTTCTCTCTCTTTCTCTCTCTCTCTTCACCTCCCTCAGAAAGAGGATCCAATTTAGGCGTGTGAGGCCAACACAGTAAATAGCTGCTTTACTGAGAATGAGTCTGATTGAGGATTTATCCGATCCTTTATCAAGACTGATTGTTTACCTTTGCCTGAGCTTGATTGGATTGAAAAGGGAGCTCTCGCCCTGATCCATACAGAGGGGAGAGAAATCTAATCATTTCTCTCTCTTTCTGTCTTTCTTTGTCTCTGTCTTTCTTTCTTCCTCTTTTTGTTTCAGCCTCTGCCTCCCTTTCTTTGTCTTTCCCACTCTTCCTATCCTTTACCTCAAATCTCCCTTTGTCCTCTCTGCGCTTCTTTTGCAGTTGTCTTATTTCTCTCCTCCAAACTGATCTTTTTCTCTTCATTCCTTTCTTTGTCTTGCTCTCCTATTTTTGTTCATCCCTTGACTCTTTCTGTCTCCTCTATCTTCTCAACACTTCAGACCAACTGCAACAAGCCCTACATCAAGTCAGAAACAGTTAGTTCACCTGAAGGAGCCGCCTGGTATGGGAGGAGTCAATTTTGTGTGCATATTTTTGCAAAAAGGTACAAAACAACTGGTTCAAATGGTTTTCTTTTTCTTGACAAATATGACTTTACTCCATTTTAAGAAATTTAAAGCACTACAGTACAGAGTATAGACAGTACAGGCAACACGTTAAGGCAGCGATTCGCAATAATTTCCTCCTGTCTTCTTGTCAAGCACAGTGATTACTTCTCTGAATATTTTATGACTCCTCAAAGAAAGAAAGATATAGAAAGACAGTAACACAAGAAAAAAGCTTAGTGTTAGAGGTCACCTAGAAGGCGCTTGTAGCATCGCTCAAGTTAACTCCAGGGACAGCGGGGCTTTTAGTTAACAAAGCATTGTAGTCTCGCTCACAAAGCTTTTCTTGTTGCACACACACTCACATGGCTTCTTCAAGAACACAATAGGAGAGTAAATGGTTTTTCTGAAAGTGATTCCTACCTCCTTATTATTTATTCATGGGTCTGCTGGTCATTGCAACCTTGAGACCAGAGTGTGTGTGTGCGTGATGAAAGAGAGGGAAAGGTGGAGAGAGTCAGAGAAGAGAAAAGTGGAGAGGCAGAGAAAAGAAAGAAGTAGGGAGGAGGGAGGGATGGAGGGAGGAGGATGAGGGCTGCAGTCTGGAATATGGGTTTGGATTTCCGTCCTTGAGGGGTGAGTGGAAGGCGATCGATAGTGAGGCTGAAAGCAAGGCTGATCAGGTGGCAGCACGAGGCTGCATAGGCACTCAGCAGGAGCACAACCTGGACGCAAACAAGGTCACTGCCTGACCCCTAACTGGACGGAGGGACAGAAAGAAGAGGAGTAGAAAGAGTAGAAACAGAAGATCAAGATGGGGAGAAAAAGGTTAAAGAGGTTGGGGGGTCACTAGACAGGCAGGAAGCAGCAGAGGTTGTAGCTGAAGTATTTTTACAGATCCCTGGTTTTCCCTGTTTGATAATCAAACATGGCAGCAAAATGTAGATGGAACAGTGGGGAGGATAAAAATAGAACGAAGACATGATAAAGGAGATGAGGCGGGGGCATATGGTGATGCAGTAAACGGAGAAGAACATGCAGCATCTGTAGACATGAAAATCTGTAACTGTGAAAGTAGAGAGGACGGGTAAGTAAAAAGATTTGGGCAACCTTTGACTCTCCTTGATGATACAACTCTTTGTTAAACCTCAAGAAGAAAACGCTTCGACCCAGCTTAAATAAAACAAGACGTTACACCCACACCCATATGCTCGAGTGTATGAAATTTACAACATGACGTTTGAGAGTATCATTGTAAATAACAACAGAAGACACAGAGCAAATGAAAGACAAAGAAAGAAGAAAAGTGAGAAAACTAAATAAAGAGAGATTTGGGAACATCGGTGATGAGTTGCACTGTGCAAAGTACATGCTGACCGCTAGTGGAAGAATCAGATGGGGTCAAGACTCAAGGATGAGCTGGCAAATTGATTTCATTGTGTTCGCTGTATGTGTTTTCCAAACTCAAGAATGGAGGGGGGGGGGGGGGGGGGGGGATAAATGTGTTCTTCCAATAGAAGGAGATAGAACATTGTTTGGTGTTGGTATTTGGGAGGTCATTCTCTTACTAAGCTACATACAGGCACTTTTATACAAGTAGACAAAGCAAAATGTGTGGGAGATAAAACTGTTGACACTGTTGTGGCTTAAAGTATGTGGAATGCTGCTTGCCTTCATGAAGAAGTGTTTGGATAAATTCAGTATTCTAATCAACCTTTTTTCACTGCAATCACTTATCCAGCACTTGATTAAGGCAACTTTAAAATGAAGCGTTTGTTCCATGTCTCCATGTCACTTCACTTCAAACTTTAGTTTCAAATGGAAACTAGTCAAAATAGAACCAAACTACTTCAGATGTGTCTGTGATAGATGAGTCTTTGCATCTGTGTCCTTGGCTACATAGAGGCATTGATGGAGAGGAGAATAAATTAGATTTCAAGGCAAAAAAACAAACCAAAAAGAATAAAAAACTAATATTGCTGGTGATGAGTCTGGGGGTATAACTCTGTACTGGACTCTATACCTTGTCTTTATATTTGAGTGCCTCTGGGGTGTCTGCTGTCGTGGTAATGCATTGTACTTTGCAGACAAGCCCCTGTGTCAAGCTAAAAATAATAACAATGATGTTGAACTGTCTGTGCTCACAAAGTTAAATGAAATGGTGGGGAAAAAGTAGACTCTATATTAAATTGTGGCTAGACAGAGAAAAACAAACAGATGGACAGACAGACAGCAGGAGGGCCTTCACAAAGGCTGGAATCAAACGTTTATATCTTTCTTTACTTCCCTCCCTCCATCCATTTTTCATTTCTCAGCATCCTGGCATCCTCATGCCACTCAGCAATGACATCATCTGCTCTGCACACACAGACACACTCACATAGACACACGCACACAAAAGTGAGAGCTCAAATTTTGCTATCCCATGCTTGTGCTAATTAGCCATTGCTCATTACAACTGACACATCCAACATGGGCGTAGCCTGTAAGGTAGCAGCTGACACTGCTGCTGACTGCTGTCGACATCCAGACCGTTTGGAGAGAGCTGCTTATGTCTGCTGATTCTGTCCGAAGGTTTTTTTTTTTCACATGGGAGAGAAGGCAGCTAAGATTTTCTGAATACACTCAAATCTGGCGTCTTTCAAGAGCAAGCAATGGAAAACATGTTGAGCTGTTGCTTACAAAAATCAAACCTAGTGCGCCATCATCATCAGTGACTTCATGAAGACAGAAGTTTAATATACAGTATATATTTTTTCAAAGATCATTATCGTAAATACTGATGATTCCTCTGCTTCCTGTAATTTCATCACGGACTTGGTCTCATATTACAGGGGCAGAAAGAGCTATAAAGGAATCTATATTGTATGACAAGGTTAGAGAGAGGGACGGCGTGTTCAATATCAATGAGTCAGTTTTATTGAACTTTGTGCTGTATGATCTCTGCAGATCTCTGCACTGGGCTGGAATGTGTTTCACAGTGAAATATATCTAAAAAAAAGACAGACTGGTGGCAACTGTTGCTCAGTTTTATGCGGATACAAACGGCTGCAATAAGTAATGTATGTAAGAGCTTTTTGATGTGAAATCAATTATGTTTATATTGACATTACTTACAGCAGGCCTTTCAATTACCTAGGCCACTGTTTTAAACAGGCAGTCATTACTAAATGGAGATTACATAATATAAAAGCCTTTTGACTGACATAATGAATAAACATATCATTTTCACCTAGTTTTTCTGACATGGCTCTGTTAAAGGGGTCATATGTAAGTTTTCAAATTTTCATTGCTTTGTCAATGGGCTCAAAATTCACTTAGAGGGATTCGGTCAGATTCAGCCCTGTGCGCACTCCCGAGCTTCTCTCTGGCCCAGTGTACACGAACATGGGTATTTTCATAACCGTGACTTTTTTTGAGTGGTTCGGCCGTTCGTCCTCACAGAAATGCAGTATCAGGTCACTGAAACCGAACATTTTTGAAAACCCCTGACAGGGTGAGGATTTTCAGAAACACCGGTTGCCTTGCAACGTCAGAGTGTGCACCGTTATGCGCTGTGTTTGATGTCAGATTGTGCGCCACTGCCTGATTTGTTTACAATTTTATTAGGCTCTGATTGGCCAATGTGGCTTTACGGTTAGGGCCATATCGGTGGCCAGGTGGTCTGGCATGCTCTTGACAGCGCTTGATAACGTGTGTTTGCGTTTCCATGTGGACAGAGATTTTTTTTAAACGAAGGAGGAAAAACTCTGGTCATAAAAATACCCGTATCCATGTGGACTAGGCCTCTGACTACAGCAACAACACAGCTAACGACATGCAGTCTGCTAACACCATAAAACATTGACTCCATAATAAAATAAAAACAACAATAAATATTTCTTGATGAAGCCTGTCAGACCAAACGAGATTCAGATGATATCGGGTAAAAATAGTACACCAGAAAGTCACGTTAGTGCGCCGGCTAACGCCGAGCAGTTGCTAACATTATCCGGTGCAAAGTTGTATCCCTTTCACATTACTTCACCAGCTAACACGACCCATATTACTATCCTGTGTCCCACCGGTATCCTGTCAAAATGTTGATTCTTGCTGGCAAGAATGGATGTAACTGTACAAAGCAAATGTGGAGCTATTTGTTTACTAGCCTAACTTATAGTGATACAGGGAAGAGGCAGACAGCTATCGTTAGCAGTAATCCACAGCTGTTTGCTTCGTAACATTCAATTTAGTTTTACCGATACTCAGGTACACAGATTCTCCACCTCTCAGTCGCTGTAACTAACGCGACCCACATAATATAAAACACTGCAACAAAACGACACAACAACACAGAGGAAAAGCCATCCACTAACACTACAGTAAAGTTACTTACTGCGGTCTAACTTTTATAAAGTGTGACACAATCTCGTTATAATATTCAGTCCAGCTCACTAACCGTTTTGTTATCATCCAATACATTTAGCCGTGTTGACATTGCTGAGCCTCCGGTGAAAGGTACACAGATAGTAAAGATAGTTACTGAAAGCAGCAGGTGCGCTAACGATGTAGCACGTTGGCTAAATGCAGTAAATGTAACGTCATCATGTAATGAGCATGGATTAGTTCAACCTGCAGCTGATAAAACTATTACCGTAACGTTGCAGTGGGACTTTACCTGAGTTTCCAGCTCTGTCTGTTCTCCCTGTCGGTCTATAGCCGCTGGCACTCTGCTTTTTTTCCGGGAGTAACGTATTGTGCCAATATATTTCATTCGCTGTGCTGAATGAAAGGTACGGAGCAGGTGTTGATCTGCCTCTGAGCCGGGAACTTTGAAGTAACAGAGCCTGAACATGTCGGGAGAAAAGCCACAGCCTGCATGCTGGTATCTCTGCGTTTATTGTGGGATTTCTGTATGAAAGTGAGTTCAAGCGAGAACACGTATGGGCACACACCTGCTTGCAATCTTAGAACCGCACCACTGGTGGCCGCTGAAAACTACATAATGCCCCTTTAAATGTCTGCTCTACACCTTTCATTTTTCTTCATTTCTTTTTGTCATTTTTTACTTTTTACTTCTGGTCCAGTCTTACTTTTTACTTCTGGTCCAGTCTTGTCTTTGTTTTACTATTCTTTCTTGTTGATCATACTTTCATTCTCTCCCAAATATGTCTGTGCCCCTTGTTGACCCTTTCTTACATCCCTTTTCTCCCTTTCCTGCTTAACCCTCTTTTCTCTTCCAGCCTTTCCTCTAATCTCATCTCTTCTTTATACACAGTTTTCTGAGCTCCTTCTTTCATCACTTCTTCTCCTTTACCCCCTTTCTCTACTAATTTCTACTCTCATACCCGTTTTTCTCCCACAAACAGAAAAGAAAGCTCTCTGCTGTCTCTCTTGTAGTCACCTGTTCCCACGCATTTTTTCGCTCTCTTCTCCCTGAGTTTCCTAACACCTGATGCCATGAATCAGCAAAGTAAAGTCCATTCAGGCGGTGATGCTTAAAATTATATTTATACTCACTTTAGTGTCTCACTCTTTTAACCATCCATTTATTCTTCCTCTCCTCTCAGATTCATTCGAAACCTCCATCTCTTCTCCCAGTGACAGATAATTAAAATAGACATTTCCATGTGCAGGTTTATTTATGTATGTCTTCCACACCTTGTCACTTCAAGTCATTCAATTTAGCCATTGTTTGTTACAAAGCGGGAGCAATTACTTCTCAGTGTCTGTTCGTTGGTTCAGGTTGCTATCATCAACCTGCGCTACTCTTTTTCTCATTTTGTCACGTCTGACTGTTTTCTCTCCTTCTCCTACACTTTCCCTCAGACGCTGCATCCCCTGTGCTTATGTAGGTGTTTGTGTATGTCTGAGTGCCTGTGTGTGTGGGTCTGTGTCCGTGCCAAGTAGTATTCCCCGATAACAGGATTACCATCTTAAGCCTATTCACGGCAAGTGAGCCAGTTGGATGGATAAAGCACTGTATCGTCGACTCCGCTGGTGTAACATCAAGAAAAGAGTTAGATAAATTGTAGAAGGCAGGCCTAGCAAGCTCATGGTGAGTAACTGTGAGGGAATATAAAGGATTCAAACTCTGTAACACCCCAGAAAGCAGCAGTGGTAGGGGGTGGGGGCCTGCAAGCTAAGCATTGCTTGATGTCAAACAAGGAATGATTTAACTTTACACAGTCGTATTTGACTCCGTGGTTGATGGTAAATTACAATGAATAAGGAACCCTGCCCACTGTATCTACAAAACAGGGAGATACTTAAAATGTAGGGAGCTGTACAAAACTAACAACAAAGGGATTCTTTCACAACAACAGCAGTTATGTCATCACAATCAGCTTAAGAGTCAATTTTTTAACTTGTAATTTCCTCAAATCACCTTTACTGTCTTTAAGTCTCTCCCGGAGGAAATTTTGCTCCTCGGTAAGCATATGAATCAATTTTTTAAGGCAGCAACCTCAATGGTTTGCCTAGCCTTCAGAGATGTCTGCTGAGGTGGGCTCGTCTGAGATAAATGAAGGCGTCATAATAAAATACTGTTACGCAGATGTAATGTAATGTAAGTCACAAACTTACATTGTCATTAATAAAATTGATAATAAATAGGAAATAACAAGAGACAGATCCGTTGACAGGATTCATAAAAGGAGGATATATTTATCACATTTTTTACTATATATTGGGTAGTGTATTTTCTCAGTATTGACGGGGCATCACCCCCCCAAAGAATGCATAGTGACAGCTGTGCTGAATATTGATAACACAAGAGCAAGATGTAAACAACCATCTCAACCTCGTTTTTCTAGGCTAAATGCTAATTCAGTATTAAGGTCTCTCGTATATTGTAGGGTAGTGTTGACAGTTTCCAGTTTAGACAGCAGGGCAATGACGGCCGTGGCCATTGGACCATATCTTCTGGATCCTTTTGTGATGTGTCACTCTGAGGAGAGAAGTGAAAGGCTCAGAGACAGATCAGGAGAGGGGGGGAAAGAGTGTGTGTTTGTGTATGTGCAAGATAGATGAGAGAACAACTTTAGACTTGTAGGAAGGGAAAGCTGAGAGAGAGAGACAGCCAGAACGAGAAAGATGAGAAGAAAGTTAAGAGTCTAAGACCACATACACACATAAATACGCAGACAAGAAAGCGATAGGAGGGAGGAGATGTTTAGACAGACAGCTGCACGCCACTGAAACCGTCAGTATGGTTGACACACATTAGCCTTCTTCTTCTCCCCCACCTAAGAGCACACCTTTTACTTTGTCTCTTCTCTGCTCTTCTTTTCTCTTTGCTTCTCTTCTGTAGCTGTACCTCATTTCTTCCCAAGCATCCCTTCAAGGTTTGTGATCCATATTCATATTGCATAGTTAGATGTCCTTCTCTCTTTCCCTGCAAGTCAACACAGGTTTACTGATTTAAAGCTGGTATCTGTTGGCAGTTTGTTAGGGACACAAAGCGAAATCCAATGCAATCCCATACAAGAGCTCTGCAATAAATCCTACCTTTATGAAGCTCATAATGTTCACTTTTTGTTGACTGTGTGTCAGAGAGGTGTTGATTCAACTCTGTCATTTTGGAGGCCAAACATTGAAAGGTATATCTACTATTTTGTCCACTGAACATTATAAGCTTCATAAAGTTAGGTTTTATGGCAGGGCTGTTGGATTGTAGTGGATTTAGCAAGGTGTATGTAACAAATAAACTGGCACCTGGGTGTATTGTTAAGATATCCATCTGTATTATGGACCACAGAATATTTTCTGTGGTGGAGATGCTATGAGCTGCTGCTGAGAAAATGTTGACTTGCTTGTCAGGTCGCAACATAGTTGACAATGCCCAAAAACATTTGTTTATCTAATTCATATAAACAGCAGCAGTCCACAATACATTGCACAACAAATCATGAAAAACATCTCCGCTGCAATGTGAACACTGCAGGAGGGGACTGCTGCTGTATGTGTCAAAAGTAATAGGTTTCAGCGTCAACCCTTAAATGGGAAGAGGCAAGTTTCACAGAACAATATTGATGTCACTTTCTGGGTTTGAACTTTGAAACTTGTCTTTGAATAACACCTGGTGAAATGTATTTCAAAATGAATATATCACCAGACAACATGGGGTACCAAACTCTAGACTCTATTTGTATCAAACAAGTTATTTGTGTTTATGGTTCTATCAGTGCAGAAACGGCAATGCCCTGGTTGGAAAAAACACGTTGTGCAAAAGGGAATTGCTTTGAATGATGATCACACATAATGTGACCACTAAACTTACATGCCCACTCGGGTCTGGTCAGTATTTTAGTGTATTTAATAATCACTGAATGAAAAGGGCCTAATAGCGCATTCTGCCAAACCTCCCATAAAAACACAAATTGGTCCCTAACTTCCCCCTGCAACACTCTGACAAGGCTGTTCTTCTATTCTCTGCACTGTCTCTGTTCTCCTGTTGAAACATCTGTGTCCTAGACAGCATACAGCTCCCCAGCTGAATACAGAAACAGCGAACAAAACCTGCTGCATTTCATGTCGAGTTGGATCCCAGGGGATCCCGAACCTTCCCTTCACATTACACTTCTAACCAAATGTAAGCGCTATTATTATAAAAGGTTCTGACTCAACAAATGCATCTTCATCTCCCAGCACGTGTGTGTGTGTGTGTCTGTATAGGGGAGACAGTCTGGGGGAATGAGTGTGTTTTGTATGTGTGTAAAGGGATGTGCATTTAGACATGAGATCTGATGACAAGTGTGTGTGTGTTTGGCTTCCCTGTACTTTGTAAAGAAATAAAGGAAGGGAGAGAAAAGCAGCCCAGACGGGGATAAGATGAGGGAGAGAAAAAAGGACTGACAGAGATATCCAGACCAACCCGCCGGGACGGGAGTGGAAAAAATAGAGCAGTGTCACGCGTCTATTGAAGGAAGAGAGAAGAAAGAGGTGTGGAGGGAGACCAAAAGAGGTCAGAGAAAGAGAGTGCAGGTGATGGTTTTAAGCTGCTGGTGTCACAGGCAGATATAGGCTCCTCCGCTGCCTGGCTGTCATCTACATCTCACACAATATCCCCTTTATTTGCTATATCACCTCTCTCCATTTCGCTTCATCTGCTTCTCTGGTGTAGCGAATCCCAGTGTGATGCACTTTTTCTCTCCCCATCACACAGCTGCCAGCGATACTGTATATATCCATCCCTCTCATTCTGGCTCTCACTTGATGAAAAAAAAACTATATCCCACTCACACATGCAGTCTATTTTTCCCCTTTTCCTTACCTACCGTATTCTTCACCACCTCGCGCCGTTTTTCTTTCTTCACACACTTTGTCTCTCGGTTTCCTTGCATACTTTCCCTATGCCTTTTACCCCAGCATCTCCTTATACTCCCAGCAGTATTGTAAACTCAAATGCTATTTCCATCCACATTGACTTTCTGTAATATTTTGAATACAATACATGCTGATTTTTACATACAAACAAAATGTTATCATATAACACACTAAAAAGGGACACATCAGCAAGTATACAGTAACTGATTTTAGCTTATTGTTTTACTTCCCCTGTTCCTAAGCCCCAATCACATAATCTCACCATTGAAATTATTCTAAACTTGAACCTATTCTTAATGTTCCTGAACTTTAATCCTGCAAATACCTGCAAAAGAAATGCTCCCTGCTAAAGCAAACAAAATATCTGTAATTTGTAAGATTTTCATTCATTTTATAATCCTTGAATAGAAAAGGATAAAGGCAGAAGAACACAGATGCACACTTCATGCTTACAAAGGTCCACACACCCATACACACATGCGCGCACACACACACACACACACACACACACACACAAACTGGAATCACTAAACCATGGAGAGACTGGGTACGGATCATTGCTTACCTTGGCTGGTTTGATCAATGGCAGTCTGCCTCCTCCAAATCCCTCCCACAAACAGAGCTGAATAAACAGGCAGGGAGCGTTTACACAGGCCCTGATAATCTGCTAATCCATAAAACCTGCTTTCTAACCCACACACACACACACACACACACACACACGAACACTTGCACACAGGAATGAATGTGTATACTGTGTACATATCCAGGAACACAAGCAGACAACTGTGCATGAAAGCAGAAAATACACAGTTTCACAAAAACATTTGCAGACGCACACACACACACAAACACACACACACACACCGTATCAGTGACTTTCGCCCATTATCCTTTCTGACCTCCTCAACGGGACATGGTTGATAGCCTTGTCGATGTTGATAACAGACAGAAGGGTTAATAGGGATTAATGGACTGTGCGCACACACACACACAGACATGAGAGTGAGCGTAACAATCCAGTGCTGATGAGTTTACAGGCTTTCATGTATCATTGCAGCGAGCGTTTATGTTTGTGCATTTGATTAGTCAAGTGAAAGTATCATGTAGCTGTCGCCCCGGCAGCATTCCCGCGGCTTGATGGGATAATTGAAGCGTGAAAAAGCCATATAGAGTTTGTCAAAACTCTTAATGGTCTGAATTTAGCATCGTGGACACCATGAGTACAGTGCTTGGTGTTATCAACTTCCCCTGTATGGAGCAGACAGAGATTTTACCACAGAGATAGAAAACATAACTGCATTTGTAATTTTGATCAGTTTATGACCTGCCCAGTGAAATTAAGACTCTTCCATCTCACTCATGCACTCTCTATATATTTTTTATTACTTAATTTGCTTTATGTAGACATACATTAAAAAGCATATATCTTGGACAGTTTTCATGCATTATGTATAAAAAAGCTTTGGAGATTCATTGTGTTGCTGTCTTTGTTGAGCATTTACTTCTGTTTTTGAGTTTCACTTTGATACATTTCTATTTGGCCTGTCTATCAAATGCTACTGCTGTTCTTTTCAATTGACCCTCCGCTAAGTCACGCCCCGAATACATAGCTGGCCAATCACAGCGCAGTATAGGACTCGTTCTAAGAGAGGTCCGACACTTTCATGGATGCGCCCCATTCACTCTAATGCAAAAGGAGTCGTTTTCTAGCTTTCTTCTGCCGTATTTTTAAGATATGGTCAAATGCTGTTCCTGGGCCACTTGTAATAGTCACAGCAACTACCTAAAAAGATTGAAAGGAGAAGCACAATTTATTCTCTTTCCAAAACCTAAAATAAATCCAGAAAAATGTAGGCCGTGGGTTGTTCCTAATGTGATGTTAGTTAGCTAACGCTAGCTAACTTCCTACTGAATGTAATGTTATAAAGCCCTACTGTTCTGCTTTGTAACAACTGTAATAATGAATAGAGGTCTACCTAACTTTACAGGAACATTGATGATCGTTAATATCGTTGTCTTTTGTCTCAATCATTGGGGGATGCAGTGGTTCACTTGTAGGCCTACTGTGTGATCGGTAGGCTTTAGCTTTTCTATCTTTCATTTTTTTTCACGTCTGTTTGAGTCAGTTTGACAGCCTGAATACAACCTTCAAATGTATAATGCAACTGCAAAACTGTTTGCTTCTTTCTGAGATCGCTTTTTCCAACAAATTTGTCAATATTCCTCCAGGGAGTGCAGTAATAGGCAGTGGCAGCGCCAACAGTTTGTCGGACTTCGCCACAGTAACTAAGGTGGCCGTGGCTTAGCGAAGGGTCAATTGATAACAAGCGTTTACCTAAACATAAGATACTTTATTGAAACTCTTAACAAATAGTACATTTTCTTTTGTTCTTTAAGCACCAACTCTACATTTCAAAATGCAATAAAACATTCTCTACATACACAAATCTCAAATTTCTATCAAAACACAGCAAACGTGACTCAAAAGCAAATCATTCTGTCAAAACACTAGCACGTTTTCTCTCCAAGAGGAACAGATCAATCAATCATAGCACAACGAATTTCTAAATATAAACAGTCGATGGACAATGTGAAATCCATTGTTTTTTGTAATTCATTCTCTTTTTACTGTAAACCACGCTACATTTTTGGCTTGAGGGTCAAATGTGTGCATTTTTGGCAACAAACTATGTAAAAGTGAATGAGTCATCTTTACTTTATAGAATGTAGAGTAAAGGAAAAAATGTAAGTGACAGAATTAAAGAAGTAAAAGCTTTATTAGCAGCATTAAATTGCTGCCAGTGACCAACAAATAATCCAACCTATGTGGCTTTTGGTTCAGAATGGGTAAAAATACTGTCAAATACGTTTGCGTTCCTTGTTGGCCACTTGCAATGCCATCCATCCACAAAACAAACTCAGTCCAGGCTGTTTTCATCTGTAACACCACAATGGTGGAACGAGCTACGTACCACATGCCATCAGAGCAGGGGCGTCCCTCTCTAACTTCAAGAAGCTCATGAAAACTCATCTCTTGTGAGAGAACTTCTTCTTATAACATCACTAACTCCTAACCTCTGTCTTATATCTCCTTACAATTCTCTTGTATTGATTGCACTATTCGTTAACTCTTACTTCTTTCTCTATGTATTTACCCTATTGATGCTATACGTGCTAACAACAAAAAAATGCACAGAAGGGAAAGAAAAAATGCCTGTCCTGTTCTAATCAATATTATCTTCAGCATTTGGCCACATGTTCTCATCCACATCACATTTATTGTAATGTCATCTCTCGCTGTGCACCTGGATACAAACACTTACTGGTTCAGCTACTCCTCTCCCTGGCCCAATTATTCTTCTTCCTTGTTCAGACAATATTCTTTCTTTCTCTCCTTTTTACGTGTTGTTCTGTATCCTCATTGGATAGACTCAACTCCAGAAAGTCCCCTTTTTGGTGCATTGTGTATGTAATTGAAAGAACTTCAACTCTCTTGTTGAGATTGGAATTAGCTGTGATGATCTATTTTACCCAAATTACAAAAAACATCAAATGTTTCAATGATATGTTCATTCAGAAATGCTTATCAGCTGTTTCAATATAGATTTTGAGCTGCTATTGTAGCAGAGGTAGAGGCTTTATACATTATTTAAGGTCTTGAAAATTCTTTTGACATGTTGTGTGCTAGCATTTGTAAATAACACAAAAAACATCCATAGTTTTGGCATTGGGTAAGCTTGTACATAAAGAAAAGCTTAGCATTTTAGAAATGGGTTAATTGACTGCATATTCTGTGTAAAAATGAATTGTGTTAATGGTATGGTATGAACAGGCTGATGTTGGGCTAATTGTGTTTAGAGTAGTGAAAATGTGACTACAGATTAGACAAAATGATGTTAGCGGTTGTAAAAAACTGTAATTGACCGTTTTGTCAGGGAACCCACATTTTCATTACAAAGATGGAGAGATCGACACCAACACTGAGCTTTAGTTTTTAGTAGTGCTGGACAACAATTAAAAATTGTGATTAATCGCATGTTTTTCTGCGATTAATCGCATTGTTATGCACAATATTGAATTATGAAGTCTAAAGTAGTGTGTTGCGCACTTTAAATGTACTGGTAAATACACAAAAGTGCTATAACATGTGGTTTACAAACACTTTAAACAAATAATTCATTCATTTTCACCAGCAGTATTCTTCTCACAGTAGCAATAAAATATTTCTTGTAAATCTCAAGTTAAACATTAATTTATTATAATTTATGAATTATTCAAATATAAAACCAAAGCTATTTAACACAGCCAGGGCATTACCTTTTATCTAGCTTGTTAAAACAAGTTATCATAACATCATAACCGGCACCTTCTGAGCAACAGGTCAATCAATCAAGTCAAGTATCTGCAGAAACATTTTTCTTTTATCGGGGAGCAACATGAACAGTCTATGTTTAGTAGCAAGTATCCCTGTTAGAGTGAGGTGAAGTGGTTGAGCACAAGGTGGAGCGACAAACGGGCGCGATTCCTTTGAAACTGTCACAGTTGTGCTCGCCTCACGCACACAAACGCCTGCTCTTGAACTTTTTGTACGCGACATGCAGCACAATTTATTGGAAGAGAGACTGATTCTCGTTGTTTGTGAGTTTCCAGAATCTATTACTGTTTACTAAATAGTTATCAGGACACCAACAGGAAGGAATTTGCATGGTAAAGTTATGAAGCCTATAATTTTAAGTTAAACAGGCTACAGCTGTGTAGTGCACAGAAGCCGTTGCCATGGTTACTATCCATAGAGCGCCTGACATTTACTCGCGGAGCGCTGTCTTACTTCTCCCTGCATGTTGCATCCAAGTAGTCTGCTGAAGCCTCCCTCCACTGCTTGTTTGGAAGGATGATTTGCAGGCTGATCAACATCTCACCCCTCCTGTGACACTTGGTTTGACTGTATGCGTATTCAGAGCCAGTGAGCAATGGATTTTCAAAATAATAATAATAATAATAATAAAAACGTCTTTAACGTGACATGAAATAATTGTTAATGTTAACTTGCCCAGCCCTTGTTTTTAGGCAATTAGTGTTAGAGAAGTATTAGGAAATATTATTATACCAGATCCAGATTGGTGAAAATCTGTTTGAATGGGATTGGGGCCAGACCAACCTGTTCTCTTCCCAGGGTGTCACATATTGGAGCTTGGTCAAGTCCCCATGGCATTGCTTTTTAACAGCCTGGGTACCCTTTAGCATTGTTTTTACATGTGTAGGGCTCTGCGGTGAAGTTAACAATAACAAAAATGCAACATCTGTTGGTTTAGGCACCATTTTTAGGTAAAATAACTCGTGACTTAACTCATGTAAATTAAGTAACGTTACATACATTTTGTCTGTAAGTTGGAAACATGAAGGTTTGTTTGGGTATTAGAGCTTTTTTGCTTATACTTTACCTTTTAAGGTTTTTGGAACTCAAAAGTAGTATTTTTCTTTCTAACATTTTAACTTTCTTCCATTACACTTTGACTTATACTACCCTTCAGTAACACATTGCTTTCACCGACAGCATCTTTGTCAATTTAACATTTTCTCCCCTCCTCTGTTCTCCTCAGGTACGGTGGACAAAGACGGCAGGCAGTGCATCGGACAAGTTTCAGGAAACATCCATCTACAACGAGACACTGCGCATCGAGGGCATCCAGAGGGTGCAGGGGGGTCGCTACTACTGCAAGGCCGACAACGGGGTGGGGGTGGCTGCCATCAAGTCCATCCGTGTAGATGTGCAGTGTAAGTGGGTAGGGAGAAAGAGAAAAAAAACAACCCCTTCCACTTTAAGACCACAGCTGACTATCACTACAGCTATTCCCACTGTTAGAGAAGACTGAGATGGGGGAGATGGAAAGATTGGAGGAGGAAAGATGAAAGACAGATAGGATGGAGGATGAGATTTCAGGTGGGAATGGCTTCCAGGGGTATCTGATGACTTATGGTGGAAAGGATAAAAAGTATGGTCAAATAGATCAAATAGAGTATTTGGAAAGGGTATAGATAAGATAATACTTTTGCCTTAATTGTACCATTGGTTACTGTATGGATAATGCAGGTGTGTGTACTCCACCAATGAGGGTAATTAGAACAAACTGTTTTGTCAGATACTCCTGGGAAAAGTGAAGTCTGTGGAACAAATCAAGAGTTTTATAACAGTTAGTCCAGGTGGTACGGGCTCCCTAACTCACTGTTTCTCAACTTACCCAAGTCCCAACTACTCTACTGAGACTGAGAGATCCTCAATGTGCTGTTTAGCTCTGTCACATCCTCTGATTCAACAGCACCTGCCACAATTAGTAACACGTCAGTGACTTATCGGTTTATAATTAGGGAGATCAGCTCTCCTTTTCAGACCTTGTTACATATCTTTTGAACTGTCCCTGTAGTCTGGGGCTCTATAATGGGTATTTGGTTATTGTTTGTAACACAGACAGTAGAAGTTGTTGAGAAGCAGTGTTGTGTTGTAGGGGCCCTGTGCTGCTGCTTGTTTCACTGCCCCACTGTCCCTGTGTGTCAGGGGCCAGGTCATGGCGACAGGTTGATGCATAAACCCAACACATGCAATTGTATACAGTTTATTTTAAAGGTTTTTTTTATTCCCAGCACCCTAAAACCCCTGTCCGTCAGTTACATCACTTTATTGCATAGATATTTCCTGCCTTCATTGATTCAATCATTTTAATGGTGGGTTTATAGACTAATAGAAAAAGGTTGATTTTCCAAGGGCCCGATAACACTAAACATCTATTACCTGCCTTTCAGTTGCTAAATTTATCTCCTTTTTTTCTGCTCTGCTCTGTGTGCAGTACAACACCATGGTCTGCCACCCCTCCTTTAGCATCAAATCTCTCTCTCAGTACACCAAACTATGCAGTCGCAAGCATACACACATATAGACACACACACACATGCTCGCCTCATGCTTTTCCCTCTAGGATTTGTCACTTACACACCGCCCTGCCTCAGCCTCTTAATGGGGCTCTCCCTCCCTCCTTCTTCTTCCTCCCTTTCTGCTGTTAGTGTTAGTTCTCCCCAGGCGCTAGCTTGGCCCCTGCTGGGGAGCTGGTAATTGTAGGGGGCCTGGGTAGTAAACAGGTTGTATTGTGTGTGTAGTTGTGACAGGAGCTTTGTGAAGCTAACCAGCTCTGACGGCCAATGCTTGTTCAATTCCCCAACACCCATGCTGTGTTAGACCCAGCGGCGATCAGCCACGCTTCTGCACAGGGCGACTTTAGTTCTAGAACGATGTAACAATTAACCCAGGGTACCGAGATAAAATAGAGAGAGAGTTGGAGAGAAATAAATGAATGTGGAGGTAAAGATGGATGGGAGAGTGAGGGAAGAGGCAACCTAAGTAGGGACGGAGAAAGAAAGAGAAACACGGGCACAGCAACCTCTATGGCTCAGTGTCTCTGAATATGCAGTTTCAACAGCAGGACAATTGGAAAGACCACCAAATTCTATACTGTACAAGTACCAAAAAAGTCAATGCAATTTATGTATATTAATGTACAGATGAGTGACAAATTAAAAGAAAAAAATAACATGGTTTCTTATTAAGGTGTTCAGCCAAAACAGCTTCCATGCAACCGGCACAGAATCTCTGAAACCAGTTGAAACAAACATTGGGAATGCAAGTTTATTTTTTAACTGTAAAATGTACTGCTCAGTACGTATCTTGGTTAGAATATGTTTTTAAAAAAGTTTAAGGTATTTCCATCATGTTTCTTGTTTGTTGTGTAATGAATGAATATTGGTTGATATATTGTTATCAGATTGATGTATTTTTAAAGCATCAATATGAAAATCAGCCTCAAAAATCCAGTATCAGTTAGACTATGACAGATGTTTCTGCACCCTTTTATTCAGTATATCCTTTTATTTGTCACCTGTCTGTATATTCAATTATACTCAATTCAATTTTATTTAGATAACACCAGATCATAACAGATGTAATCTCACTGCACTTTTCAAAGAGATCAGGTCTAGACCTTACTCTTTGTAATATCACATTTAATAAAGCTGATTAGCTCATTTTCCCGCTAATATTCATCTTGCTGGCAATAATTTAAAAAATAATTATTTCATTACTTTTGGGCTTGGTTTGCTTGATTTACAGGACCGATCTAATCTGCTCCATCCAGACTGCACCTTGTTGCCAAAATCAACTGAATAGATGGCAGCTAGTGATAAACACAAACTTCCAGCTCCAAAAAGCCCTGTCAAAAACCAATGGGAGATGTCAAAAATTGTATATTGATGTTTTTCAACAAAGATGTGTAAGTGTAAGAAGAAACAGAAGAATATGTGTAGTTTAAGCAGGAATGTGTAGGGGGAAATGTGAAGTAAAAAATAGACAATGTGCGCGGGAAATTATAGCGTACTAACAGTATGCGAATGCTGACCTCTCTTGGATGTGCAGGTCAGAGTGTAGTTACCTAACAAGAACTCGACCATTCCAGGAAAAACTGAGCAGCGAGTATAGGAAAAGGCTGAACTAGAAAAGAGTGGTGATTTATTGTAGCTGAATAGATTGTAGAATTGAGGTAGTTGTAATTTCCACTCAAAAAAAAAGCGAAAGAAAGCAGAGAAGAAGAGAAACAAGAAGAGGAAGAAGAATAAGACAGATGGAGTAGGAGGTAAAAAAGAAAAATGAACAGAGGGAGAAGGAGAAATGGAATTTAGGCAGGCAAAAGACAGAGGGGGAGAGAGACACTCTTTCAGTACTGCTGGCACTCATATGTTTTTCAATTTAGATGCATCCAACAGACCAGTTATTGGACTGGAGGGCAGAACATGTTGTTACCTGTGCAGGGTACAAACATGAGTGTTAGTTCTCGCTTTCTGTTTCTCTCGATCACACAATTTGTGTTTTTTTCCCATGCCTTTGCCTTTTTAACTGAAATGACCTAGCATTGCACTTTCTCTTCACTCTTTATTTTTCCTCTCTTCTTCCCTCATTCCTCCTTCTTTTATGTTGTCCTCTCATCCACCATGTTTTTCTTCCTTCCTGCCTTTCTCTGTGAACCACACACCCCAGTGCGTGATGAAGCAGTGTCCTTTTTTGTGTGTGTGTTTGTGTGTGTCTGCGTATGAAGTGAGTCAGCTGGGGTCTCTCCCCTCTCAGCTGTGAGGCTCAACCAAACACAGCAGTGTCTGGCATTAGGTCATCTGCCCTGCATGCGGATTTAACTTTGCTTTTTTAGACAATCGCATGGATGCAAGCAGGCATGCAAGAAAGCATGCACGCGCATATACAAACACAAATATGTAGCATACACACACCCTTTGTATTTACATACATGCCACACACTTTCACGTATCTACATATTCTCAAAAGCACACACTCTCACTTCAAAGTGCAGTGTGTAAGAGCAAGAGGAACAGTAGCAAAGAATAAAGAGAGACAGAGTGAATGACAGATTGAAACGGAAAAGACAGTGTGAGAGTTTCAGGATCGGAGCAAAGGTGCATATACAATAGTCTGCTTTGAATAGAAGGCACATAAAGTAACAGTCACTTGTATATTACCCGTATCTCACTCAGTCATTTCTTCCCTTCCTTTTTTCAATTTGTCTTCTTTACCTGCATTACCTGCCAGCTTGTTTTCCATATGAACCTACATGTAGGACCTTCAGTCAACAAATTCTAAAGGCTATATCAATCAGTTGACCAATGACCTGGCACTCTAACCGCTGAGGCAGTGGGACAGTGAGCAGGCGGGGTTTAACTTTGAGTAGCCTCTACTGATGGGATGGACTTGGTTCAGAAACCCAACCAATGACATTTAACCTTACATCAGATTTTTAAAAAACTGAATTCATTAGAGAAAAAAATGTTAGTTCAGCTTAGTTCAGATGAAGTCCTCTCTGTGGATTCATTGCTCTCTTCAGGACACAACCAGGTAAGTGGAAAAGTGTTGGGGGTAATGATGATGATGGTGATGATGATTATGATGGGATAATATTTATAAGAACACTGCAAAAGACAGTAAAACAGACTTTATTACCGTAATCCAAAGAATGGGTTTTCAAAGTCTGACAGTCCTCCTCAGACAAAACTGAGACAAATAACAAACAAATACAAGAATAAGAATCTCTGGCAAGTTCTGGTGTTATAAGGATCATCTTTTTTCTATGAGTTCTCAGCGGGTTTATGGACGTTGATTGGTGGTATACGGTTACAGTAGTCAGACTGACTTTTTCAATAATCTCTTGTGGCATTGTCAGTAATGACAGAATAAGTCAATCGTGTATAAGACAGTGAAACTCCAAATGTACACAAGTTCTTTCACAGCTTTGGCAGTTATCACCCTAACTGTCACTGGCTATTGGAGTCAGTAGAAGGATGTGTAATCTATTATTCCAGCACTGTGGTTTTAGAAATACCCCCCGTGCAGTAATACAAGTGCTCTAGAATTGGTGTTTTTGACAGTGGCACGCACGCACACACACTTTCACACCCATAAATAGCGGCCTAGGTGGCATTTAGTCTGTCCGTGTTGGCCAGAGTCTTCTGTCACAACACAGTCTCTGTGCTTCAGGGTGACACCAGTCCTGGCTGGAGCAGGAGGAATGGGCACTGTTGCTGCTGGCACTGGGTAGAAACGCAGTATGCACACACACTCACACACACACACACACACACACACACACACACACACACACACACACATTCAGTACAAGCCACAAAAACAAACACACTTTACACAGAAAGTAAAGTATAGTGGTATAGACAGGGAGAGAAAGAAAGAAGCGGTAACAGGTATTTGAAAAGAAGCTCTGACCTTTTTAGTGGGACAGAGGCAGAAGCCACAGGGTGAATCACTGGGTCACCACTCTACTGTCTGAGTCACACAGCGTGGCAAAAACTCACACAAACTTTCTTCCCTTTGCTCATCTTCTCTTTCACATCTCATTCCATATGTTTCTCCCTTCTTAACTTTCTCTGCTTATTTTCCTCTCTCTCTCTCTCTCTGTTACTTGTTATTACTCTCGGTTGCTCTTTCAATATATATTTCTGTTTGTGCATGTTTCTTCTTGATTTCCTTAGTCTGGCTGTGTTTTCGCCGTCGCTCATCCTCGTCTCCATAGGATTTGTCTCTTCTACTTTCTTTTACTTAGTTTCATCCCCTGTCAAATTTTCTCATTCGGGTTCTGTCTATGAAGGAATGGTCATTGCTCTCATGCTGGACTGATATTGAAGAGGAGTATTTTGATATATAGTTCATATGGCGGAACATGTTTTATTCTTACTTTGCGGTTCCATGATTTGATTTCCGGATCAAGTCAAATTCCTGGTAATCTTGAAACTCTCCTTGGCCTGGAGAAAACACAATATGTGCTGTTGATTTTCCCACATAGTCAAAAGACATTTTTATGCGACTGTGGGCACTGTATGTGTCAACTCAGTATTGCACTTTCTACTTTCCCATTTCTCAACAGATCAAATGCATTGTTCACAATAAATCATAGTAAAGTCAGCTCAGTGTGCGGTGGCTTGTTTTGGATTTTTCATTGCTACACTATATTGGGACACCTGCCTTTACATGCACATGAAGGTTAATGACATCCCATTCTTAATCTGTAGGGTTTAATATGGAGTTGGCCCACCCTTTGCAACTAACCGCTTCATCTCTTCTGGGAAGGCTTTCCACAAAGTTTAGGAGTGTGTTTATGGGAATTTTTAACCATTCTTCTAGAAGCGCATTTGTGAGCTCAGGCACAGATGTTAAACGAGAAAGCCTGGCTCGCAGTCTCCGCTCTAATTCATCCCAAAGGTGTTCTATCAGGTTGAGGTCAGGACTCTGTGCAGGCCAGTCAGGTACTCAACACCAAACTCACTCGTCCATGTCTTTATGGACCTTGCTTTGTGCACTTGTGCGCAGTCATGTAGGAAGAGGAAGGAGCCATCCCCAAACTGTTTCCACAAAGTTGGGAGCATGAAATTGTCCAAAATCTGTTGGTGAAACAGTTTCTTTCACTGGAACTAAGGGGCCAAGATCAACCCCCACACCATAACCCCCCCTCCGCCAAACTTTTCACTTGGCACAATGCAGTCAGGCAAGTACCGTTCTCCTGGCAACTGACAAACCTAGAGTTGTCCATCAGATTGCCAGACAGAGAAGCGTGATTTGTCACTCCAGAGAACACGTCTGTACTGCTCTAGTGTCCAGTGGTGGCGTGCTTTACACCACTGCATCCAATGCTTTGCATTGCACTTGGTGATGTAAGGCTTGGATTTCCATGTTGTTACCACTAACAGTTAACCGTAGAATATTTAGCAGTGAGGAACAGAGGAGGAAAGAGTACAAAAATATTCTACTTAAGTAAAAGTACTATTACTTTGATGAAAATTTACTTAAGTACAAGTACATTTACTATTATAAAAATCTACTCAAGTAAAAGTAAAAAGTAGCTCATTTAGTATTTATTTATACTTGTTATAGTTATTTAATTAAATGCAGTTTTTTGTGATTTGATAAGGGGACAAAACCATATTGTGCTTTCAATTTTACTTTGTGATCACACAGTGTGAATCAATGGCAAAAAACAATGTTAGAGACCTTTATGTTATAATGAGAAGTTTGAAAATGTTTTCGCTTCATTAGGAAATTGTGGCGGAACAGATTAGACTCTGCCAGGCCACACTGGACTGGGAAAACGGGAAACACTGGACTGGATATGAAGTCATATCCCTATTTACATTCAAACAGTTGGTAATTTTAATTGGATTATAAGCGTTTGTATAACAAATAACTAGTTACCATCAAGTTGCTAATTCCAACCAACACTGTCATGCACCGATGTCTTTTTGGCCATTTGCCAAACTGTGAAAACTTATTTTTAACCACCAGTTTGTTAAAGGGCACAATTTTTTCTAAGCAGACACTGTGGGGGCCGGATTTTCAAAAATAATTCCCATATTACTGTTAATATTTTCAACTTTTGCTAATGAACGTTTTTATTATCTTAGTGCTCAGTGTGAACTGACTCCAAAAAAACATGGTAGACCTAAATCCATATTGATAAATCTACATAGGCTACTACATTGGCCTACTTAACTACAAAATGCTCTCAGACCGCAGCCAAGGAAGCAGTTCACTGAGGAGTGATGGTTAAAATCTGTAATTGTAAATGTAATTTTGATTGGCATGATATATTAGGCTAATCAACCAGTTTTGACACTATTATGCAGCTGCGCTGTTATTTAATACCACAGGGCACAGAAGTCTCGGGCAGCTAAACAAGCTATTATCAAACAGTTATTGGTATTTTCCATAATTATTTGAGCAGTCATGATCTGACTTTATGCTGCACAAAACATGAGTCTGCGAACAGCGAAAGTGAAAGTAGTTGGTTACCTGGCTGAGAAGGTGGAGGTGTGCAGCCTGTCGCCTGCAGCTCTTTATCTAACAGCTCACTGTGTCTGCTCCTGACTGTTGCATTACTCACTGAAATATTTCAAACGGGTCCGCTGTCAACTTGTGTTTCGCTAGTTAAATGCTTTTATTGTGAAGCTGCAGCAGTGGAAAATGTTCAGTTTGCATTAGCAGTAACTTAAAACAGCATTTTTTCACAGCTTACACTGCATGATAAAGCTGTTCTCTTGCATTTGAAGTGTCGCAAGTTTTTCCTTGCACTTTTTTTTTACTCAGTAATGGATGTGATTGAAAATGCTGCAAAGTATAATACTTTAATATACTTAAGTAAAAGTAAAATTACAGATATAAAAAACTACTTTAAAAGTACAAGTACACAAAAAACTACTCAATTACAGTAACATGAGTAATTCGTTACTTTCCACCTTTGGTGAGGAAATTTCACAATGGACTCGTTGCACAGGTGGCAACCTATCACCATTCATTGAGCTCCTGAGAGCGACCCATTCTTTCACAAATGTTTGTAGAAGCAGTCTGCATGCCTAGGTACTTGACTTTATACACCTGTGGCCATGGAAGTGATTGGAACGCCTGAATTCAATTATTTAGATGGGTGTCACAATACTTTTGGCAATATAGTGTAGATCCTGCGATCTACCAGCACCTGACTGTTGTTGCTGTGCATGGTGACTTCTTGTTTTATAGATCAAATAGTCAATTTTACCAAATTTTTTTGAAAGAACCCTACTCGTCTGACATTTTTAGGCAATACAATGAGTTCTGTCATTATAAAAAATGATAGCAATCACTGAGGAGTAAAGGCCTGTCTTTGTCACAGTTAATATGGTTTCTTTTAATGGCACCAAAAGCACAGGTGTAAATAATAACATTAATGAAAGCTCTGGTCCATTTAGGTGTGTGTACAATACCAGGCTTCTGTGACCATAACAGCTACTATTGAAGGGAGCCATTATTAGTTTGACATATAAACATGTGTATTATTATACACAGTGAAACAGGAATTTAACAAAATTGGAGGTTTGATGAAGATTCTCAATGTCCGTGATATATAGTAAGGTGTATAGTACAGACACCTTGTGTAGACTACTGTAAAATACAGTGCCATTCAAAAGAGAAAACCATAATGCATCTGCTTCTCTCCTTATAGTCCCTTTCATGTCTACTTTATACTGTATACACCTGCTTGCCTCAAAGCATTAAAATCTGTGTTTTCTGTGGATTTTCTGGTGTGATGGTTCTGTAAAACAACCTTTGTTTTGCCTGTTCAATCACAGTGGCCATCTTTGAAACTTACCACCCACTTATTATGTAGTTCATTAGAAACAAACTGCTTCTTGTGCTGGAGGAAAAGCAGAAAACTATTTTTTTCCCCCATCTGTGGTGAATCTTTTATGACCTGGGCATTAATCACTGTTATATGATGTTAATTGATAGAGTAGATTAAAACAGATTTATGTAAAACGGTTGTAGGTTGTACACTTTTAGTCCTGTTAGATTAGATTAGATTTAGTCTTTAATGGTTTTTATCTGACCAACTCTTCTCACTTGACATGGTGTATTGAATGAGTAAATTAAATTAGAAGATAACAAAATAACAATTACCATCATTAAGGAGAGAACACAGCATGTCTTCACTTTTATACGTAAGATGAAGTGCTGTGACACTTACCTTAAGCAGTGTCTCCTGTTTTATCTGGCTGCTCTGCCATGACACCATGTTCTTTTATGCCACTCCCAGACTAACTCTGTGCTGTATGTGTGTGTGTGTGCGAATGCAGTATGCATGGCCACAGTCCTCAGTGGTCACTGGGATTTTGGTTTTCAAAAATATTATTAACATTTCTTTAGCAGCAATAGAAAGTAGAACTTATGATATTGGCTCAAAATCATAATATAGTGACAGTAAAAAGGACATATGATTTCCTCTTATTTCAGATCATATAGCAAACAAAAGAAAACCAGCCCAAGCAACCTCATTACTGTCAGCTTTCAGATGATGTCTTTGGTGGCAGCAATCCTGAAGCGTAGTGTTTGATGTCATGCTAGCAATTTGTGAACATCCTTGCCTCGTCTCCAAAACCCTTATTTTGTTAAGCTTCAGATATCCATCTTCCTATTGCATTTGACCAGTGGGCTTGGAACGGAGAGTAAGAGGTCACTTTTAGATTTCTCTCCAACATTCCATCACCCTTAAGCCTCTGTAACCTTGA
Organism: Micropterus salmoides; assembly: GCF_014851395.1. Taxonomy (NCBI): domain Eukaryota; kingdom Metazoa; phylum Chordata; class Actinopteri; order Centrarchiformes; family Centrarchidae; genus Micropterus; species Micropterus salmoides. Next base: position 26,542,065 of record NW_024044348.1, read on the forward strand.
AATCCAGTGTGGGCACACATGCTGGGGAGGAGTTGCTGTTTTCTAATCAAATTTTCTTGAATTTCTTTCCCTTAAAAACTGCTCCTTGCAGGGGCGTTTCCAGGCTCTTTAAACATTGGAGGCTTAGCCCAGCCCAGAAATCTTTCATGTTTTCACCCCCTACCCCCCGTTGCCGCCTACCCAAAGTACATCTATAAAGCAACACTACTGGTAATAATCAGCACTGATAATATTAACATGGGGGGTCTGGGGGTCCTCCCCCAGGCTTTAAACACTCAATTTCCTGCATTCTGGTGAATTTTTTTGCACCAATTTATTGAGGAAATGTCTCAGTGACAATTCAAAATAAAAAAATATAGTGTAATATAATGCAGTAAGGCTGTCAGATATGTTTCTCCTGTAGATCAACTTTCTCATATAAATTAATCCCAGCTGAGTGTACATAAATGCAGGCATGCCTGAAGTAGCCTAAAGTCTTTTTAGATGTGCATATGGCACCTTTTCACCAAGATTTTGATCATTAAACACTTAATTTCCTGAATTCTGGAGACATTTTCTGCACCAATTTATGGTGGAAATGTCTTTATTTTTAAATTTTGTCCTACTCTTTCCACCATAAATTGATGCAGAAAATGTCTCCAGAATTCAGGAAATTAAGTGTTTAATGATAAGAATATAGAATGTAATGCAGTAATCAGTCGCTTATTCTTTTTTTTTTTAGCTTATATCTATATATCGGTTATTTTCACGCATTTGGGGAATTATTTTATTTTTTTGGCCCACAACACAAGAAACAGCTCGAGCATAGGGATAGGGTATGGGGACTAGTAAGAGATGTGATTGGGCCAGCCCAAGGTCAGTATAGGCCTATGCTAGGCTATCCTAAGAAATACGAAACTGAAAACACTCTGTTCAGACATAAATATCACCAAAAATGTTTACTTCAACACCTCCTATAAAGTGCAGCTCACAGCCACTTTAGAGGGAATGAAGCATCCTTGAGACAGTAAAACAGCATTGTCTCACAGCGAGGGAGACAGAGACAGCAGGACACAGAGCGTCAGGTGTCTGTGTCACGGTCAGGTGTCATGATATTCTCTCACTACTTTGCAGCGACCGTTAATAGACTTACTTACTACACACTGACCAATAACATTTATATCTAACATTTATATATAAATGTATTGATTACAATTTCGCTAGGGACAATTCAGAAGTCACAGACAAGCCCTGAAGCTGTGAGCAATGCTCTCTCTCTCTCTCTCTCTCGCTGAGTAACGGTGGGGGTGTCACGTTACATGAACTTCAAACAAAATGTAGCAATATTATTGTGAGTAGCCTCCGCTCTATGAAGACCTGCGAGACAGGCTGCGTCATGAGGATTATTGCATATTAATATAGAAAATATTTTGTTGCTGTTGTTGAGTTACATTCGGGGCTACAGTCAAAAAACGACCTATTATTATTAACTATTTCGATCTGTCAGCCATGGTCTGAATTCACTCAATCAAGAAGCAACATCTTGCTCATCTTAAAGGAATGACTCACCATTATATTAGATGGAAGGCTGTCCTATGTTTGCTTTATGTTTTTCCTTTTATGGAAAATGCAGTGGATTGATAGCGCTCTATCTCACTGAGGGGCACCAAAAGTCGGGGCTTACTGCCATTTAGTGTAAGGCAAGGATTATACTTTCCACGTCCGTGAGTACGCGAGGGTCCGCTAGGATCTGTGTGATGAAAAAATTGTCATCAGAGGGGGTACGTGTATGGTCCACGCCAGGTGCATGGCGACTAGCGCTACCAGGGCACCAACCAATCTACTGCGCATGTGTGGAACGTGTCCGCCAGCTGACTGCAGAAAGTAGTATAAACAGAAGTAGCCTGTGTCCGCGTGGTCCGCAGCTGTCTGTGTCTACGTCTGCTCCCGAGTATATTCGAGGCTTAAGGGAGTGCCATCCTGTGCCACAAACAGAATACACTTTGTATAGGGGAAGTGGCATGGTGCTCCGGAAACACTGCTGGAATATAGACATTAAAAATCGTATGCTCCAACACACTTGGTCAGTCTACTCTGTCAGCTTCACAACGATATGTCTGTGAAGGTTCTCCAGTCGTCCAGGTCATAGTTATCCAACGAAGGTTGAGGTCAAGGGCAACTGGACTTGGTTGAAGATACTAGAAGATGTTTCATCCCTCATCCAAGAGACTTCTTCAGTTCTGACTGAGTGGTAGCGAAACTGAGCTATTTAACCTCTGTGAGATCGTTTGTTAGGATTGTCGATACCACTGGTTCATTAGTGCCACTGGCTATGGACAGTCGTCATGTCGTTAGAACCACCCACGGCCAAGTCTGAACAACCATCGTTGGTATCTTCACCTTAAGCCAAAAGGAAATGCTTGTTCAGTTTTCCTGGGAAGTAATGAAAGGACAGCATTGTAAGTGGGGGATAAGTGGTGGTGTAGACCCCCTGGGAGTCTACGCCACCACTGAAAATACCGACGATGGTCGTTCAGACTTGTCCACGGGTGGTTCTAACAACCATGACAACTGTTCACATCTGTCTATGTGTTACTGTGCTTTGAGACCAAATGCGAATTTTCGCCACGCGACGCTTCCCTTGCGTGAGTACATTCGCTGCAAGTGTTCACACACAACGCAAGAAGGCGATTTTAACGCGATAACGTGAATAAACACAACTTGCCATTACTACAGCTGTATGAACCCAAAGTAAACGTTTTGTTGTGATTAAATAGCAATAAACGGATCAAACTGATGCCGAAATAACACTATGTCTATGTGTTATGATGATGCAGTTTTGTTAAACATTGAATTGAATTCATGCTTTGTCAGGTCTGCCAGCAAGACAGCCGGACAACAACTTCTAAAATGTTTGTTTTCTGAATGGAGTTCGGATCGATCAGGGCTATGCTATGCTAACTTGGTCACAGTAAAGTACAACGATAGCTGGAATAAAGTTACAGACACATGTTTTCTGAACTCAGGTAGTTCAACCTCCTCGCTTTCTTTTCTCCCAGCAATGTCCAGTTTTGTCCAGTTTTTATATAAATATGATGTAGTGCCAAACGACGCTAACAACTCTGGAACTGCGTGTGTACGGAATCTAGCTGCTGAGAAGCTCGAGTGAAGATAAATCAGCGTTGTAATCCTAAAAACTGAAGTGAAAAGCTAATTTAATAAAAGCAGTTTACTCCGAGCTCCTCCCTTAAGCAAACAGCGTAGTTGTGAGCAAAGTCCAGTACGACCACGGGTGTTTTATTTGTCCGAAAGCTGGAGCACTGCTCCCTGCTCCTCTAGCCAAGTTTAGCAGCTGTCAGCCGGCCTGCAGATTTTCAATCGCCTGGCCCTCTCCACACAACGCTCTGAAGCTGTCGGTGACGTATGGACAATCTCAACGTTGATAGGCTATGGCAACAAAAACGAAATTTCTGAAAATATTCAACTCACGCGAGAAATTCACGTTGCCTTGGCTTTGCCTTCGCACCGCGTCGCTCCCTGTCGGGCGTCGCGGCTCTACACGTCTTTGCATTGACTTTGTATGTAAACTCACTGCCCCAAACGCTCGCTTCGCTTTTGGTCTGAAAGCACCATTAGTTTAGCAGGATGTGTTTGCATTTTGTATGAGTTTCTTCTGTATTACGTAATATACGTAATGTAGAATAATTTGATGGAGCCGCCACAGGCAAAATAGACATGAAGGAGAAAAAAGGGGAGGGACTGAGATAGAATTTGAAAACATGACCTTAAGATGAGTGGGTAGAGTGGCGCACTAAATAAAAAACGTCTTTAAAAGCTAAAGAGAGGTGGTGTCAGGGTGACCTCTTCAGACTATTGAAGGGTATAAAAAACTATAAATAGAATTTGAATGTGTGTTGTCCTACACACATCCAGCCCTTCTTTCAAACACTTTTCAGAGAGGTCCATTCAGGTACTCCTTACACTGTCCGGTAACAAAAGGTACATGAAGGTTGCTCTCAAATGTTGTTTTTGTTGGCAAGTGCTTTGAGTTTGGGGCCCACAAAGATTAAAAACTGTTCATTCTTTTCAAGGTTGTCTTGTTTTTTTCCTATTTTATTTATTTTATTCATTTAATTTCTTCAGGTTTGTTTCACTTGAGATTTGATTAGTGATTTTACAGGGCTAAAAGAGTAGCAGACTTTATGTAAGCGCAACCAACCACTGACTTATAAAAGTGAATATAAAAGCACATTTATAAAGTTCTTCTGTTCAGTATCATTTCTTTGGTACACTTCTCCTTTTCCTGTACACAAAGTTTTCAATTTCTTAGAAACCCAAATTAATTCCACTTGACTCAAATCTACCAACTCAAATTTAACATGGGAATAACATTAGAATGCACAACCAAATAAATAATATGCATATAAAAGTTGAAAAGAGATTATACTTGACTCTTGGTACCAATTGTAAAGAAAATTAAAAATTCCTCTGTTCAACGATTAGTTTTAACCACAATTCAAATTCTCTCAAATGGCCTTATGTGCTTTATTAGAGCTAAATCAGCAGCCATGCACATTACACTTATTTAGCTTTTAGATTGTAGAGGTAAACAGCCGCCAACCATATACACTTTACATCACACAAAAGGTTGTATTCTGAGTGGTTTTGCTTCACCGTGTTTCTCAAAGTAAAATAGTACACAGTTAAAATCTATGGCTAATGAATCTTAATGCAAACCAGCTAACTTTGCTATGCGCAGTAACCTGTACAGTGCCTACCAATAGTCTGCTTGCGAGGCGTTTAGAAAACATCTGTAAATTGGGGCTACGGAAAATAACCTGGCTTACAGATACAGTACTCATTACTCAGAAGTGTATTATGCGTATGTGACTCATGACTCGAGACTTTTTTCTTCGACTAACGTTTTAGTTGACAATTAAGGGGCAGACCTAATTTAGCGGGATTTGTTGTTTTGGTTTCCTTCTGCTTGGTTATAAGTTGAGATGATTTTCAGCATGTAAATACTGTAAATACTGCATGAAATTTATGCCTGCAGATTGGGCCTTAAATGAAGTGCAAAACTGTATGAAAACACAAGATGAAAAAAAATACCATGGACATGACCTAGTGTCTCAATAATAGGTACGGCCCTGGGAGCTTTATGAATCCTACACATTTTGAAACACACAAACCCTGGCTTTTGTTCTTCCATTACTGGTTTATTTTTCTGAAATCTATTTCCAGGTTAAAGCAGTTCACTTGAATACCTAAACGGAGCATCCACATTGTGATTTGCACACTGTGAGCTGACAGTAGCTATCTGGGGCAGTCAGTACCAAAGGCTACATGCTTGAAAGTACAAATGTTCCACTTAAGTGATATATGGTGCTGCTGAACAGTATCTTAGTGAGTTTAATATGGTGCTAACACTGTCAGGTCTAGGTCCCACTGGACCCATCTGCCAAAAATGTAAGCACTCATTTAGCAGCAAGGCACTTTGGGTTCAGCTATCTACCAAATTGCATATAGTACAGTGCTGTTATGTTGAATATGTTGTTGAAGTTAATAATACTGCTGTAATTTAAAGGAGACATACAGCATGTAGTCATCTCATACTTCCTCACCCTGTGTGTGTTTGGTACCTAATTAATCTATGATTATAACTAGGATGTTGATTAGAAAGTAGAAAGAAATTGCATAATAAGTGAAATAAATTTTCAGCACTGACACAATTGGACATGGCTAACATGGCGACAGCTGTGGTGCACCTACACAACAGTTGCAAGATTTGTGCCAAACACTATAGGGCAGTGGATTATTGGCTGGCCCACCAGCAATAATATCTGGACTGTGGCCAGATTGCTTTGATAGCAAAAAAAAAAAGAACAAAAAAATTGATAGCGGCTGGTGCTGAAATAGATCTCAGTCATGACAGCTACAGTTACTCACACAATCTCTTCCTCTTAAGTGATTATGCCTCCTGTAGAAATGAGTGAGGAGTGCGTAATTTGAATCCAAGCCGAATGTGTTTATTACATAAACCTCTGTTGAGTATAATGAACTTACACCGCCACAGGCAATAAGCTATACTAACAACCTGGCTAGAGATGTACACACAGGACAGGTAAACTAGTGCGCATGCGCACTTCCTCAGGTACGGTGTCTTGTAGTGTCCATACAGAACGCAAACATAATCATTCACCAGAATGATCTATACCTCCTAAATAGTAGCACAAGAAGGTTTTTTGCAGCAATGCAATATTTCGAGTTTATTGAGAGCTTTTACTTTGAAGAGTTCTGAAGGACATTCACAAGAGACACTCCTCTGAAAAAGCCGTCAGTAAACATGTGAATGGATTCCCCTGAATCTCCTTAGGGAAATGAAAATAAGCATCCATAGATTTTTGAATCTGGATGAAATGCCGGGATGCGCACACACTGCAGCACATGCTTTATTGTGAGCATGTAGAAAAGTGTCCTCATATTCAATTTGTTTAACAAGGGAGAAAAACATATTTGCAGTTAGTTGGAATTGAGCTTGCAACCTTCCTAACAGGAGTCTTGCACAGTACCAACTGAGCTAAGCATGCACACAAGTATGCACGGATTTAAAATGATTTGACTTTGTTCTGGCCCGCCATGTCACAGCAAAATTTGGTCCGATGCCAGACATATTTGCCGACCCCTGCTATAGGGTAACTAATAAATGTCACCATGAAACTTCCCCATTTGACTACTTACATTAAGACAAAATTGTTTTATATTACAAGTTTTCTGAAATTCTGTTTAAATATGGAAAAGACAAGTCCTCCAACCTAAACGGCTGCATAGGTCATTTTAACCATGCCTCCCAATACGTTTCCTAAATTAACGCTCCTACCAGTGACCTTTGTCCAAACCTTTCAAAACGGCAATTTCAAACTTTGTTTCCGACTGGACCTACGTTACATAAATCACGTGACCTATGTCACATGAAATAAACACGTGGAGACCACAGCAACACAAAGGAGATTAAACCGCTAGCGCTGCTGATGTGTGCAGCTGTAGGGTTATCTACTGACTTAGGTTTTGGCACAAGGTTAGAGTAATGGTAAGGGGCTTCAGGGGGGCTGTCAACGCCTTTAACACAGAATCTAAATCAATCTTGTTTCACACGGGAGCCAGTCTCGTGAGTGAAAGCCCGCAAAATGACTACCTATATGGTCATTTTTCTAGTGAGGACAGTCTTGGAAAAGAGGTAGTGATGGACTGGCGACCTGTCCAGGGTGTGCCCTGCCTCTTGCCCAATGTCAGCTGGGGCTGAATCCAGCAATCCTGCTACCCTACATGAATAAGCAGGTATAGAGAAAGAATGGATGGATGGAAAAGTGGCATTATCTAATGCTAACTTTTGGTGAATTTAGGAGAAATTGAAAGATGCAAATTGACAAGTGTAGTTAAATAAACACCTAAATGAAAATATCTGGCCATTTTCTTTCTTCTTGAAAGAAGACATTTTGTGAAAGCAAAATACTTCAAAATATAAAAATTGACCATTGCACAAAAGAATGTTTTTACCTGTAGATTATTGCCTTAAGGAGTCTTCAAATGACAAAAATCAATGGTGTGACATTGAAATATTGTTGAAGCACACACTGTGTGGCTTTTGAAAATATTGGCTGGTCCCTTTTAATAAATACATGGTAAATGCCTCTGTAGCAACTGTGTCCTGCTGCAGCAATGTACTTGAACCTGAAAGTAAAATGTGTGTGTTGAAGTCAAGGTATGAGCTCAGAACAATGAAACACAAGCACACAATAATTTGCTTCCCCCTCGTTTCACCAGCTGTTTATAACATACAAAGCTGTGACTTCACTGGAAACTGAAATTATAGAATCAAACTGTTTCAAGGTACAAGGTACAAGGTTGTTTATTCGTCATTATACAGCACAAGGCTGCATAACAAAACCAAAATTTGTATATATGTATAATTTGTATGTATAATTAAAATATGGTAACACGTAAAATAAAACAATATATACAGTTATTTATCTAAATATATACATACATGTATACACCCCAAACATTCCACAGTGCATTTTTTTTTTTTTTGCATCTGGGGTGAATGTAAATAGCAGCAACCAGATAACAATATGAAAGTTTCATCTTCACAATACACCTGGGACCATCTTGAGTCCATCTTGCCTGCGTTTGAGCACCAAGCATCATTGATGTAAAACACAGAGTCCACCTCCTTTCATCTTGCCGGAGTCTTGCCTCACTTGAACTTTGAGATTCAGCGCATGTTACACTAGCATTGCTGCCTCAATGCTCTCTCCATCAGAAAAGATTGTCTTGATGCTACACTGAGTGTTGTGGCATTAATATGCAAACAGCCATTTGGCCAGAATGTGGCCAGAGTCACACATTGTGAATATAGAATACCACAAATACATTGTCCAGACCAAATTATTCCATCTAGAGATATTGAAATCCCTGGTTTTTAAGTACAATTAAATTATTTTGTTGGTTAGGAGGAAGTGGGAAACTTTGCTGGGAAAGGGACGTCTGAAACATCCTGCTTAGCTTGCTGCCACTGCGACCCAACCCCGGATGAGCAGAAATGGATGGATTGATGGATGGATGATTACATCTAATTTTACCATACAGTAGCAAGCATGCTAAAAACAAACAAGTGGTGTGTGTATGTACACAGAAGCCTGTGTTTTACTGAACATTCTCAGCAGCAGCTCAGTAAACTGAATACTGAATGTCACTGGACTTAAGTTTGTCTAAATCCACTTTGCTCATGTGTCCATAGCAGTAATTTAAAAAGAAACACATATCATTGTCATACATTAACTTGACTCCAGATAGCAATGTATATAAAAAAAATAATAAAAAAGTTCATGTAGCAACATCCAAGGGAGAGCTGTGCAGCTTATATGAAATATTAACAGGTGGAATATGTACAGTAATAGACAGGCCTATCGGTCATGTTCTTTGCTCTCTCTCTGCATCTAACAGATTTTCATTACCACTATCTCACCTCCAGTCAAATATGTAAATGAAATAATTTGACTCACGATATGAAGTAAAAATACACCTGCACCATAAGGAGCCAGTCTAGTCACTCCAAGTTCTCATTTGATATTTGTAAGGGAGAGAATACGATTATTATTGGCTCCACTGCTATCAGATTATCATCATATCATTGTCATATCCACTTCAGAACTAATGATGGAATACTAAGGTGGATTTCATTACCAATCACATATATTCACACAGTCTCTTTCAGATGAATGGGCTTGACTTAATAAGATACTGAATGTGTGAATGTTTGTGTGTGTCTGTGTGTGTGTTCGTAGGTGGCAGCAAAAGAGACAGTGTGTCCATCTGTATTTCAGAGGAAAATTAATTGTACAGTATGTGTGTACCAGTAAGTGAATGTGTCAATGTGCTTCAGTGTGTATGCTAAGCAGCAACAGGAGGACTATTGTCACTGGAAAATAACACATATCTCTTTCTATAAAATTTAATTTTGTCCCACAGTGCATCCTATTTTTATGACTGAACAGGCAAAAGATGTTCCACAGATATGGGAAGGCAGGGAGGTATGAAAAGGTGAGGCAGCTATTGTCCTGTTCCTCATGAATACATATTTTTGATTAAGTTCATATTTCTGATATTTCAAGTCCTTTGCATACATGTGAAGGAGAGAGTTTGTACCCCCTCAGCATTCAGCTTCATGGTCTCTTTCATAACTTCTTCATGAGAAAGCTAATTATTTAGCCCACTGTTTATTTGATGATTTTTTTTCATGTCAGCAGGATTCAGCGCACAGTATGCCAGTGAAAAAATGCAGTTATTCTATTATTATTATATATTATTCTACATATGTACACAAAAATATCAACCCTGTCTCCTAGAAATTCTGTTTATATACCACTAAATTGTTTATCCAATTATGACAAACATAGTTATTTATCAGCAATTGTTTTGTTTTTGAGGTGGTCAGGATTGGTGAAGGGCTTACAAAGCACAAGATCCTGAGGCTCATCTGTGATTTGGGTTTAGGCAATAGAAGTACTTTGATTAAGGTTTGTGAGATATTTTAATGTTAATACAGGAAACATGTTGTCTATATTGATTGAACTTTCCCTAAGCTTCACTTCTTTCAATACAGTATGAAGATCAACCTGCAGGGACTTGGTACTTCAGTAGGTAGTTCATCAACATAAATTCTGGTTAATTAGTTAGTCAAAGATATGTTGTTGTTAATATATTGCACATACACAGCAGTAATGTAATATAAAAGCAGAGATTAAAGCATGACTCAATAAAATGTGTTAGCAATTAGATTATATGCTTTATGAAGGTGGATAAAAATATTCAAAAAACAGTGTAACATTATTTGAAAATGGTTGGCAGTTATATAAAGCACTTATGACACATTTCTATGGTCCTTTAATGGACTAGCTGTCAAGTGGCATCAGTGTAATGGTCACACATGCTTCTCTTCATCAGCTGAACTACATTGCAATCTTTGTTCTGTTTTTTTCTGTGAAAGTTGTGTCTCGTTAACAAGGGGATTCAATGACTTCATAAAGCAGAGAGATTCCATTCTTCACCTGAGAATATATACTGGACTAAAGCAAAAGCACTTTAACAGTGTCTGCAGGTTTGTATTACTACATCACATTTCTTATCAGACATCTGTGTAAGGCTTTTAACCCTCACATGCTCCAGAGAAGCTGCTCAGTGGGAATGTGGCTTCGCTGGCTATGTTTATAAGGGCAATGCTGAAAAAGCGTGTATAGTCAGTAAAGCTTTTGGCGACTAGATTAAGCAAAAAAAATGGCTTTCATTTGACCTGAAATAGCCTCCAGAAGTCCAGCAGTACATTGCATTGTATCTACTACAAGGGAACAAGCTGACAATCCAACTATTGTCTCACATTAGGCCTAATTAATTAGCACTTTGCTATGGTATGAATCCCTAATGGAAGCTCACTGACCTTGGAGTTATTTTCAGTGCTCAGGAGGCAACGGCAGCCCTCTCTGAGTGTGTTTATAATAAAACTATCTTTTCCATTTTGTTTTATACTGTTCTGTGTGTGTGTGTGTGTGTGTGTGTGTGTGTGTGTGTGTGTGCGTGCAGTTACGCTTTAACACTGTGTGGGTAGATTGATTTTGCAAGGTGTGAAATCATAAGTGGAGGCTAACAGAAAAGATTGATTACGCATACGATATGTAATCACACTTCTGGCATTATATTCAAATTACAAATTGTGAATTTAAACAATGTGAGTTTTAAACTGTCTTAAAAGTTCCCATGAAACGGAAACTGGAGTGCTATTTGCTTCTGGATATGTATGTGTTTCCTGTTAAAACACAAAGCTAGGGAGGAATTGTCACAAATATTGATTGACATTTGCCGTAGCCAATAGCGCAGAATGTGCGTTACGCCCCCACCCCGTCTTGCGGACTAGTTCCAGCTCCCGCCAAGTGACCACAGCAACCAGGACCAAACACATCATCCGAGACCGACAGAGGCCAGTTTGACGAGAGGAAAAATGTTACAGTACAGAGGAGGTTTTCTTGCCGGGTTTGGATCTTGGAACCCTGGGACCAGAGTCAGCTTAGGACCGCTTGCAGCCCGGCTAATGTTAACTGAGCTAACTAGCTATAGATGCATTCAGATAGTTAGCAGCATTTAACGGTTAAGCAAAAACTAAAGTTATCGGTCCATCCTGAAGCTCTATAACGTTAAATTTCCTCAGTACTGTATTCACTCACTCCACATCACTCCCTGCAGGGTCCCCCGCCTCTGGCCATAAACTTTACAACCCTGCTGGCCTGAAAACCTCCATAGCGTAAGTAATATTAGAAGTGTAACAGTAAACACTAATACTCCCCCAGTGTTCCGAACTCCCAGTCCAGGCAGAGCCGTCTAATATGACAGCTAATTGAGCTAACTAGATAACAGCAGCTAGTAGCAGTTAGCTTTCACGTTAGCAGCAATAAAGCTATCTTTTCATCAGCGAACTCTGTAAATCACAGATAGTTGAGGCAGGGCAGCCGGGAGACATCAGAGTGAGGACCAGAAAATACTGTTGTTCATCAAATATGATCCAGTTTCACCAAAATCAGTTCGTAAAGATGTTTTTTTGTTTTTGTACAGTAATCAGTGAGTGAGTCGGCACCTAGAATGAGTTGATCAGATTTCTGAAATGAAAACCGGGGACATTTTTGGTTAGATGGTCAGTATGTCATTAAAAAATGTATTATATATGAAATTTAAAAAGGGGGACAATTTCAGTTTTATAATCTGTCAAATTTAACTTTTCTGAATGAAATCAAACCATTTTGAGGGAGAAATAACCTCTCAGTCAATAAGTAGAGGCTTCAATCACTTTCTGGCAAGTAGAATGCTGCATTTTAAGTGTTGTTTTGGCCATTTAAAGTTATTTTAAGAGGTAAAAAATACTAGTTGAATTATAATCTGTCAAATATAACTTCTGAATGAAATAAAGTCATTTTGAGGCAGAATCTCCCTTCAGTCAATACTGCATGGAATACTACATTACATGGGTTGTATTGGCCATTCAAAGGTATTTCAACAGGACTACAGGTATTTAAAAGGACTGGATTGGTTGGTACACAGCAAGTTAAATAATGTAGTCGTAAGGATAATTGCAAAAGAGATCTTGTCTTTATTTTATATATAACTCAGCAGCCTAGGCGTCGCTAGACCTTTTTTACTGGGGCACATGCCCCTGCATCCATGTGCTGTGCCCAAGTGAAATTGTCGAGACCCCTTGGCGTCACTTTTTTACTTCTAGGGCTCCACAGTCAAGTTAGCAATAATATATATGCAAAGTCCAGTTACACTTTCAAAATAAAACTACTGGTTGAAGTGAAACAGCACTTTGTTGCGATTTGAAACGTCACAAAAAACGAGTCAGTGTTGAAAGTGAGTGTTATAACATTGATGAGAGGACTAAGAGGGACTATGCTTCTGTGTACAAGAAGAGAAACTGACTCAATGAGAGTTACTTTCGTTCTCTCCTCTCAAAGTCTGATGTGAGCAGCATGTGTAGCTGCAGTGCCTCTCTCGCTTCTCAGTCTGTTTTGGTCTTGGTTTCTTGCCAGACTGTCTTAATAATATTAGAGTGAAATACAACTATTTATTATGTTTGATAAACGCAGACGTGCAACAATGTTTATAAGCTGCAGCACTGAAAAGAAAACTGCGTCGTGCGTGAACATGCGCTCATACTATTCCTCATACCCATGTGCGCGTGCATGAAATGAAAGTCGCGCATCCAGCTGAGCGGTGCTACAGTGTGCAGCCAGACATTATTGCATTCCAGCAGCAACATTAGTGGGACCATACCAGACAACACACGGATGTGATCACCCTCCTCATATGACCACATCATTTTAAAACGAGACAATAATTATCTATCTCTCAGTGAAGGTTTAGTTACAACTCTATACTAATGCAAGATGGAAACCATGGGATTCACATTGACTATTAAAATGTTAATTGGGAGGGCAGACTGGGCAATATGGATGTAGCCTACATCTTTCAGTAAATAATAGGCATTACATACTCAGTCATGTCATATTATAAATAGTATTTTCCTTTTGAAAATGTATTAAAGGAAATCTGGGGAGCCAGTTTGAATGAGCTTGAAGCAGCTGATTACAATAATATCTTGCAAGTAAAGATATTTCTAATTTACAGGGGCTATGCTGAAGTTTGTCAGTAGAGTAGATGCTGGATCATAAATCAGCTGATCCAAATCCAGTACTAGCACAGACCCAGTCCAGATGTATTTAGCAGGTCACACAGACCCAGGTGAAATACAGGCAGCCTCAGCCAGTAAAAGCACAGCCAGAGGTCAACAGGCAGCTACAGATACAAGCAGCTCAGACCCTAATGGAGGCTTGAGGCTTGCGCAGAGGTCCCTTCAAATCAGCAGTGGTATTTTCTAGAAGAGGTTTCCATTCAGACTTATTACAGAGACAGACTGTTTTAAAGGAAAGGTAGTAGTGAGAGCACTGCAGTGTCAGGTGTGACTCTGCAGCAATAGCAAATTGTTTACATGGCTCACAAGTCAGGTATGAGAGCCTCATAGCAGAATTTCTCTTAGGTGGTACCATAGGTGTGTATGCTTATGCTCTGGTCAACGCACTGTCTGACACAACAGCGCCATTATTAATGGGCTAAGCAAGGGAAGCTGGTAAGACACATACTAACACATTTCATACACTTCAATCAAAAATATATGAAAGTCAAAAATTTACATGGGAGCTGTATCTCTAGCAACACCCCTACTCAGCAGTAAGTCATGTTAATTATAGGCTACATTCCGTTTTCCAAATATAAACAAGGATATAGACCTACCAAACACATATTCCATCGGCAACACTGCAAATACTTATTTGGCCAATAATAATAATACAATTGTGATTATTCCGTTAAAAGAAACGTTAAAGTATCACAGAGACATACCTTAGCTATTACCACGGACATAAAGCGACGTTTATTTGCACATTATGTCTGTTTGATCCAGATAAAAGCAACTGTAGTCGTAAAGAGACTGGGAGATACAGCTATAACATGCTGCGGGCACTCCTGCAGACGGCAATCAGTTTTCGGATGACGATCACTTTTTGGCACGACACCTGTATGCTCCAGTCTTTCTGGCCACGTAAAATCTGATTTCAGGTCTGTTAACACCTTATACATGATTAAAACACAGTTAAAAATGAGGACATTTCCGGGAACAGCTCCAGACGGGAACAGGCCACCAAACTGGGGACTATCCCCGGAAAATGGGGATGTCTGGACACCCTAACCCAGAAACACTCCACTCTGGAGGCATCATAAAAATAAGAAAGCTTTTCATTGGACGCTCAATTAATACATGCCCCCGAGTGCAGGATGAGTCATCAGAATTTTAAAATTGTTTTCCAGGAACTGTCAATCTCTAAAATACCATAAAAAATTCCTACAGAACAATGTTTTTTATCATTGTTGGGCCAGATGCTAGTGTATTGATGACAAATAGTGCAAGGCATATGTGATAAGAATAAATTAACATAAATTTTGATTTCATGGGGACTTTAACAGTATTACATTGTTTACAGATCACTTTTCACAACAATGTCGTGTCATCTGTAATGCATCATGAAATCTAAAATTATTGGCTTTATTATATTGTAACAATTCACAAGACAATACTGTGAATGTGTATTGTGGGGTCATGTTTGTTTTAATTAGTGTCCATCTGTCCTCACAATTACTCTGCTCTGTTATTATTACATGTGTTTAACAGGCACTTGACTTTATCATACCTTTTTTCTTTATCACACCATACTATCAAATGCCATGATTTTATTCTTTTTCCAGATTTTCTTCACTAAACATCTGCTATATACAAATTAGTACAAATTCCATATTGATGTGCAACATTATAAGCTGGTGAAATTAATCACAGAAAACATCATGTTCACCATTATTTTTGCAGTTTTCTGGTATTTTAATTTCATTGTTCTGTGTTGATATTGTCAGTGTAAATATGTAGTTAATAAATTTCCAGTGAACATAATTTCAGCGTAGCACCCTGATTCAGTCCCTCTTGGTAATTGTTAGCAGGTGTGGAGGATCTAAAAGTAGAAACTGATGAGTCCTGAAAAGAGAAGCCATCCTTTTCTAAAAGAAATTACCTGAATTTGTTGAATACAGTTAAATATGCATTTGGCCAAATGTGCACTTCAGGTATTTGTCACACAAGATAAAGTATTATATACATGCTAACATGTATGGACACTGCTAGCAGTCATATATGTTAGCTAACAGTATTGAAAATAAAGTGGAAGTAAAAGAGGAGTATGGTCTGTTTCTCTTTACCCTTCTCAACAGTCTCCAGTTACCCTGTAAAGATAGCCCGTAATGTGTAAGATCTGTTACTAATGGATCTTTATGCTTTAGACGGCCACCCTGGCCTAATTATTTTCTCTTGCTGCCAGACACCATGTGTGAGTGCATGAGGGAGGGACAGAGTGAGTTAGAGGGTTTGATTGAGTCTTCAGCAGAACCTTTGGCTTCAAGCAAAAAGCATCTTTTACTTTTACACATGCATTCCCTGATCAAGTTGGTTGGTGTCACCTTGACAGAGGAAAATACTGAGACATCAAGGCAGCCACACCTGCGGATAATGGCTTCTCTGTGTCCAAGCGAATATGAATCAAACCAAACAGGGTAAAGCACTTAAATGTATCCCACAAATATTTTGATCTGCAAAGGGAACAGAATAAAACATTCCTCTCTGCTTTTAAAACCTCAAAATGTTGATCTTGTGCAAGAGATGGGTTTTTTGCTCCTTGTATCACAGTAGTACTGGGATGTTTGTCATGTTACAGATAGCAATATACACATAAAAGAGTGAAGTTATTTGTACTATAAGTTCCTCAAGAGATCAGCGTTTAGCTAAATGCTTGTGATGTTAAATATTCAATAGTGAAGTTGTCTGTGAAAGAGGAAGCTTTGGCTCAAATGCCGTCCTTTAGAAACATTTATACAGAGGTTGCAGAATTTAATGTGTCAAATGGAATAGCTCAGATAATATCGCAGACATAGTTTTTATTCTTTTTTCATGAAATGATGCATTTTAATTTCATGTTCTGGTATTAAAAACTACAATATTTTTTCTGATAAGTGGCAAATAATTACAGGTTGGAATTGTAGTATTTTAAAGCCACTAATTTTCACAGTGTAATTGTGGATAACATAAAACCTGTTACTCACATAAAGCTACAGTATGCTTACAAATTATACTGATTTCCATAATAGGGCTGCTGTAGGTCAACAAAATTTGAAGGTACGCTGTTGATTTGCAACCTGATTTCCACGGAGGCTAATCTCTCAAAATGGGCTCAATATACTACTATAACCTGCAACATACTCTGTTCATTTTTTGTTGCCATTCCTTGGTACAGCTACATATTTTTAATTCAGTCTATCAAGCACTTAACTTGCTAAACTATGGATTTGTAATGTTGGCTTCATAATTGTTATTTTCCTGAATCATTTCATCATCAACAACCTAAAGTAATTGAGTTACATAAAAGAACTGGTCTTCCAGGTGAAGTGCTTCACATTGAAATGCCTCCAGAATAATGTCCTTGCATTGATGTGTCTAACATCTCACTGTATCAGTGGCTCTGTTCCTTACACAACATGCTGTCACAGTGCTGTTACTTTGGACCAGTTACTTAGTTCATCATGCAAGAATTATGTCCTTCATCCAGCTCTAGTCCTAGCCTCTCTATTGTGAAAGGTCATTTGGTTTCCCTGGAGGGCCGTTCAGCTGGGACAATTATATAGCTGTATGTCAAACAGGGCTTCAATGAGGGATAGGCAGGATGGGTGCCAAGGATATGGCCACCACACGTGGCAGGTGTTTTCCAGACTTTTAGAGAGCCAGTGATGGTTGCACGCTAGAACGTTTGCGATTGTGTTCATTGTATTGGTGTTGGGGAGCAGTTAATGGGTCAATTACTTTAAAAGGCCACATCCAGCTTCAGTGGTAAACACTATTTTGAAAGCAGAGGCCGGCCATACGGTGGGATCCTAAGATATTAAATATTGACAAGCACTGATCTAAGATACCTTTAATTGTATCTACAGCTGAGGTTATATCATTCTTGTGTATTGAACTGTATTGATTCACCTCTGACAGACTGTTGTGAGCAGCTTAAAAAACAGCCTGTGACAGTCATGCAAACACGGTTGTAATTAGTAGTAGTTGGTAGCTTGGTGCCACTTCCTCAATAAACTGTGTGACATAAAGTGTTAACAATAACCCCAATCTCGCATTGAAAATATTAAGGTGAACAGTTAGTATCCCAGGTGAAAGTGTCATCCAAGATAGCAATGTTTTGGTAGTGTTTACAGCAGTGATTGTTTTTCAAAATCAATCAAGCGGAGTTTTGCTGGGGTTCAAATCCCTTCCTATATTTGTGCTGCAAGCAGATTTAAGCAAATACTCAAATTGGAAAAAATATCTTTAATCAATAATAACGCTGATAATAGATATTTTAGAGGTCCATCACTCTGAAGCTATGTGATGTTACCACTGTAGTGGTAGTGAGTTTTCAAAAAAAGCAGTACACTATGAATTATGCAAGCATTTATAAAGAAGGACCGCTACAATGGCTAATGTAGATATCAATAGCCTATAGCAGGTATAGAATTGTGAATACCATCAGCATTATGTCACAGCATTAATTAGGTCATTTTAACACAGCCTTATCAAAGGTCCCCAATTAGTGCAACTTGAGAAGTTCCATAGTTTGCTTGCAAATCAGCTGTATTTGTCGAGACAGATGGATGAGCAGATGGAGGTGATGAGCACAAACCACAATCAGCCTGCCATTACTTCCCAGACATATGCTTAATATGACATGTTAGAATTACACTGTCAAATGGGGCCTCATTTATCCAAATTTCAGGCACCATCTAGTTGTGTCAGATTGCCTCAACACGGTAGAATCTAACTGATCCAGAATTTTACATATCGCTCAGATTGCTCCAACGGCCTCCTTAATAGCGCTTAAGAAATTGTAATCGCAGTCAGTGAAATCTCTCAAAGATTTTCTTTACGATTCAACAAACACCGCACAAATCTGCTTAAACAATCAATGATCATGAAAGCATATCACAGTTTCCACTGAACCAGAGTCACATATCTTATTGGACGCAGAATTTGAAATATACCGTATTATGTTCTTTCTTTTTCATCAAAGGACCGTAATGAAAAGAACCCATACTTGTAGTGGTATCCCTTTTGTCCAGATACTGCTGTGTGATGGCTATATTTATTTAAGAACCTCCTTTGTGGAGCATGCTCACAAGTGGATCACCAAAAAAAGAATTTCTTCTGAAATACCTTGAAGATCCATGTCAGATGTGCCTGTCCATATTATAAAGACAACTCAAAGGGACTGTGTTAGAACAGAGGCAAGATGGTTGATTTGTGAGTACAGTATATGGGGTGACCTACAGTCTCTATGTGTGGGGTGTGTTTGCATCCCTATGTGAATGTGTAAAATTATGAGGATTTGATAGAATGGGTTGAAGTGACTGTATGTATGCATGCATGCACAAGGCAACACACTCCCTACAGTTTCCTCACCCTGGGTTCCCAGTGGTTGAGTGTGGTGAGTCACTAATAACATGTGACATGGGTTTCCCTGACAGTTTGGGGTCGTCCATGTGACCACCCCTCCACGCTGAGGTACTACATCACGGTTAACTCCTTTAAAAGCAGAGCTTTTTGAAGACTTTGTTCAACATAAAGTATATTTGACAAAGACAAAGGCGCAGCGTGGAAGAGAGGGCAAAGGAAGGAGAGAGGCAAAACAGCAAGGAGGGAAGGTTGAAAGAGAAAGTAGGAATAGGAGAGAAGAGGGCAGGTGTGGACGGAGAAAAGAAGAGAAGGGAGAAAGGGTGTAGGAGGCAAGAGTTAAGGAGAAATGAAAGGAAGCCCAGCAACAGAAAGGAAATATTGCAGAATTGTAATAGAATGCCAGCAAAATTGCACGAGCCATTGTGATGTTGCAACCATCACACCATATCTTTCGATGGCAATATGCCAATGTTTCATATATGTTCAAGTAAGGTAAGGCTTTTATCATTTTTCTGGGTGGAGACAAAATAAGAAAACTGTTTTACCAATCAAAAGGCTGTGTGTCAGACACTGATAGAGAGACAGGGAGATATAAAAGAATATGTATTAGGGGGAGATATCCTGATGGACAGAAATAGCTGTGTGTAAATGTGTTAAATCCAGTGGGTTAGATTAAAAACATAATCAGAATCTTGCAATTTTTGTTTTCACATTTTAAAACCAGTTTCCTTTTATTTGACACATGAATTAAGTCACCAGAAATTAAGGCATTTAGTACCAAGACCACTATATAGGCACACAGTTAGTGCAGACATGAACACACACACACACACACACACACACACACAATAGGGTGAAGTATGGTTTGGATGTAAGCTGTCCTGCAGACCATCATGAAGAGATAAGACCAATCCACTTGTCCGCCATCGTGTAGCCAGCTTTATCTTAAATGTGTCTTTTTTTCTTCCCCATTGTTTTCTCATCCCTTATTTATTGACTGTCTTCTCTATGAAGGTTATACAATGCAGTGTAGGCTTGAAATTATCTTGACCTTAACACTGGCTCTTGAAGCACACTGATATTTTTCTCAGAGAAAATAAGTGTAAATCAAGTGGTTCATGTTAGGTTTCCTAAGTTACTGACAACTTACAGTAAGAGAAAGACAGGCGATTATAAAAGAAAGGGACTGAAAGAAAGACATATGTAAGAGCAGAAACACTTTGCTAAGTATATGTAACGTCACTCTGAAATCCATTATTTCTAATGGCTTGCACTGCACCATAAGGGCTTGTGCTTGACGCAAATGACGAGCACAGCGCAAATTGCTTGTAAATTATCTCTGCACAAAAGCCACCAACACATTTTTATGCTTAGCAAATAAACTAAAATAATTATCTTCATCAAAATCTACATGTTGCAACTGGTGGCAGCACTTTGCTTTGCACCATTGATCTTTATTTAGGCCATTAAGGAGAATAATTTTTATTTCATTTACTTCCCCTGTGATCAAAATGACCTATGGTTTGCTGATGGCTTCTTTAAACCCACTTCAAATGTGATAAAATGGGATTACCCTGACGTTGCATTAGTTAAGACGTCCAGCTGTCTTTTCAATATCCTCCAGTCAATATAGCTGATCAGATTTCAGTTGGTCTCTTTTCACTCGGCCATCATCAATTTGCCAGTCCTCATGGCCCCTCCAGGCCAATTATTGATGATGTGTTGGAGTGGGATGAGGTTAAATTAAGCTCTAACTTCAGTGTGCAAGGTTGAAAGAAGGTTTGATTCATGTCATACATTATATTTTTTTTAAAGCTGCAGCAGGTCCATTTCTGCTTGGGTTTGTGGTTAATTTTAGGGACGTTAACAATAAATCCAGCACACATGGTTAACTACCCCGCTGGCAGCTATTCTTATCAAGAGGGACTTCTGTCTGACACCTAACCCGCTATGAGATGGAAATGTGGGGCTATAAACTAAACAACTGACAGTGAACCTTTCATTACATTTCCTTTAATATTTTTTTACCGCCCTCACAGGTGGGATGGCTGTTCAAATTAGCCAGTTCCCCCTAGTCAAAGACCCCGTTGGGCAGCATCTGTATTCATCAACATCATAAGGCCAGACCAATTCTAATATTATTTTATGGCAATGGCATTTTTCATCCAGCCAGTATCCAATAGCTTCCAACTTAGATTTTATGGCTTTGCTCTTCCTCACTTCTCTGTATAATGTACCTCTTGCTCACTCTCATGCCTGCTCACTCCTAGTCTATCTCTATCTCTATCCTTACTATCTCTTTCACAATTGACTCCTACGTTTTTTGACCCTTTCCACTCTTTTCTTATACATCCTCCTTATCCATCCATACTTTTCTCCTCCCTTCCCTCCTCCGACATCTTCAGTTTTTCATTTATGGCCAGCTGCAGCGGGCTGGGTAATGAAGGCAGTGTTATAAAGTATGGGAGGTGCCTCCCGGCAGGCTCACAGCCTCTGTATCGGCAGATAGAAAAATTGAAATAGGATGAGGATGGAGATGGAGGGGCAGACACTAGAGGATTAGATGGCCATGAAACATAGAAAAGATCCAAGATTAGAAAAATATAGAAAAATATTAGAACAAAGAAAGTCAGAGATGGTATGTGAATGCATTTCCTTATGTGACAGCCTTTGTACAAACTCTACTACAGACCTAACTGAAGAGGGGAAAAAGAGCAAGATGTGTTAACAGGTAAATACCTATCAATGGAGCAAATAAACCAATATCAACATCACAGGAGGAGGCAAATCATTTAGCCCAGAGTGGTCCCTCTTAGCCTGAGGAAAGATCCAGCTTGGGAAGAAAAGGACTTGAAATAGTAATGGGATTCAGAGTTAGCAGAGACTGAGAAATAAAGAGAAATGAGATACAGAGAATAACGTATTGTGATAGGAGGGAGGGAGTTGGCTGTGAAGCGGCTATTCAGAGGTCTTTTCGTTATTACAGGGTAAAGCACTACACTACTACTTTTCTGACCTACACACACATGCAGTACATACTAGTTATCAGATATTTTAGATCTCAACATATTCTACGAATGGAGTAGTTTTATTGTACTGAATGTGAGAATACATTCCATTACACCACTGAAAACCCAATTTCACAGGCTTAAAAAAATATTTTTCCTTAAACTGTACTTGTTTTTAACCTCAGTCCAAAGTGAATCATAGCATGGGAATAGTACAGCACTTTTACTCCCTAGCCCAAAATCAGGTCTGTAAAACTTTTGCAAGTGTTCCAGCCTGGGGAAATAATCTTTGTGTCTGTAGAAATTGTAGGCAAGGACAGAAAACCTGCAAGAGACACAAATGGTAAAAAAAGAAAGAAGAAGAAGAAGGAAGAAAGCAGGAATTAAAATAAACCCAGCAAAAATCTGAAATGGCCATCCGGTGGGTGCACTACCACAAACCCATGATGTTAAATTTTGTTAAGAGTGGGCTAGCTCAGCACTTTTGAAGTGCAGCCAGAGCTGGTGCTGGTGAGTGCCACACAAATCAGTCTGAAAAATAGGCAATAACCATCACAGCCACAGCCAGGTGGGCTTATTCTCTCTCAAAGTGTTGCCTAATAAGCTCTGTGAAGAGTTTTGCTGTGGGCAGTTTCTAAAATAACACTTGAAGGACTGCTGGTGGTCTGCGAAGCTATATTTTGGTCTAGAGCAGATCCACCTTGACTCAGTTTGGACTTTTCAAGAGTGGGGATGCAGGTTTGTCCTTTCTATAATTTGACACTTAGATACACAAATCTTCCCAAACTCTGTCTGTTATTGTGGTGAAAACAAAATACTGAAGACACGGTTAATCCTGTAACACCCATAAATGAGATCACATTGACTAGCAGACACATACAAAGATATCAGTGTGAGCAATACAACTGGACACACAAACAATCATGCTGATGTTTGTGTGTGTGTGATGAGTTGAGATGGGAGTTTTGGTAGCCTTGTCATTTACCGATGTATTAAATTTAATCATATTTACTTATTTACTCTGCCAGCTATGAGTGTCCTTGTTATATATTTTCACATATTTGTATATAGTATTGCACAGGTACAGTCTCCTCCAAAAGTATTGGAACGGTAAGGCAAATTCCTTTGTTTTTGTTGTTCACTGAAGACATTTGGGTTTAAGATCAAAAGATGAGTATGAGACAAGAGTTCAGAATCTCAGCTTTTATTTCCTGGTATTCACATCTAGATGTATCACCGTTTATATTAGACCACAGCATTCAAAGTAATGGAACAAATAATCTTAAAGTAAATAACATTTAATATTTGGTGGCTTAACCCTTGCTTGCAATAACTGCCTCAAGCCTGCGACACATCGACATGACCAAACTGTTGCATTCTTCATTTGTGATGCTATTCCAGGCTTTTACCGCAGCTTCCTTCAGTTCTTGTTTGTTTCGGGGTGTTTCTCCCTTCAGTCTCCTCTTAAGGAGGTGAAATGCATGCTCTATTGGGTTAAGTTCAGGTGATTGACTTGGCCAGTCTACACTTTTTCCCCCTGATGAAGTCCTTTGTTTTGTTGGCAGTGTGCTTTGGCTCATTGTCCTGCTGCATGATAAACTTCCTCCCGATTAGTTTCAATGCATTTCTCCGTAAATTGGCAGACAAAATGTTTCTGTCCACTTCTGAATTCATTCTGCTGCTACCATCATCAGTTACATCATCAATAAATATTAACGAGCCTGTTCCAGAAGCAGCCATGCACGCCCAAGCCATGACATTACCTCCACCATGCTTCACAGATGACCTTGTATGCTTCGGATCATAAGCAGTTCCTTTCTTTCTCCACACTTTGTTAGAAATTAATCTTGGTCTCATCAGTCCAATAGATTGTGTTGCAGACCTTTTGCAGCTCATCTCTGTACTTCTTTGCAAATTTCAATCTGGCCTTCCGATTCTTCCTGCTGATGAGTGGTTTGCATCTTGTGGTGTGGCCTCTATATTTCTGCTCTCTGAGTCTTCTTCCAACAGAGGATTGTGACACCTTCACCCCTGCACTGTGGAGGTCACCGGTGAAATCACTTACTGATGTTTTGGGGGTTTTCTTCACAGCTCTCGCAATATTTCTGTCATCAACTACTGTTGTTTTCCTTGGCCGACCTGTTGGACGTCTGTTGCTCAGTACACCAGTAGTTTCTTTCTTTTTCAGGACATTCCAAATTGTTGTGCTTGCTTTGCCCAATGTTTGTCCAATGGCTCTGGTCGATTTTCCTTCTTGTCTCAGCTTGACAATGACTTGCTTTTCTCCCATAGACAGCTCTCTGGTCTTCATGTTGGTTTATCCTCTTTAACAGGAAATGCAGTCTTTATAGGTTTGAACCAAGGAGGAAAACTTAGACTAGTCATGCAGAGCTATTTAATGTTTGGAAAATCAACCTAAAAGGCAACAACTGGGCAACAAGAAACATCTGTCAGTCACATGTTCCAATAGTTTTGCTCACTTGAAAAATGGGTGGGTTCAAACAAAGGGTGGTAAGTCCTGAGTTGTTTAACATATCTAGATGTGAATACCAGGAATTGAGAGCTGAAATTCTGAACTCTTGTCTCATACTCATCTTTTGATCTTAAACCCAAATGTCTTCAGTGAACTACAAAAACAAAGGAATTTGCCTTACCGTTCCAATACTTTTGGAGGGGACTGTATTTTGTGAAGTTAATTGAAATGTGTTCTGATGCAAGCATCCACAGCTGAGCTTATAATATTGTATTACTGTGAAAATTCACCTTTGACCCTATGAAGCCTTGCAAAGGTCATAAAGATGTTAAATTGTCT
Organism: Micropterus salmoides; assembly: GCF_014851395.1. Classification (NCBI taxonomy): domain Eukaryota; kingdom Metazoa; phylum Chordata; class Actinopteri; order Centrarchiformes; family Centrarchidae; genus Micropterus; species Micropterus salmoides. The sequence goes on from NW_024044348.1 coordinate 26,567,047, forward strand.
TATGTCCAGAGTAAATAAATAGTTAATGTGGCTGCAGTGACAAAAGACATCTTTGCAAATTCCTACTCACCACCTAATGGTCCATGAGGGGGAGGAGCAGGTGGGTTTTCAGTGTCTTGCTCGAGGGCAAGGTTTGTTATTAGCTGCCGCTGAGAATCGCTGAACCTTTGACCTGCCAGTTATGTGATGCTAAAGATATTGGCTACCATCTTTGCTCTAGGTCTTGAAGAACTAATTTTCAGGGGATGATAGTATAGGACAGTTATGGACAGGAGTTATATTTATAGCTTGTGGGCTGTTATTACCACAAATAATAGATCTTTATTTATTAGCACATCATTATTAATGTGCACAAGCTTTTTAGGCTTTATCCACTGACCTGTCATATTTTCTGATCTTTGTCATGATACCATATTGACTGGAATATGAGACTTATGCACAACTCAAATTATGTGGAGTTTCCTGAGCTGATTTTTTACACAGTGTTTAAATTTTAAATCATGTAGTGGAATATGACATAATGGATATAATGGATGATTTGTAAATGGATGGTTTCATTTAGCCATAGAGAAGCAGAGGATGTAGTCGCTCGACACTTGACCACAAGCCCACCCATTGGCTCTGTGAAAGTTAACAGCAGAAAAGTATCCTTGTCCTCTGCTTTCTACAGTAACCTCCACAACTTTGTGAGGTCAGCTTATGACTCTGGTGAAACTACCAAGAACAAAAATACAATACGAAAAAGTCAAGAAAATACCACAGGAACTCTGCTTGTAAAATTCACATTGAAATTAGAAGTAAAGATAATAAATGCCTTTCTACATTTCTACATTTTCTACATTGTGGCACAAAAACCAACTACAGAAAGTGACAAGAACTATCCCAACTTCGGTCTTGGACTGGTGAGGAGACATGGTGCATTCTGTGTTTTCCAGCCTGTTGTTATCTTGGGAGATTCCTGGTTTTTATTTATTTATTTGTTGTAAAGTAAAGTTGTGCCAGAATAGCACTTTAGTATCTGAGCAGCACAGAAGTGGTTTAGAGTTGTTTTAATAAAGGCATTGTCCAGATTGCTCCTGAGTCTAGTGTTCGTCCCACAACACAACACAATAAAACACAAGCATTTTGATCATTTAAAGAGTAGCAACAACCTATATTACTGTGTGTGTATCTATATGTGTTTTTCTTAATATTGCAGTGGTCCACAGTGTCCAGCATGCCCCAAATCTAATTAAATATACAGTAAGCCAAGGCCAAGGGTTTGGGCTCTAGACATCTGTCACCTGGTTGTGCCCACATTTGTGAATATGTGTGTGTGTGTGTGTGAGAGAGAGAGAGAGAGAGAGAGAGTTATCTGAGTGTGTTTAGGTGTAATGGAAATGTAAAATATACTGCATGTTTCTTTTGCCACCTTTACCGAGCATCTTTTTCTTAACCTTGGCATCAAAACAGTGTTCACAAAATAATGAATGGATCTCAGCTGTTCACAACATGACCCAAGCATCCATATGACCGCAGCAGGAGTAAGAAGGGCATCCTTTATCCACGCTGCTCCCCATAGATAACTTCAGAGGGCACTTACAGGGGCACAGAAGGACAGTGTTGTTTTTGCCCTGGGGGACAGCGAGGGAAGAGATTCTTGTGTTATTTAGCCGTTAAGGAGTTTTTTGTGTGTGTGCTTGTTGGTGTGTGCATCTTGTGTGTAGGCATATGCATGTCTGGATGTGTGTGCCCATGTTATTGCATAACTTCGTGTGCCTTTTTGTGTATATTTTTGTATTTGTATGTGCTATTTTAGCCCGCAGGCTGAGTGAGTGAACTATGCTTCTTTGTCCCTTAACACCCTTTTTGCTGTCACCACCACTGTGTAGCTACACTGTCACACTCAGGGTAAATAACCATGCCCAAATTAATCTTTTTATGGCCTAAAATAATATAGTCACACCATCATGAATGTTTAATACCATTTCCCAGGCTCTTTGCTGACAAAGCATAATTAAGGCTTGTACATTACACACTGGCATAACGGAAATGCGCCATTTTCAGTAAATACAGATTTGGAGAAGACTCATTGTGTAATTGTTCTTAACACATGGTCCTGTGGCTTGCTGTTAAACCTATCAATATGGGGTGTAACACAAAATGCTACAGTAGATTCATAGGTAGACTTCAGTTCTTTGTAATTATTAGGAAAGTTCTACAGTACCTAAGAAACTATTAATATCATTATTTCTTCTTTTTTATATATATTTCTGGTGACATCGGATCAGAACATTAATCATTTTCAGTGGCCATATTTTGGAGGAGGACAATCTGATTTACCTAAACACTTCTCTTACTTCATGTCACTACCACTGTCCCTGCATGTTTTCTCTTTTTTCTTCTCTGACCATTCTGCTTTTACTCATCATATCCATAGTTGTGCATTCTGTGCAAACTTAGACAAAGCATATTGCTGTTGTTCATTGCACCAAGAATATATAGTAGTTTCCATTCATTTCATTGTATACAAAGTTAAAAATAATCCTGGAAAAGTCTTGCCAATTTTGTTTCATCTCTACTCCTCTCTTCCAACATCTGATGTCTAAGGCATCAATGAAAGGACCCATGATTTGCGGGGTTGAAAATGTAAAAGGCTGGTGATTTTTGTTGGTATACTTAGAAAAACTGGGCAGAGAAAATCAGCCTAAATCAATCTTTACTTCTCAACACTGCATTTTAAACACAGGCAATGTTCTCATTATTTCCAAATGTGGGCCTCGTGCATGTTTTATACCCTGTTTAAGGCGATGTCTATGAGCAGAATGCTGAATAATTGACGAGACGCGAAGCTGGATCAAACGGCAAGTCTGCCTCTGTTTGTGCCTCTCTGTATGCACAGGCTTTTCTCTCTCTCTGTGTGTATGTGCGCACATGTGTGTGTGGTAATGTGTTTTCAATGTCTTGTGTATGTATGTCTGTGTGCAAGAAAAAAAAGAGACAGACGGAGTTGTTTTTTTCTGTAGTTGGTGTGATTATCGCTTATGACTGCACACTGAAATATGTTTGGAGTTAGTTGTCTATAGAAGGTGGTTTTTAGCTGTTTTCCACCTGACAAATTCAGTATTTTTGTCATTTTTTCATATATTTTTTCTTTTTTAGCTGTTAAGCACCATTTGTCTCTACATCTACATGTCCAACATAATTCCCTATAAAAACGCTTCCTTTGTTTTCCTTGTCACAAAAGTTGGATTTATTTTCACAGATTTTTACAAATTTGTTTAACATTAGTATGCTGTTGTTTTAGACCATCACTACAATCAAACATTGCTGATAATAAGAATATTGTGGCTGCATACAAACATCTCTGTACATCCTCAAAGTAGATAAAAGTCCACATGTTATATACTGTAGCAGTAAAAAAAAAAAGGTGCTCTGGATATATTGGGACGTTATTATTTAAAGTCAGTCACTGACAATGGATGATCAGTCTTCTTTAACTGAAATCTGATTTACTGGAATCGAGTATGCTTCCAGTTCAATTGGATTCATTTGAAGGACTCATTTTCAAGGTTTTTCAGTGGGTGGATGGATTGATTGCCATTACATTTTGCTCAAACACCCAGAAGTATTCCAACGGATTTAAGTTATCCGAGTTAGTCTGTTTCTAAATTAAGCATTAAATGATCCAGGTTATATTTCATAAAAATGATTAGCCCCAGTGTTGTGGAAAACGTGAAAATAAAAGCCTCACATGTGACTGAGGGGAAATTACAATTTAAATATGTTTATTGCTAAAAGACAACAGATTCTCCTCTTAGTCTTGATATAATATTCTTTCTAATGAATTCAGAAAATAGTTTGATTATTTTGTCAATAAGACCTTAGATTTGCTATTTTAAACTAGATGGTGAACATGAAAACAAATACAAAACAGATCAAATCAGAAAACAAATCTTAAACTTGAGAGTCTTGAGTTGATTCTGTTGTTGTTTTTCCAATTCAGTATAAAACTGCAGTATGTTGTGATGTAGTATCAGATCAGTCCGATCAGCTGCAGCATTGCTTATGACTATCTTTGCTTATGTCTCTTATGTCTTAGGCATTCTTCCTTGATCCCTGCTCCTCAGAGCAGAAATACGACGGACCAGAGCAATTTCTGTTAGCTAGGAATGATCAAATAAGGGAAGTGGTCTTGTTGTTTCTTGTGAGCCAATTTCCTGATTTGCTAGCCAAAATTACCAGTGAAGACTGCAGGGTCAGCCACAAAAATGGAGCAAGCAGCAATTTAATGTCCTAATGTCTTTTGGTTTTGCAAAGGAAATTCCACCTAGTATTAACTTGATCAGCCCTATGCTCAGTGGCGGTACTAAAGCAATGCAGCAGCATATATTCACCTACTTGCTCTGTGTTAAATAAAAAGCTCATTGTAACATCTGTTTAACATGATTACAGTGTGTCACACTCCCCCCTCTCTTTTTCTCTTTTTTACATACATGCACAGTTTCTTTTCCACTTACTATTCAACAAATTGTTAATGGACTCTGCGCTGACCTTCAGTGAATTACAATGATTATGGTTCCGTTTATTGGGGTTAATACACTTGCTCTTTTTTGTTGTACAATAGATACTAAACATAGCTACCCTTACTTACACCATCACATCCCCTCACGCAACCATCCACACACAACACACACATGCTCCACCCCACACCCTATTCTCCTCCACTGCACACTCACACTCAATTGAACCTGTCATCTTCCCTTTGGTCCCCTAATGGCTGTCTACTTCTAGAGAGCTATTAGAGTACAGGACATGTTATTGGAAATCAAAGAGGATTTGGAGTCCAGGGCGTCCTCCTGCAGGGGAAAGCACCCAGCAGAGGTCAACTTGTTACAAAAACGCACTCAGTCAACCCTGACCGCTCAGAAGGATTGCTTCTGAGTAAATCTCTGTTTCCATCATTACCGAGGCTACTCTGGTTATTTGGGACAGATTTTTCAGTTACCATTGTGAAGAACTGATGGCATGCAGACATATTGCAGAGAGTCTATAAAATATACCATACATACTTACCACTGTTATGTCTGTGACATTAAATCATTTCCTTTCCATCCTTTTTTGTATCCCACATTGTCACTCAGGATTTATTCCGCTGTGCAGGGCTAAGGGGTTTGGAACGGTATGACACCATTTCAAAATACAGCAGATAAACTTTTAAAAATGTTGGATCATCAATAGGGAATAATGTTTTCTTTTTGTTGCTGCCATGCATTTCTCCACTGGGTGTATTGCATTTGGTAGTAGTGTAGTCACTAGGTGTCATAAGTTTGTAATTCTGATCACACTTCCGATCAAACGATTCCTCAGACAGCAAGCATACAAAGTCCGTACAGGAGTGTTTTCTGGAAATTAGTTTGCCCCAAAATTTGTATTAAACAACAAACATCATTTTCAAGGGTAAACATAATTGGACTCCCTGACCGCTTTCGCAAAACCTCCAGGGAATGCCTCAAAAAAGTTGGTAATTTTGAAGCACATGCTAGTGAATAAGAAGGTTTCCTGCATCAGTTGTTAATATAATTAAGATGGACTGGGACATGAGGTTAGTCTGAACAAACAGAAGTAAAATAACTTGATAGTGTGTTTTAATGATAAAAGGATTTCATTAACAGGCAGTTGGTCTAATAGGATCTGGTTGCCTGATTGAGACTGTATGAAATACTGTGTTGACTTGACCCTTTTGAATTCAATTAACCAGAAGACAGTGTGCTAGAGATGTGCCTTATTCTTATTTTCTTTATAATTTTTTTAATGAAGTGAAGTCTAATTTATTGTTAAAGTGTGATCTTAATAGAGTTGTTTGCCATGATGCAAATGTTAAAAATCTAAAATGACAGCAGATAAAGTGGCACTATGTATAGCTTTACAGTTTCCAGTCTGTTTTTTCTGTCTGAGTTTATGTTAAAAACAAAAATCCAGGTGACCTTGGTAGTTAAGGTGAACTCCATATCTGTGACCTTGTAGATTTGAATCCTGCGTGGGACTTTCATTGTGTATGTTCTATTTTTTTTTATGTTGTTACGACATTGTTTTTATCTCATGTCTTTACTTTACCAACGCAGACAACTATACAACAAAGCACCAAGAAGGAAAATCAGTACAAACTCTGCAGACTTTTTTGTAAAAACAGTAATAAGTGAAAAGATACTGGCTTGTTACTGCTGGTAAGTTGCTGTGTGTTTTCACAGGAACAGTGATGTAATTCTTAACCGTAAACTCTCTTTATGTATTTCCTTTTATGCTGCATATTCAATCACATATTTCTACATTACTAAAATTATTTAACAAAACATTTTTTTAAAGACTTTGAGTGCTTGCTTTGAGTAAAAGAAAGTGCAAACATAATTCAATCCCCCATTTGATTCATTTATAATTTAGCACTTGAGAAAAGTAACTTTATTTTAATTAAAAGACAAATCTGACCCCTTAATACCCAAAATCAACAGTTTTTAAAACGGGGTATGAACAAACATTCAAAGGCTTGTCTTGAAAGACAGACATAAATCAGAAATAATCACATATTCTGATAAGCTGTCTTTGAGCTGGAGAAAGCAGGTGCAACTTTTTATCACATAGTATTAGCTTTGTAAAACGTAAAAGATATGTGATCTTGTGCTTGATCCACATGTATTTGGCCAAGCTGCACTCTGAGGGAGCACTAAAATGTCTTTGTGTCAGCACCACTGTGTGGGGTCCAAGTGGAAAACAACGCCAGACCCCCAGTGTAACTTGAAACTTGGAAGTGTAGATGTACATTAAAAGCTGTGGCTAACAAAAGCAGCACTGTGCAATTGATCTAAGCTGTGTGCAAAGGCAGGACTTTGGGGAAATCAGAAGCTTCATTAAAGTTTCATATTGTATTTCTGTACACTTGCAGTTTCATCTTGTGTCTCTATTTTCTTAAGGGCCCAAACAGAGTAAAGTTAGACTCACCCTGGGAGCTTGGATTATAAAAGCTTTAACAACACAATTGTTATGTGGGGAGGGGGAGGCTGTAAAAGTATTGTCATGGATTTATTCATGACAATAGTAAACGGGATTGTGAATTATAATTTTTTTTGTGTTGTAGTGGGCAACAGTGTGGTATGCTGTCAGAATCCTCTTGGCTTTATATGAACATGCACTGTAGGGCTCTGAGTGACTCTACAGTGTTTGTCCATTCCATCAGCGTTATGTGATGTTCTTGAGAATCTACTTGTCTGTATCTGCTTCTGTCTGTCAATCTGTCACTTTCCACTTTCTCCACATTCACCACATTTGTAGTGTCACCAAACAGACAGAATGACAGCAGATAGTCGCGCTCACTGTGTGTGCGTGTGTGACAGAGAGTCCTCTGACACACCCGTACACACACACACACACACACATACACACACTACCAGGGCATTAGTCAGCTAGGATTCCCCCTGTGCTACAAATGATCTGTGAAAATCATAAAATCCTGTGCCAGTCTTGGACAAATACACACACACACACACACACACACACACACATACAAACACACCTACACACACCTTTGCATGCACATACTCACAAATTGAAGTATACAAAGGTCCTTGCTCTTTTGCCTGATCTTTGTCACACACACACATGCACACGTGGCGAAGAGGAAGATATCTTTGATAGATGCCTAGGTTTGATGGCCTGTTGCTGGCAGAGGCTTTTAGAGAGGCTGCTGGTACCTCACTGTCTAGTTTCCCGCTGGGCCTTTTGTCCAAATCTGTTGGTTGTCGTTTTATAAATGAGGGTGTCCACGGGGAGATGAAAGGAATGGAAACAGGTGAGCACTTCACAGAGCATAGAACTGAATCACTGAGAAAATCTCTAATAACAGAGACACAAAAATACTTCACTGCATTAGAGTAAGCAGCTTAGCCAAGTCACAGTATACAAAGCTCAACAGTAATGTTGCATGCTTTTTGTTCTGTTTTAGAGCATTTTAAAGGTGGCAAAGTACACCAACTCACTATAGGGTCAGTTAAGCACAATGATAAAACTTTTTAAAAAATGTTTTTTGAGAAACATTTCAGTGAAATTCTTATTTTAAAAATGCATGCACGTATTTTACAGCTCATTTCCCAAAACCTTAATTTTCTTAATTAACATACAGTAGCAGTTAATAAAGACACTCAATTCAGTGGATTTCAATGTAATTATTCAGGTCATTGCAAGGTCTGATCTGTTTTTCTACTGCATGTTCATATTGCTTAGTTTTATTTTGCACAGTTATTTACAGCAAACACAGTCAAACTACCCAAATGCATCGAATGTATATAAAAGTGACATCACAGCCCTTCACCATTTAAAAAAAAAAATTGTTGTAAGTATATTGTGAAGATGATGTGATGAAACATCTGTAGTGTTCACATGATAGTTTCAGTGTCTTAACCATTCTGACTCAACATTCTTTCACATGGCATTCAGGCAAGGCTTCTGCATACTGTATAGCTTCCAATCATGAAAGATAGTTATATCACATCTTTCCAAGACGCTGTGACTCACCTTTCATTTGAAAAAGACAGTTGTAGTCTCATACAACACCTGTGTTTAAAATATATATATATTGGAGTCGCAAAATTCACTGACATTTGCTCTAACCTTCAAACCACAAAAAAAGGTGCATGATGCTATACTGAGGCTGCACACACCTAGACATAGGACTAGATGTGAGGATGTGTGCATGTGTGTGTGACACGATCGTCATGTGACAGCTGCGCCCTTTTCGACAGCACCCCCAAACGTCCCAACCACAAAATACATTACAAACAAATACCTCCCTCCTTCCTCCATCACATGGGCGCTGCTACACTCACACTACTCACGCAACTGCTTTCTCACCTCTTTTCTATTGCTCGCGGGAAGTGAGGGACAGAGAAGAGAAAAGAGGAAATGAGAGGGAAGGAGAGTGGTAAAATGGAAAGGCAGGAAAAGAGAGGAAAAGGCTACCCTGGCATTGGCAGAAATTGTTTCCGTGATGTTTGAAGTCCGCAACAGTCCAATTAGGCTGCAAAGAATCGGGATTACACACACACACACAAACACACACACACAACTCTGCCCTGTAAGAGATAGAGGCACGGAGCGAGGAGGAGGGGATAGAGAGGGAGGGATGGTGATGAGGAATGAAAGTGGCAGTGAGTTTTGGAGAGATGGCAGAAACCAGGGGAGAGCAGCCTCCATGCTCATGACAGCAGCTGAAATCCTATCCACTGGAGGAAAAGGGAGATGACACTCCCATGAAGGAAATGTGCAGGGAAAACGAGGAAAGAGGGGGGGGAAGAGATAAAAATGGCAGAAAGCAATATATATAAAGTGTGAAAGTCACAGCTAGAGAGGGGAATGGCAAAACGCACAGATTGTTTGGACATTGGTGCTTGTTGGAAGCTGTGATCAATAGGCAGATTGTTTGGACAGTTTTGGTCAGTGTGGGTCGGCAATTCAGCCAAACAAACAGCACGTGTTTGCCCATATTTACAATTTTGTCCCAGTTACCAAATCTCATCCCTGCCACACATAATATTTCCAATGTTTTGCATGGAAAAGGTGACACCATATAAACAGAAAACTGAAAGATTTGTGCTTTTATACACAGAAAAAAATCATAGACCCATTTAGTTATGTCAACCTACTTCTTTTTAACTGAAATAGCTCTCACAAGTTTTGGATTTTAACTCAACTGTATGAGTTTTAGAAAGTTAAACTTGCATTAATTCATTGTGTATAGGAAAAAATCAATCACTGTTGTGATCAAAAACATTGCTCCCAAGCACAATTCTGAGGCTGTTCTGTAAATAGTTGTCTAATAAATATAGCAAGTTCTGATTTTTGAAATTTGTCACAAGTCATTGAAGATAATAGCACAGTGGTGCTGTTGTTGTGGTCTGTCTTTAAGGCCCTTTATAGATGTAAACTGAAACAAATTTGGAATTTAAATCCCTTAACTTGAAATGGAAAGTAGTATTAATTTGGTTAAGTTGCTTTAACTTCAAACTATGAGTTAGAATAACTCAAACTTGTTCATTTAACTAACATTGAGACAACTAGAACACTGTAGTTATATCCACTTTATGAACTTAAATTTATGAGTTGAAACAAAGGCAATCTTCAAGTTGAGTTAACTTGCATTTGCAAGGCAGCAGGTGAACTTGCATTTCCAAGTTAAACTAACTTGAAATGTGTTATATTTAGTTATCTGAACTTAAAAATGTGAGTTGAAGGGGTGTAGAATTGTATGTTTGTTAGACAAAAGAAAGCAAGTTTCCTTGAATGGACAATGTAATATAGATAGTTGTTTTAACTCACAGTATTCAAACAATAAATTATCATTAATTAAATAAATTGTATCATGAGCATCATCATGAGTTGAAACAAAGCTTTTCTTAAAGTTGAGTTTACTCAAATTTTAAAGGCATCGATTGAACTTAAGTTTTTAAGTTGAACCACCTAGATCATTTTACAGTGTAAAACTGTATCTTGTGGTTTCCTTGCTGTTAATTTTTTTGTGTGTGGCTCAATAAGGCCTTTATGAACAAGCTTCTGGGGTGTAATAACCAATATTCTCCAACATGCAGCAATATCGGAGTCTTCCTGTTTTTATTTATTTGTGTTGCTGTGCTGTGTTTTGCAGACCTTGACACACCAGTTCTGACGGTGCACCAGACCATCAGCGATGTGCGTGGCAGTTACTACCAGGAGAAGACGGTGTTCCTGCGCTGCACCGTCAACTCTAACCCTCCCGCACGATTCATCTGGAAACGTGGGAACATGCTCATCGAACAAAGCAAGGACAACGGAGTGGACATCTACGAACCGCTTTACACTCAGGTACACCTGAACACATGTACAGCACAGACACACTGCTAGCTGTGCTGTCACTTTCTGCTCTCTGCCTTTCTCTTTAAGAAGAGCCTCAGAAATCCTCCCCATTGAGTTGTATTCTTGTCTACTGAAGTTTTTTCCTTGTTTTGAGAAAAATCTTTCACTCTAAATCTGTCTCTTGCGTGTATTTAGTTTTTTCCTGTTGAACATGCAGCATTGTCAATCACTGTTAAAGCACCATGGTAGTAGGAGTTGAATTGACTGTTCACTAAACTGCTCTCCCGATCGTCCAACAGCTTTAACCTTAACTTGGTAGGTCAGCAGGTTTGTCAAGCTGTCAATTACTCCACACAATAGTGGTACCCCATATTTTAAGATTTTGGAGGGTCGTGTGTTTTTTTGTTAGCGTTCTAGTGATCAAAAATCTGTTGTATATATGTAAAATTCTGTATTGTTTTTATTTCTGCTGTAACATCGGATGCAATCTTTAGCATGTTTAGCTACATATGCGTTATTGTAGTAATTTACCTCCAAGGCCAAGGAGCATTTCACACTACAGTATTTCGTGAGGTTACAGCACTGATTCTCAAACGCACTTCAAATAGCCAAAATAATTTTCATGCCTCCACCCCCACTACAGTAAATGTGGATTTAATTTCTTATCTGTCATTAACAATACAAGTCAAATTAAATCAAATCACATTTTATTTACAGTGCAAAATCACCATGCACAATGGTCTTAGTACACTTTCAAAGAAAGTAATACCCAAGATAAAATACAGAAGACACAAGATAGATAAAATAGCTACATTTTAAAATGTCAGATTATATATAGAGGATATTAAAAGGTACTCGACCCAACAAAAATTCTAGGAGAGGCTGTAGTGACGTGAGTACAAGTAGTTTTTTTCAGTCTATACTTAAAAATATCCACTAAACTTGCTTCCCTAACATATAGTAGAAGTCCATTGAGACTAGAGAGCACGGTATTTTAAGTTTGGACAAGTTGAAGACTTCTGGTGGCACAGCGGGGGAGACCAGAGAGAAGGGCATTACAGTAATCTAAGTCTGGAGGATACAAATGCATGGATTACAACTTCAGCATCATGCGATGATAGCAGTGATCAGATTTTGCAGATTTTGGCAATGTTACTTAGATGTCTCGGTAGTAGCCTTCATGTGCTTCTGGAATGTCAGACGAGAGTCAAAAATCACTCAAAGGTTCTTGATGGTAGAGGTTTTGGAAATGATACAGACGTCAATGTTAACTTTCAGGTTCTCATACAGATGCTCATGTTTGGCTGAACCAACAACTAATAACTCTGTTTTGATGAATTTAGGAATTGGCTGCAGGTCGAGCAATCCTTATTGTTGAGCCCTGGTTTGGCAGTCATCAGTACAGCACGTGTGAAACTCAACAGAAATCACATTTACATTACATTTATTCATTTAGCTTCCGCTTTTATCCAAAGCGACTTACAATTGCTATTTATGTCAGAGATCGCACACCTCTGGAGCAACTATGGGTTATGGGTCTTGCTCAGGGACACATTGGTGGATGGCTCACAGTGGGAATTGAACCCTGGCTTCCACATCATAGGCAAGCATCTTATCTATGCGGCATCACCAAGAAAAGAAATAGCTCACTCGTTAGCTACCCCCATACACTATGTAGTTCACTTACATTGTCATAGATCAGATGATATATGCTTGGCCACATGGAGGTTGATTCTCAAGTCAAGAAGCATTAACAATGATGTTAGATCGGAATCAACTGCAATCAGTAGGTCGTTTGATTCAGGCAGTTTCAGTAGAGTGTCAGGACCGAAAACAATTAAAAGAGGGAACGGGATCTAATGAGCAGGTTGTAGGTTTGGAGGCGTTAACCAAGCTAACCAGGACCTCAGGTGATTGAAATATACAAGATTCAAGTAAGCAAAATAGCCTTGCTAGCATCAGAGCACTTTTGTTTGTTTATGTCACTACATGAATCATATTCATGCAACTTTAGGTCTTTTCAACATCCACAACCCCCTGAGTGGCTCTATTGTCTTGTTGTCTTAATTACCTAGCTAGCTGCAGCTGATAAAATCTGTTATCCGTTAATTTCAACCAAAGTAATCCATGGTCGCTGGATAGAAGTGAGAATACTGCTTTTATCTTTTAAAAATTGATGACGATTGATTGTTACTAAAGTATCATTAACTTTGCCGTACAAGGTTTAGAAAACAGTAAATTGCCCACTCCTTAATTTAATCAGATTATATTTCTTCACTATCAGAGTAATCCAGGTCATTGTTATCTGAAACAGAATGAACAGGAAGTACGAGTAGCTAGAACACATATATTTGCGCCATAATGTTAAAAAAACATTCTATAGTGCTAAAAACATGGAGGTGTACTTTGGTTGAAGTTCAAGACTCAGCGACACTCATCCTCGATAACTTCTCTTCAGTTTTCACTAGATATTGCAAGCATGGCAACTTGACAGAAGAAGGTAAACTGAGTAGCTAAAGAAAGGGATTATCTCAAAATTGCGTGCTTATGTGCCAAGGGTGCTTCGACACATAAGCGTGCCTTAAGCTTCAGACAAATTTTGCAGTCTATTAATTTGGGCCTACAGCCATTGTATACACAACCTCCAGTTGTGAACTAAAAAATAAAGCAGATTAGAAAATTTCTAACAAAGTCTGGTGTAAATCATGCCCACTTCCGGTATAATCCATAATAATGTGTCGGTAGAATGCAGACACACAGGTAATTATTTGTCCGGTGTCTAAATTGTTAATTATTGTAGTGTCACATGTTTGTTCTGACCTCTCTGTCAACAGACACAATCCGACAAGTTAGAAAGTAGCTGACCACCCAGTCAGCCAGTTACTGAATCAGTTAGACAGCAAAAGCCAGCAAGTTAACCAAATAACAAAAATAACTGTGTGATTGCTTCTGTGTGTCCAAGAGAGTAAGTATGTCTACATGAAAAGCCCAGAGAAAGCTACCGGAGTAGTAAGATACATTGTTTTATGAACAGTCTGGGAGAGGGTGAAGGGATTTAGCCTTTTCATTTTTGCACTCAGATCACTTTCATTTTCCTAATGGGCTCATGTGAAAGCCACTTGCAATTCATCATCCATATTACTTCATAGATCTGTGATGCTTCAGTTCAGTTGATAATCAGGGCATGTAGGACATGCAAACACAGTATGTGTTAGTGCCTGTGTGTGTTTATCTCAGTGTGTCTTTGACCCTGTTTATCACAGTGGGGCTCATCAAAAATTGAAGTGTCTTTTACGCCAGATTACAACCCAGTTTAGAAAAGCTCTGAGCGTTCGCATTGATGAAATGTTACATGTCACGCAATGGAAATGTAGCCATATTAGATTTATGTTTATACGTGTCTTTCATTTTTACCACGTAAAAGATTATGTGGTAAAAAAAAGTTTTGAAGAACGTAAGACGTTAGCATGACGGTGTCGTGTGCATGTGTTTTTTTGTCCCATCTAGGGTGAGACCAAGGTGCTGAAGCTGAAAAACCTAAGACCCAAGGACTTTGCTGATTACACGTGTCAGGTGTCTGTCCGCAATGTGTGTAACATCGAGGATAAGTCGGTCACCTTCAGGCTCACAAATGCCACAAGTGAGTTTGTTGATGAAAGTACACTGAAGACAAACAAATGCTTGAAATGCTTGTGTGTGCACAGACATGTACATGGCGTCACACAGCCAAGATCTTTTCCTCCTCTAGCAGTTTCTTGCTTTGGCTTTTTTTTTTTCTCTTTCTTTGATTCTCCCATCTCATCTGACTTTTCTCTGAATGCTCATTGTGTCTTGGCTCAGGAATCTCTCTCTCTCACTGTCTCTTTCTCCCTTTGTTAATATGCCTTCCCCCTCACTTTAGCAAGAAATAGTATTCTCCTTTCATCTAATTTTCTCACCTCCTTTAATCTCTCTCTCTCTTGCTCTCTCTCTCTCTCGTCATGTGTCTTCCTTTCCTTTCTTTTCATGGGTTTTTCCTCTGCCCTTTGACTTTCCACTCAGACTTGCTCTCAATCTATCTCCTCGTCTGCCTCCCAGCGTGCCATATTGTCTATCTGTCTTGTTTTTCTGTTGCTGAGAACTCATCTCAGGGCCGTCAGCTGTAATTCAGTTGTCACACTCCCTGTTATCTCCAATTCACTCTACACCCCTCTGTCCATCTGCACGCCATCGCCCGGCAAGTCTGTTACTTACTACAACATTGTTGCCGTTGACAACCCTGTCGGGTCTGTTACAATCAGACTGATACACCACAACGGAAAGCCCCATGCTCGTGAGGTATTTTTATTTTTTTTTATTATTATTATTATTTTCTCTTCTTCTCTCCATTTCTTCTGGCCTCATTTTCTAAATGCCAGCCAGCCTGAATTTATGTTGGCAAATCTTGCTCAACAAGTGCTTTATAGCATTTTTCAAACCCATTATCAGTTATATTTCATTCCTTTCAGTAGTGTATTCATTTGGAAAGTCCTTGATGTCAACTGTAATGAAACATGTTTGTTTTCTACAAGCTCAAGAGCCATTTGAAGATAAGAGGACGGCTCAGGGCGTCTTGTCATAATCCAGTCTTGAAAATAAATAATTTAGCTTGAAAAGAAAATCTTGAAAAGATAGCAGAGTTGTAATGATTTCTTAAATTGAAACGAAGCTTTAGGTTAGTAAACCAGCATTTTAACCAAAACATAGTTTCTTTAAATCACCAACTGAAAATGAAACATTAACATTCATTCATCATTAAATAAGCAGTTGGTAACAGGCGGGCTGCGCATCATGTGCATCCACAAAGGCTGGAAACAAGGGGAAATAACTAGCCTGGCTCTGATCAACGTCACCTACTGGCTCTACTCTAAACCTCAGTAGTGTGACAGTCACTACCCCCGGCCAAGAAACAGTCCTGCACATAACATATTTACCATACAGACATGAGGCTGGTATCCATCTTCTCATTTAGCTGTCAGCAAGAAAAAATGCGCATCTCCTAAAGTGTAAAATAATATTTTTGAACAAGCAACTAAACCTGTAATTTGAAAGTTTGGTCTCTCATTTGTATCAAAAAGATCATATATAAATGCACTGAATGTAGCTGTAAGAAAACAAATTAGAAAATAATTATACATAAAATGATATATTATACAATGGAATGCATAACATCTCAGTCACATACTAAAGAGTAAAGAGAGAAAAGGGTTGTTTTTTGCTACGTTTTTATGATGACCATAACAGTCCATGACTCTTTACTTTTTTCTTTTTATTTACGGACTTTGAACTGAAAGAAAGGTTATCACTTGAGAAATAAGGCGTTTTTCAGATAAGAGCTAAAGTCTTCTAAAGTGAGCTGAAGGTGGAGAAGATAAAACCTCAGAGTACAAACTCTGTGATTAAGTTAAGAAGAAAGGAAACAGAGTTTGGCATCTCTGTGAAAGACTGAGAACGAGAAACAAGTAGTTGCAGACAGATACAGGAAGGGGAGGAAATGAATGAAAAGAGAGTAAGTGCGAGATGGAAACAGCTTGCTGAAATGCTCTGGAACACAGAATGACGCTAATGAATCAGCTCCAGGTGAATGTACTGTAGCTCACAGACATGCTATTAATTAGAGCAAACGACATATTGGACCAGCGATGATAAATGATTAATTATGATAAAAGAGAAGTGCTTTTATTAGAGAGTGATCTGAATGGAACATAATAAAAAGGATAGAGACTAAACATTTGTGCAGATTAAGGCTGACTAATTGTGTTCTGATGTATTTGAACATATGAATGGCTTCTGAATGTTTTAAAGTAATACTCAAAAGGTCTAACTAAGATTAGGACACTCAGCAGTCCTATCCATCGTGAGCTCATTTTTGGCTCACTGGCCCTCAAATCAGTGCATATCTGTAACTTTTCTTAAATTTTACAAAAGTCACAAAAAGTGTTGTTCAAAATCAACAGGTACTACAGGAAAACAAACAGGTCTTAATGCTCCAGGTGTATGTGATGAGTGTTCTTCACTCTCATTCCATCAATTGTATCCCCAAGACTCAGTAAACATAGAGAGAGAGAGAGAGAGAGAGAGAGAGAGAGAGAGAGAGAAACCATAATAATACATATCTGCCTGGTGCTGGCATACGGGCTTAGAGACTTGCCAGAACAGCCAATCTGTCTGGACCTCATAGCCTGACTGAGTGACTGAAAACACACTGCTTTACACAATGGTATACTGCCATCCAACCATACACACAGGTTATATTCTCGTCGCACATTGAAGAATTTAAAAAGAAGCAGTCAAAATCAAAATAACATAATGTGTGTTTTGAAACTTAAAAATACAAATGGAAGTAGAAAAACGAAAAATGCAACTGAGGGAAAAAAACACTATTGCAGGCCTGTATGTTGTTGTGGCTGAACATATTTCAGCACCAATGTTAAGAGGCAAAGTGGGAATAAAGTACTACAGAGTTTTAAATAATTCCAGCTACAGGAGATGGTAACATAAACATGATGTTATCTCAGAAAAAAGACTCAGATCTCTAAAATGACACGGGATGGGAAAACACAGAAAAGAAAGAAAATTACAAAAGAGATAGAGACCAGAGAAAATGAAATTGATGCACAGAGGGCAGAGAGTGGAAATAAATAGACAGATGGACATGGAGACAGAGATAGGGAGATTGTAAAAGGAAAACAAACAGTAAATTGCTGCTTTGGTTTTTATCCACTAAAATATTTATCTAATAAGCGTATTTTGTTATTCCACACTGAGCTCCCTTTTGTCCTTGTGGCGTCAGTCACTGCTTAGATTAGATACATCCAACTAGGTCACACCATCACCGCTGATTCACGGTGCTGAGACAAGGGAATTGATTGATTTTTATATCATAATCCCAACCTGGGATTTGAGTATGTAGCTTCTGCCCTCCAATAACTGCTGACAGCGGCCAAATCCTCTTCCCCTGCCTCTCATAAAATGAACACAGTTGCGATGCTCTGGATCTTGTCATGTTATTTAAAGCAGTGTAGTACGGGGGGGGGGCAATTGAAATGAGGCCTTGGCCTTATTGAGGGGTGGAGCAATCCTGTAAATTGCAATAGATTGAATTCCACCATAACTGAATGTAGCATGTAGAATGTAGCAGAATGCAGAATGAAATGTCATGCCTCACAAATGTACTGCTGTATATTTCAGGGTTCTGAAAGTCCAGGGTTTTTCAGCCATCAGTCATCAACACATGAGTCATTTTCTCCCCTTTCACCCTGAGCAAAAGCCTGAATACCACCACCGCACATAATGGCATGCCATTTTTCGGTGACTTGCAAGTTTTCCAACAGAACTGATAAAAAGAAGACACAGCAAGGTTTTATTTTACCAAGTTCATTTCAAGCTAAACACTGTGCTACACACAGTAAGGCAAATAATTAATCTGGGCAGTAAATTGGTATGGATTGTCACAGTAGTGAAATGGTGCAGTGAAAAAAAGAGCTGCTCCACATAAAAAAGTAAAAGGAGAATAACATATCAGTATCACATTGTAAGTAATTGTCAGGTTTAGATAACGATCAGAGACTTTCTGACAATCCCTAAGTGCTGTGCCTCTCATGAGCTTCATTATTCAGCTCTATTTGTCAATATAGGTGATAATTTGGAAACGCTGTAGATGTTTTGTCTCCTGTTCTCTTGACATAAATAGAACAAAATGCTGGATCACAGAAAAATTCAACTACGCTACAATTTTCAATTCCATTCCTGAATAATGTTGGTGGCAGGTATGTTTGCCGAAAGAAACACGCACACACACACGCACACACACATACACACACACACACGCACACACGCACACACACACACACACACACCATAATTTAAATCTTTTGACACGCTTGAGAGAATTGAATCAGCCAGTAAATCTGAACACTGGGAGAGTTGATTCAGTCTTTTATTGATTACTGGACCTCTTACTACAATATACCTTCACAATAATTTGACAGTCATACAAGTGTGCAATATATATGATGAGATCAATACGTGGCAAATCCTTCCGTGGATGAAATCCCCCTTGAAAAGTTGAAGATCAATGGGCAATCTGCAATAACCCTTAGTACTGTGAAACCTCTGTGGTGGGACACTGTACCATATCTGTGCAGTCAGTTTTATGGAAGGCTGTAAGCCATGTCTGAGAGTGGCCAGGTGGAAGAGAGAGCAGATCTGAAAAAAGGCAACTTAATTTATTTAAATGTTTTGTTAATTAATCCATTACAATACATACGGTTTGTTTATATTGTTTCTTTGTTTATTTCCATACAAATGTATGTTTAGTTATTTAACCAACAGATGTGTGCCTAGGCTGGGATATGACATTTCTCAACCAGTCACAAATCCAGTCCACTCAGCGGATCAGGGTGGGGATATAGAGCCACACCACTGACAATAATCATTTTGCTTTAATCGCTTTTTGTGAAGTCACTGGAACTGGCTTTAAGAATGTCAGAAATTCACTTCTATACCCTTTGCATTTGAACTTTCCTGTTTTCCGACATGTTGTTTTGATTATAAGTTGACATGCAGCCTCTTTTCAGCAGTACTCTGCTTCACACAATTACACGCATTTATACACATGAGCTGCACTGTACTAATGTTAGATACCAATTGCACTTTTTAAATTGGCAACATTCTAGTCACAATCTGCATCTTGACACTCTATCCTAATCCTGTACGAGTCCTGGCTTCCGATGCAATATTATCAAACTGTTCTGAACTAAAGATACTGTCTTCAAACTGGCAAATTTACATTGTATTTTGTGTATCAAACTGTGGTTATATTTGTGAACCTGAAAATACAAAATCAAGCAGGATTGAAGTTTCTTTCATCCTGTTACGGTGTATATTTTCAGCTACAGTAATTGCCTGCAAGTCTTTTAAGAATAGCTGATATGCACATAAACAAATATAAGTGTATATATACACAAAGGCACACATCTACCATGGATGTTCAAAGACACAAGTGTAAAAAACAAAGAAAGAACACACTTTCTTCTCTCTTTAGGCCTTTTTCACAGTAGACATTTTGACCTGTGAAAGCTGTAAATAACAGGTGTTACATATAACTAATTAATTACACCCGTGAGTTCTAGTGAGAATAGCTTTTTGTCTCATGATGCGATTTAGATCAATGTCCTAAAGTGTTCATTTTCCATATAACATAATCTATATATCATTATAAATAACTAGAATATCTCAAGGTCAGGTATTGGGTTGGCCACAGTACAGTGCACTCAAAATACGGATAAGCTAATAACCACCAATCCTCCATTTTCCAAGTCACACCCGGAACATTTCCTCCTGTTGGCACCAAGGATCAGCAGCAACGTTTTGGCTGCTAGTCACCCTCCGAATCCCTAGGCCCCTAGGCCCCACCATATTTTGACTGACATAAATGTGACAACCACTGCTCCTGGGTTCCTGTCAGCATACACCTCCATCTAAACCTTTAAGCTTTTATTTCCAGCTGATTCCACCCCGATAAGCCTTCTGCCTTTAACTCATAGATAAATGAAGTCTGCAAATCTTAAACAGATCATACAGCATGGTAGTGAGAGAGGAAGCAAGCGATGGAGAGAATGTATTGGACAAAAAAGTGCAGAAAGAGGAATGAATGTGAAGAGATGGGGGTAAGGGAAGGTAAAAACGCAGATATTGAAGATACAGAGGTGACAAACTGACAAAGAGAGTGAGAAAGTATGAGTGTGGAAGAGAGAGGCATTTGTTACCTGGTTGTAAACCGCTGTGCTGCACATAAATCCCATTACTTTGGGAAGAGTGCTGGCTGATCCCACTGTTACCGTCACCCACGCATCCCCAGGAAATTGAAGCTATAATTCTCAAATCCTCAGTTCCTCCCCCCTTTGCTTCACATATTTTTTCTTCTTTCCAGACTTTCTCTCCACTGTACCTTTTCTGTTCTTGGGATTACATGCTTAATTTGTTTAGTTGTTTATTTATTTGTTGCACACTTTTATTATGCTTTATCTACTGTATACTGTCTGCTGCTTTGTGTCTGTTTTCTGTGTTTGTTTCCAAATGTGGAGAATGACTTGTCTACTGCAAAGACAAATTTAGCTATGGGCACAACCATCCCGATAAGAGAACAACAAAAATAAATAAATCTCAGTATATATTACACAAGGATATATGTGTTTATTAACCTACCAATAAACACACACACACACACACACACACACACACACACACAGTGCTGAGTATAACTAACCAGTGGGAAACCACATGAGCAGCACGAAATCTCTCTTTGATTATTGGACCTTTAAATGCCAGTATAATCAATTATGATAACATACAGGGCTTTGCAACAATATATCCTATTTGCCCGGATGCTTTATTTTACTGTAACTGTATTTAATAAACTGACTGAATATAAATAAATATATAAACAAGAAAGCAACACAGTTTCTATTGAGGTTCATGTAATACTAAGAAAGCTCTTCAGGCCTCCAAGGGTTTATTTTCCTAGCATTGTGATTTGATACAATGGAAGTGGACAGTGCTATTTATGTGCTGATTGCAGTTGTTACACCAGTGAAATTTCTTGTCAGCTTGAGAGCCTTCACTAGTGAGGTTACCTAAAGAGATATCCCATTAGGGTGCGTTTCTGCATGCACATTTTTGTCCCATTTAAGAGAGCACAAGCCTGTCTGTGTGTGTGCACAGCGTTGTGTGCGTTCTTGTATTAGTAGAAACATGCATCTGTAAACTAGTTTGTTGAGCCTCAGTGCACCTCTTTCATTACAGCGATTGCAATCTGTTAAAAAAGAGATTAGATGAGAGGATGTACTGCATAAAGTCTATTAGAGGAATGAATTGCTTCCTGTACTCTGTGGGGTCGGTCTCTCACTGAGGATTAACTCTCTCAGGTCGATAAAAGCCTGGATTCTCCTCCTTCTTGTCCTCTAGAGCCCATTTAAAAGACCCTTTTCTGGAGTATACTCCTTCAAAATGCTCAAATACTAATATTTAAGGCCTTTGAAATGCATTCTCAGTATGTTCACAACTCAGTACGTTTCATGGTAAACAAGTGTTTTGTTTAAAAAATTACAAAGTAACTAATAAGGGTACATATGCCCATTCTCAAATAATGCATAACTGATGCATGACATAATACGATTTTTTTTATCTTTCATTAATCGCTGATATGTTGGTTATGAGCAACTCACAACGGCAGTATGAGGCTTAAATGCCTTGCTCAAGGGAACCTCAATGATAAAAATGTATGAATTCATAATGCATCATCAACTTAATGACCCAATATTGATAATGACATTGCAATTAAAGGATTGTAGGAAAGACACACACTGGATCGTCACTTTATGAAAATATATTAGTTACAGTTGTGGACTTCACATTAGCTTAATAACAAGTGGCTTTCTAGCCCCTAACCCTAACAGCTAATTTGAATACATGGTAATGCATTACTTAAACTTTCATTAATAAATGCTCCAAAAAACATTCCAATTGGAGTATTAGTAATTCCACTTTATCATCACTAAATCATTTACTTAAAGTGGGCCACAGAAGTCTTGATACAATATTGATGAATGCAGGCAGTTCTGCATTAGGTAAGAATAAGGATAACCTAACCCTTGTATCCCCTTATTACTAAAACACATTCAATCGTGTATTGATTTCTAATGAAATGTTGAAAATACATTGATACAAGTGTATGAATTTATTTATAAACTTATCCCTTCTTCTTCTTCTATACAGTACAAACACATAATTTTTTTTTGATAAATATGCTTGATTATAATTAACTGAAAGTGGCAGTTGAGTGAAAAGGGCCATCTTCATCTCTACAACTGAGTACCTTTTTAACATTTTTTGAGTGATAATAATCTAAGAAATGGCATGAAAGTGTACAATATGGTCAAGGCCCTTTAATTTTCCCAGGCACCATATTAACTAATGGCAAAAAGAGGTGACTGGCCCAGATGACAGACAGCGCACATTACTGCAAATAATTCTTTGCTCAGTTTGCCGTAGGCTCACCTGGTTCTGACTCTGAGGTTGGATTTGTTTATTTTCTACAAGCATCTAAACCTATTAGAGAATGTAAGCCTCTTTCATCTGTCTTCAGCCATTGAATTGGAATGAATTCACAGTGGCAAACAAAATAGGTGTTTCCACTGTAGCTCCAGCTCCATGCTTACATGTTGTTTACGCCAAATTCTGGTCCTATCATCTGAATGTCAAAACAGAAATCGAGACGAGGCAACCTTTTCCCAGTCTTCTATTGTCCAATTTTGGTGAGCCCGTGCCAATTGTAGCCTCATTTTCCTGTTCTTAGCTGACAAGGGTGGAATCTGGTGTAGTCCTCTGCTGCTGTAGCCCATCTTCTTCAAGGTTTGATGTGTAATGCGTGCAGGTATAGTTATACACACATACACAAATTTGCACCAGAGACATTTACAGTACAACTACAGATCAGTAACTCGTGGACAGTAAAGCAGCTCGAGTAGAGAAACTGCCGCTTGACTGCTTTGCCTCAGGGTGTTTTTATTGTAATTGGTGAGGGAGCCAAAGGTTTTTGTAGCCACTCGAGGGATTTAAACATGTGACATTTTGGTCACAAGCTCATTTCTCTCAACGTTACCCTCCTGTCACCCCATTTACGCCCTGTGGCATAGATAGGCAAAAACCCATTACAAGATGTTGCAGATAGGATTACCACCTTTGTGATGTGGAGCACTTTGAATGTTTTAAAAAGTCATTGGTTTTACATCAAACTAGAGAGTATAACCATGTGAAACGGGGTTTTCACCATCATTAGGCAGTAGGGAAAGCCTGCTTGATTCTCCATATAAAAGTGTGACATTGAAAGAGACAACCTTGTTTTACAAAGAGGTTTTTAACAGCACACAAAATGTACTGGAAGTGTAACCAGAGTATGCCACTAAACATAAATCAGCCTCCACTTGCCAGTAGTTTTTTTTCTTTTGCAGGTACTAGTTTTGCTAAACACAGACAAACAAATAAACAAGGTGTGTTTACTAATTTAATAATAAACTGTTCAGATGGATCCGCTCTCAGCTCTTCTCTTTCCACGATACCCATGTCAGTTTTTTCTTCTTTTGCCGAACAGGACCTGCTATATTACATGATTTAAAACGGTAACACTTTACAATATAGTACACTGAATTGTCAGTAGTTACTAAGAAATGAGTGAGGAATGAATCAGAATAACCTGAAAATTGAAAGCAGGCTACTTCTTGAGTGTTGGGTGGTTTGGTGATGCTCAAGTAACAAATGAAATTGAGTTGATGGCACTGAACCAAACAATAGGGCCTATATACAGTATGTGACTAAAACTAAAACAAGGTGCTGAGAGGCTAACCGTAACACATTCCATGGAGCAGCAGAGGAGGGTAATGGGAAACCCGTTTGACTTTACATTCATTTGATTCTGTTTCAGTATAAAACAATATATTTTTTGGCCAATAGGCTTCAAACTATCACTAAAAATTGTCGACCTCTCCTAAAAGATTGTAGATTGTAGACACCTCTGACGTGGCAAGTTTAATTTTCCCAGTGAACTGACGCACTTTGGGGTGAATATCATTTTCATTTTTCTTTTTTTTTATTGCTAGCTGTGGGGGAATCTTAGTGGGCTTATTTCAGTAACAGGTGAAGTATGGCGCAAGTACAGGTTACACTTGGAGTCTCTAGTGGACCCCAGAAGTAGAAGCTCCCTGCACTGCCTCTGTCTCTCTCCCTGGCAGAACTGAAAGACACTATGGCTTAATGTCAAGGCTAGCAAATAACTGTGTTTTCTTGGAGTCTTGTACGTTTACAGACTCACTGTCACCAACTGAAATGCAAATTCATGACACCTTTAGATAGCAACACGACTTAGGTAATGCAGTGTGGTAATGGAGTCTAAACATCCAGCAGACTGTTAATAATGACCTTCTACAGAAGACCATAGACACTAAGGGGAAAGCAGAGAGATAAATAATGTGGACCAAGAAGGTTTTCTTCAGATTTTGGTGTTGACAATGTATGTGTTCACACTTTTTACGCTGGCACTGTAATTTCCTTGGCCGAGTTTCATTAAACATGCAGTGTAAGTCATCCTGAGTTTCTGAGGCCGTCTTCATCACACCTGGCACTTGGCTCACTTTATTGCCACAACAGTAACGACTGGCCCATAAAGCAGGGGCAGCAGCCCATTGGTTTCATTTTCTATGACACTAGGCTGGCTCAATCACATCTCTTACCCCCCCCCCCCCCCCCCCAAGAAACCAAACCTCTGTGAGAAGGCAGGGTACTGAGATGTTATAATAAAACATAAAAAAAAAATAATAATAAAGCTGCTAAAGCAGCAACAGCACTAGCAATTACCCACCATTATGCAGCAAGAGGCCTCTGGCGGGTAGAGGAGCAGGAAGAGGAGCAGTGTGACAGGGAAGCCGAGGAACAGAGTGAGCAGGAGGAGGGAGTTTAAGCACTAAGCAGAGCTTAGCATTCTGGGTAACATGGACTCTCAGGGAGGGCACAGGGAGTTAGTGGGTGTGCCATGCCATGATGACGATGATGAATGATGATTCATTCAATTAATAACAACAGGAAACAAGTTATTTTTACCGATGTGGAAACTATTATGATACAGTAAAGATTACTGTTTTTACTATCTGTGGGGCATACTTAAATTGTATTAAGGAGTCAGTCAAGAGTGAGTGAGTCCACTGGTAACCTTGTCCACAGCACTTACTACACCACTTTGTAGTGGTTTTGGGAAATAGTACAGTATGCATATTTTAGAATGGTGTTCAGGTGGGTGGTGTTCAACCAATTGTGAGCAGTGACCGGTCTGGGCCAAAAATTAAAAAAATGCCAGAGACAAAATTTTGTCCGAAGTCCAGCCTTGCAGCCACCACTGTCATTTAAAAAGTGAAAGCTCAGCCAATGCCTGTTACAAAGTCTCTGTACTTTTGTGTAGTAACTTCTAACTAACTGTGTAGGATTTCCTGGTTTGCATACAGTTTGAGAAAAGTGTCTTATGTGTGTCCAAGTAACAAAATAATCTGCATTTCATTTTCATCTTCTATTTTTTAATTGTGCAGACAGTACACACTGTTATACCAGAACCTGTCTGGTATAACTGTCACTGTGGGTGTTTTTCTTTACTCACTCTCTCGAAGCCTCCTCTTAGATGATTGATCTCTCTTTTCTCTTCTGCTTATTCCTACCTTTTATTCTCTGCATCAGTTGTTCAATACTGTACTATGTAGTGTGTGTGTGTGTGTGTGTGTGTGTGTGTGTGTGTGTGCCCCTTGCTCCTACTGCTCTGCCCTTTTTTGTATTTCGAAACTGCTGGGGTACAATCGATCTCTGTCTGGCAACAGGATTTTTTCCCCCCTCTGCAGTTGCATTTTGGGTCATCCTGTACAGTACTTTTCCTGTTAGATCAGTCATAGTAAAATGACACAGTGCCTTGGGGAAGATATGGGCGATATGAGAGCTGGGGGGCAGAGACATGAATTGCCTTTGGTTTACTGATTTGTGTGCACAGAGAAAATTTGAAACACAACCTTATGAATGCACAATGGCATTAACACACACACACAGGTATTAACACACACACACATTATTGTAAAACAAACTCCCATGCTCACTTTTGAATAATGTCATCACTTACTGTACATGCGAAATCATGTAACCGCATCTGTAAACCACCAATTTTGTACAACAGTTGCAAAGCAAAAGATAAAAACATCTTAGTTATTTTCCATGTAACCAGAGAGAAAGAGATTTGCATTTGTAATAATATCTTCTCTCTTCTTTCCCCGTGTCCCCCCAAACCCCAGCTCCCCCAGTGATCCGTCTGTCTGTGAACGACACGGTGGTGGTGGATCCCGGGCAGGATGTGCTCTTAACTTGTGAGGTGACCGCAGGTTTCCCCCTCCCCACTGTGATGTGGTCACGTTACCCAGGCCCCCTTCCCCTCAGCGCCCAAGTTCGAGGGGCAACCCTGATTTTGCGGGCTGTCACACCGGCTGACGCAGGCTTCTACAGCTGCACAGCTGTCAACAATGTGGGCAACCCTGCTCGCAAGAACGTCAATGTCATTGTCAGAAGTAAGTAATGCGTAGGTGTGTTTGTTCCCAGAGGACAGAGGGACTGTCTTTGGGAGATTTCTTGGTTAACAGGGGTATTTTGAGAATTATAGTATGTATTTGTGTGCATTATTTTCTTTCCTTTTGATAGCATTCAGATTTTTAAAAATATTTTTGACAAAACAAAGACACATATGCGATATATTTTTCTTTATTATTAAAATGTTTGATTACTTTATTCTTCATTTTCATCAGTTAAGTCCATGCCTATTTCAATAAAATGTTTAAAGCTGAATTTATCTACCTTACTGAAAGTGCCATCTGTCCAGTCCTTGCTAGCTTGATTTATTAACTATAATGTGTGGTTGTGTGCAATTGTATTCATTCGTGCGTGTACTATATGTGTTTGTGTTGCGTGTGACACGTGAGCAGTTGCTCCCTCATTATGGAAGGATGATGTGAATCTTGTCAGAATAGGCGGGTTAAGTATTTCTCTTTTTCTAATTCCCCTGCCGTTAAAACAGAAGGCTTCTATTCTCCCTCCCCTCCAGCTAGTTTTAGTCCCTTTAATCATCTTTATTCACTCCAATTAGTTAGACTGGAGTGGAAGCAATTAGCAACAGTCTCTTCAGTTAGTTAACACTGTAGAGAACGTATGCTGGATGGATTTCTCCTGTTAGCTTAATGGGCCTGAACGCATTGTCACACCAGCACAGGTGGCAAGACGCTGAATCACACACACATACACAGACACACAGGTGCGTGTGTTCAGTGAATGCATTGAGATAGAAGTTTGCAGCTAGGCAGGCGACACAGTCGCACATGCACTTGGATGCACACACAGCCACTGGCTCCCACATACCATGTACACACAAGATTGTATCCACACTAACCAGGTAAAGTTGCAGGATCACGTTAACCATATGGCCACGGCTTTATCTCCATGGCATCCCAAACATCTTGTTAACAAGCTCGAAAAGGAGTTTAAATCAAGCTCTCCGCTCCTCCTAGCAGCCTGTCTCTCCCCTTAGTGGGAAAACAGAGAGCTGTTTTGTATTCAACATGGAAATCTGTTGGGGAAACGCAGCCTTTGAAACTGAAAATTAAATGTGACAGTGTGAGAGTTACTCTTTGTCCTTGATTTTGTTCCCCCCCCGTTATTTTATTCTGTATATAGCTCCTTTGTCTCTCCCTCCCTCACAATTTGCTTCTTCCTCTCTCTCGCACTTTCTGTCCTCTTCAATTTCCATTTTCTTTTGGTTTCTTTTTGTCATGCTGCCCCCTCCTTTTGCCTCACACACAATGTCACACACTCTACACATGCTTTATTAACCATCTTCCCCCTCCTCCATCCATGTTTTTTTCTATTAATTTTTTTACTCTCCCCTTCTCCCTCACTCACACTACTATATCAATCCCTTCTTTTTGATGTCATTCCATTTATTTTGTCAAATTTAAATTAATTTCTATTTAACAAACTTAAACAAACTTTATTGACATGACATACATGAATATATGGACCCAAAGTAATTTCAAAACAAAAACAAAGTTTATGTAGCAGGTAAGAGATTAATAAACATATAATAATCCTACAGTAGAAGGACACACATTTTCATCGATGCTGTGCACCACTCATACATAATTCATCTGTCACCTCAGTGCAATGCGACCTCAGTTAGGATTTTCTGGTAGCTTTTTTTTTTTTTTTACCTTGGCAGAAAAACAGTCAGGAGATTATCCTTTTTTTATACTTGCACACACATT
Source organism: Micropterus salmoides (assembly GCF_014851395.1). Lineage (NCBI taxonomy): Eukaryota > Metazoa > Chordata > Actinopteri > Centrarchiformes > Centrarchidae > Micropterus > Micropterus salmoides. The sequence continues at coordinate 26,595,813 of NW_024044348.1, forward strand.
TTTCAAATGCATGTATTTGTACTATTTGCTAAGATTATAGATATTGGGTGTTAGTATATTATATGTAGAAGAAAATATCCCAAAGAATATCCACAAAATGCTGTTTTTCTTTATTAATTCTTGAATTCATTCTGCTCTTTTCTCAGTCATTTATTAGTGAACATTAAAACTATTTTGCTGGTGACATCCCTCCCCCATACATTGTTTTTAAGACTTCAACACAGCCAACCTCTCGCACTGTACCATCTATTTAACCCTTCCTTCTGTCTTCTTCACCCCAATACCACCACCGCACTCAGCAATGAGCAACCTGACCTTCCAGATTACACCAGACTCCAACAAGGACAGCGAGACCATCCAAATGGGTCGGGACCTCAAGCTGTCGTGCCACGTTGATGCCACCCCACAGGACAAGGTCAACTACACCTGGTACAAGAACGGTGCACTTGTCTTCAACTCAGATAGCGTGATCTTGCTGCGCAGTGACCCAGACATGGCACCTGGCACCAGTAGCTTGGAGATTGTGGACATGAAGTTCAGAGACTTGGCTACCTACAGCTGTGTGGCGAACTTTCCAGGTAGTAGGGTGCCGGAGCTCCGTGTGGATGTCAACATCTCTCAGAACAGCGGTGAGAGTTTCCTTTCCTTTTTTATTTCATATCTGTGTCAGAATGAGACAAATTTCCATTTTCTGAAAGTGAAATAGCTAACTTAAACTGTCAAGAGGGAAAAGTCTTTTCATGGACCAATACATTTTTCTCAATTTTAACCACAAACAATAACAAATACCAACATATTGATGGATTGTAAATAAATGCATGTATGTAACTGCTGATCAGTAGCATCACTCAAAAGTGTATTTGGGGGCAAATATACTGGTTAGATGCTCATAGTTTACCTCTGTCTTTCATCTCGGTGGTATCTTTCACACCATTTTGCCCCGTCCCTCTCAACTATTTCCTCTCTTCTCACTCTTTCTTTTTACAGTGCTGGACTCTATATGTGCATACTGTATACAGGACATACTGTATACAATATACAGTATAGCGCTTTGTGGTTTGGTCAGCGTGACTTTCTAGTTTTGTGTTAGGAAAGAGAGAAACAGTAACTAGGTATACCAAGCAACAGGGCAAGGAAAGGGTCAGATTGACACTGCAGTCCACACACACACACACACATATACACTACACACTTTGAATTATATTTTTGTATTTGAACAGATTATTATTGCAGATTGAATATGATTTTTTCTTCAACCAACATTGTAGTTTGAAAGGGACAACCTTAATACAGTATTTCTTCAGACAGTATCTACACCTTTCCCCCTTTCTCTGTCTCTGTATGCACATCACCCCCCTTGTTGGTACTACACAAAGAATTTGAGAATTATAGTGATGTATAACTGTCTCTGTGTGCATTGTGGTGTGTGGTTAACCATAATGTTAGCACTTAATGCTGAGCAGTAATCTTTTTAATGTTCCTATGTTGCATTAAAACTGTTTAATTGTCCAATAAAATTATCCTTGTAAATGACAGTTTCTTTCATTTCCTTTTTATTCCCCGTCTGTCTCTGTTATTCACTTTCTATTTTCACACCATCTGTAATTTTTACGTCATGTCCACTTCCTAACTTGTTATATAATACCATATACTGTAACCCTTCTTTTATATTTAAGCATGTATTCATATCCCCACATAATCTAGAAAGGTTAAAGTGAAAACAAATATTCATGAAAACTTTTGTCAAGATTTTTCCTTTAGTTTACCTACAAAAGCACTTATATTTTAATAATATGAAATTGTATTCTACTCACCTATCTAACTTTTTAGTAATTATTTACAAGCTATATATACATCAACATTTCCTTTATCTTTTATTGTAATAAAATTGTATATTTTAAAAACATTAATTATGTTTGCTTCAATCTACATAGAAGTGAGAAAATAAAACTTAAACCTTTTCTTAATATTCCTTTACCTCTTTCTCTGCCCTTCCCTTCCCTCCAGTTTCTCCTCCAGTGCTGCTGGTTCCACCAGGAGGTCAGGTGGTCAGTGTGAGAGAGGGAGGTAACGCTGAGCTGGTGTGCTTGGTGGCAGATGGCAAACCCCGTCCACCTATACTGTGGTCACGGACAGAAAAGGACCTGCTGATGCCATCAGGGAAGACCATGGTGGAGACACCTGATGGCCGCTTGAGGCTTAAGAACGTCAGCCGGGATATGATGGGACTGTACCGGTGCCAGACTGCACCTTACAACGGACTTAACATCAAACGCAGAGAGGCACAGGTCCAACTTAATGTGCAGTGTAAGTGTGGATCAGCTTATGCTCACCCAAGAGCTCAACCTACAACAACATGAAACACCACTGTTTGTAGACCAGAATACAGCGCTCCCTTTTGAGAGTACATGTATCATCTCTTGGAGTTCAGTTTGTCCAGATTGGTTGTGAGTGCTTTCAGATACTAGCATTGCTGCATCGTCTACTAACATAAGACCGGATAATATCAAACTTTAATAATCCCTAGGCAACAGTAGCATCAAAAAGTAGTAGTAGTAATTTTAGCAGTACATAGAAAAATTTTAAGTATTTATTTATTGCTATTGTTGTTGTATACGAGAGATCCATTAAAACACTGCACTTTTCTTATGCCCCACCACCAGTAATGGCATAATCTTCACACTCTGCGCAAAACTCTGTACCCTCAAGTCAGATAAGGAAATGTAAAGAGTGTAAAAAGGGAGAGTTAAAGGAAATGAGGACACACCACTAAAGCTTAAAGGCAGTATTCTCTAAACCTACCCCTTCCCCTTTGTGAGCACTCCAGTGGGGTCTATCATTATAAAACTCCCAGAGGATGGGCTTTGAGAAAGGAACAGTATCTGTCTTGCTAAAGTAACACATCATTTCAACACCTTTTCCCTTCCCATGAGATTACCTACTTTTACTTACTTCTGCAATGCCTGAATTGTGCCGGAACTCATGGCATCAAGCAATGGCACATCTGACTATTGCTCATCTACCTGCCCACCGTTGAAACTGAACAGCGTGAGAGACTGTAACATGAAAAACTTGATTTTGAATTTTTTCTGCAAACTATAAAGTAATTCTCCTCATTTATCTAATGTGCTGGTTTTGAGCATTTCTCCAACTTTTCCATGAAATTTTCTTTCTTTTATAGAATTGTATTTTATTTTAGCTTCCAGGAAAACAGTGTATGTATCAGTAGCAGGAGGTTACAAATAAAAACTCCATCCAAGAACACTATCACAAATGCATGAAAATGTCTCCCCCTTCTATAAACTAACGCTGGATGTGCTCATTGTAATGGCACACCAGGAGGGCAAAATCAGTTCACCATATAGAAGGTGTCAGTGTGTGTGTTGGGGGGTTCAATGGCTCCTTAGACTCCCGACTTTCGGCGCCCATGCTGTATAGATTGCAGCCTGATTTCGTACATAGCAGCATTTCATTGCATTGGTAAGTGCTTGGTTTAACTCAGTAAATTTATATTAACACAAATTCAGTATTCAATACACCCATTTCAGCACGCTCCCAGTGTGCCATGTGTACAGGGTCAAGTTAAAAGGTTACTGTGAATTGAAGTGATGAAATCTACAAGCTAGAAAATGCAACAAGAGTACATGTAAAACACAAAATCATGCACTAGTAGCTCAAAAAGAGATGAAAAATGAATGGGCCTGTAATTATCAAGCAACTTCAAAAATTCGTAGATTGAGTTATATTTTGGTCTGACTTTTAGCCACAAGTTTATTAAATAAAGTCAATCTATCTGGATAAATACATTTTCTCTGGGCTTAAACTCCTTCACGTTATGTAAATATGCTCATTTTTGTTAGGGGCCAAAGTCATTGCTGATGTAGCTGCATTCATTTGATGCCAATCAAGCAAAACAGCAAGATAGGGACCTGTTTATTTATATTGGTGGAGCAATTAAAATTACACCCTGGAACAGCCACTATAAGTTTCTGTTGAATTTTAAGGAAAAAAGGTTAAGCTTGAAAGAAGAACCAACTGTGTGTTTGTCTGAGAAACACACCAAAATCAGTACCCTCTCCTCTCTCCTCTCCTCCCCTCTCTTCAAGAAGGATTTACTGAGTTTGCTAATGCAGGCGGGGTGGAAGGGCAACCCTGTGAGCTCTGCTGTCCACACTGGCCAAGTCTGATTAATGGACCAGGTGGCCACCCCACTCTAGACAGAGAAAGAAACAGAGAGATGACACAGATACATGAGAGAGAGAAAGAGAAACAGGGTTAAGAGAGAGCTGCTTGAAACAGGGAAGGAGGGTTAGGGGTGGTGGACAAAGTGAGGAGGGCATGGGCAGGTGTTAATAAAAAAAATAAAGTGATTTGGGAGGTTAGAAGAGAAAAAGAGAGAAATGGGTTGGCAGATAGAGAAACACTATAAACAAGTAGACATTACAGTTTAGCTACAGCCAACAGAAAGTGCGGGAAAAAAGATTCCTCTCTTCTCTCCCACTGCCCTTCAGCCTGCTCCCATCTTATTTCATTTGTTTATTTTATCATGTTTGTCTTGTCCCCCTCCATTTAGCATTATTGACTGATGTTAGGGAAGGATGCCATCATTTTTTATGGCAGATGAAATTAAGTGGATACGCAGATTCTTGCCACTCTTGCCTCTTTTCTTCTTTCTTTTTTTCCTTCTTTTCTTGCCCACTTTCCCTTCCGCAAGAGGTGGCTGTTCTTCCTCATTGCCATTCTCATCATCATCAATCAGCTAACTGCTGGCCATGAGAGAGGACCTCCCTCTGTCTTGTCATTCCCTTTATGCATCCTGCATTCTCTCATTCTCTCCCCGCCTCCTGTACTCAATCATCGACTTCTCTCACTTTCACACCACACTTTCCCTATCATTTGTCTTCTTCATTGTCGTCGTCTTTAAGAGCTGTTTCTCTCTCCCTTCATCCCACCTTATGCTCCACTCACCTCCTCCCTCTCTCGGTCTCATGTAAATTGATTTTCTCTTTGTGTTCTATAAATGTTTGGTTTGGTCGGTGTTGCATTCCTGGATGGAATCCATTTTGCATCAAATAAGACATATAGCGATGGTGTGTTTACATGGATCATGGTCTTCCGACTACAAAGTAGTGCCGTGTTGTGCTGTGAGTCCCGAATGAGTGGCAAATTAATGCACAAACATTGCTCCAGAGAATGTGAAAAGTTGGGTTAGAAATTGAAGTAACCCCACAACTTGAAAAAGTGAAACCTACTGCTAACAAACTTAGAAAATTATTAAAATGAAAACTGAAGGCCAGGTAAGGAAGTGTAATAACTTGTCTACCAAATTCCACTGGGGATTGATTTATTTGTACTCACAAACCACCCCACATCTCCCTCCTTTCGCCATCACTCCACAGTTTGACTGCTTTTTAGTTACCCTTGCCAGCTGTTTCCAAAGTCAGATAGCCATCAGTATGCATATGTGTGTCTGTCTATAAGCAGGAGCAGGCTATGTGACCATACACTAATTAGTCCATAGGATTACAGTATGACCTTTGACCGCTCCCCCATCCCTCAGCTGTCTCATACTGCGCTGTTGTGTCTGCAGGAAATGTAGGTAACACAGTCATTTCAAGAGGTCAAAAGACACCCAGCGGTAAATGACAACTTAGATTCCACAAGTCAGAAATCGCAAAGCTGAATATCTGCTGCATCCACATGCTGGGAGTCTAGACTAAAAAAAAAAAACAGGAAACACCGAAGTGGAGAAGTTAAATGTTATGGTGGTTTCCAGTCCTTTTTGGTATGCAGGTGCTTACTCGTGTTTCTCTGACTGGAGTGCAAGAACAGAATAGTAACTGTGATTCCAAGCATGGATTTGGTTTGGGTGTGTATACCCGTACCTATAGCACAAAATCAACAGTTCACTAACAAGGACCGTTCCAATATGAGATATAAAAACAGTAATGAATAGTATTTATGACGGAGAGGTCATAAACAAGACAAACGAGAACGAGAGGGGTTAGATGGACTTATATACACATGTGCAGTTGATTGGGTTAGGAAGGCACAGGTGGAGGAATTGGATGGGGCACAGGTGGTTGAATTAGTGTGAGAGAGAGGTGTGGTCCTGTTCCTGAATTTTAGTTATATAACTCCATTAAAAGCTTTACTCACAGAGAGAATGTTGAGATGTGTTTTCATAAGCTTCAGATTTCAAAAGAAGATTCAAGCTTGGCAGTGTTAACTAAGCAGTATGTTATAGGTTACTGTTGTTGTTGTTGTTGTTTTACTTTAACCATGTAAAGATATGGAATCCATAATAATAATAAAGCCAATAAAATACACAAGAGTCAATACAACATAAAATAAAAAAAGGCAAGGATTAAGTAATGGCCATAAAGCATTCTAATAAAAAGCCAATCAAAATAATTTCACAGATCACTGTGATTATGGAACTTCCTTGCTGAATGTCTTTCTGTTATTATTTTCATTTCTCCTGAGATTGTTGATTCTGCCCAGATATTTCCACATTGTATTAAGCACAATAAGAGCATCTCTCCATTTCCCTCGCCTTCCCTTCTGCTTTTGTTATCTCTGTGTGTCTCTGTCTCTTTTTCTCCTCTTTGTGTAGCTCATGTGTAACCCTATCTGTCTAAATTACAGGCATAACATAGATTAGACTATAATTACAAATCTGTGTCTGATAAACTTGATTTAGAAGGGACTCTAGTCATGCCGCCTTACCTCTAGGGGCCTTAACACCAGATCTCATCACCGTTAGTACGACAATACCACCATTAGCATCTTGTCTATTATCTACATGATTAGCCAGGGGTGAACTAGCTGGCTGGTGATTTGTGGCAGAGTAATTTGGCTGTGTTGTGTCTTGGCTGACCCGAGGGCAACAGCAGCTAGTCAGTCATTAACCGCAGAGCCACACATTGTTGCTGACAGGTTAATTACAGCTGGTTAGGATAGGTTAGCAGCAGGGATGGGATCTTGCCTCATAAAAATGCCTCATCCCCTGTGGGAAAAACAGTTGCTTTCTGTTGGATCAAAACAATTTTTTTTCTGATGCTGTGAGAAAATATACAGTAGAGAACAAAAGAGACATGGTTGATAGTGATGTAAGTACACCACTGTAGTCCATTTTGCATTTTCCACATACTCTAAGCTCAGTCTCTAAGCCTAAAATGTATTCTTAAACTTTTCTGGTTCAGTTTATCTCCGTCTCATCCTTTATGATGGAAATAGATTTAAAAAAGGAAAACAATTAGGGACAGTATTTTGTTTTACATGGATTCACCTCATAACTACGCTTAATAACAAAGTGTCCCTAATATTTTGTGCAGTGTATGCATGTGAGAAAAGCTGTAGTAATTTTGCAGCACAAAAGGGGATAATGTGCTGAATCCAAGAAAGCAGAGAATTACAAAGGCTTCTGAAGAAGTACAAGGCAGTAAACTGATTTTAGGTGTTTAACTGAGTAAATTCAACCTCTGAGAAAAAAGTTATGCATATGTCCCTATTGGCCTCCTATTGTGTAATTTAAAAAAAGCTTAAATTTGCTACATTATTACACTTTTAAGACATCTGCATTGTTGATAACAAATGCCTTTAATATACAAACCCTGAAAAGCACAAAACAAATATTAAAGGGACTATATGTAAGTTTTTCAATGAAATTAATCAAATTTTCATTACATTATTGTCAATGGGCTCAAAACTCACTTAGAAATGAAGGACACGCCTGTTTTCACCGTTGCTTGCATCAGCCACTATTCTGCTTTGAATGTGAGGTCACCGGGTTGGATTCTTCCCTGTGCGCGCTCCCCAGCCTCTCTCGTACTACAGTGACAACACGACAGCTAATGACATGCAGTCCACTAACACCATAAAACAACCGGCTCACAGCAAAACACAGGCTCCACGTAAGGATCCAAAACAACAATAAAGGTTTATGTGCTGAAGCCCATCAGACCAAACAGGTTCAGATGATGTCGAGTAAAAACAAAGTGAGCATTAGTAAAGATGGAGAAACACAGAAAGTCAAAATATCCTGAGTGCCACTGTTGATTTAGCCTGCAGAAAGGATATATATATAGCGATTTGTTTACTAGCGTTAGCCTATAGTGATGCAGCCAGGAGCAGACAGCTAATGCTGCAGTAGCTCGGACCTGCCGCTGTTTGCTTCGTAACATTCAGTTTATGTTTATTGTGGTTTTTATATACAGTCTATGGGTTTTACCAATAACGTTACTCAGGTACACAGCTTCTCCACCTCATGCACTGTAACTAACTTGACCCACATAACATAAAACACTGCAACAAAACGGCCACAACAACCCAGAGGAAGAGCCATCCGCTATCACTAGTTGCAGTAAAGTTACTTACTGCGGTCTAACTGTTATAAAGTGTGACACAATCGCATTATAATATCCATTCCTGCTCAATAACCGTTTCATTATCACCCAATATTGCTGAGCATCCGGAGACAGATTCACAGATAGTAAAGATAGTTACTGAAAAGCAGCAGGCGAGCTAACAATGTAGTACGTCGGCTAAATGCAGTAAATGTAACGTTATCATGTAACGAGCATGAATTAGTTCAACCTGCAGCTGATAAAACTATTACTGTAACGTTGCAGTGGGAGTTTACCTGAGTTTCCAGCTCTGTCTGTTCTCCCTGTCAGATAGCCGCTGTCACTCTGCCTTTTTTCGGGAGTATTGTGCCAATATGCGGCTCGCTGCGCTGAATGAAAGGTACGGCGCTGGTGTTGATCTGCCTCTGAGAAGGGAACATCGAAGTAACAGAGCCTGAACATGTCTGAAGAAAAGCCACGGCCAGCATGCTGGTGTTCCTGCGTTTATTGTGGTATTTCTGTATGAAAGTGGTTGTGTTTCGGTTTATGCTCGCTCATGAGTTCAAGCGAGCACGCGTCGAGCACACACCTGGTTGCAATCTTAGAACCGCACCGCTAGTGGTGAAAAAACTACATAATGCCCCTTTAAAATTTGATAGTCTACAAATGTATTGATTAGTATTTGTGTACACCAAAACATTTCCTTTCTGATATACAGATGCAGCTATGTAAAAGTTACACCATACTAAACAAATTCTACAGGAAAAGTAATACAAATGAAAGTTTAATTTATTTAGGTGATTAAATTATTGATGTAGATAGTAATGAAGTATGTCTTCTTTTTAGTATTATTGACTGAATATTTCCATAATTGCATTTTTTCTGTTCATGTCCAGGCAATTAAAAGTGGCAAGAATGACATGATGTGCATGATGTTTGTATGCAACAAAGAAACAAACACAGGCATTGCTGTTAAGTTATTGGTTGCAGTTAAGACTGCAGAGATAGTTAATGGACAATGTGTACATACATACATATGACATGATTTTGCTGCTGCACCCCTCACCCTTTTGTTAATTGACATAGCAGGTTACACAATGTTTAAAAACTTTAACATATGTTTTGACTGGACTAAAAGTCACAGTTCTGTTGTCTTTGCAGATCCTCCTATGCTGGACCCAGTTTTCCAGGATGTGCGTTCTAGGAACTATCAGATGGTGACCCTGAGGTGTACAGTCCTGCGATCAAACCCACCACGCCTGACCGACATCCGCTGGTTCCGAAATGGCGACTCCATCCGCATGCCCATGCCAGATCTGAAGGAGACGCCAGAACTAAAGTTTAAACTTGAACCCACCAACAATGGCTCTTATGAGTGCAGAGTCAGCAATAGTGCAGGAACATCAACATGCACATTTAATGTCTCAGGTGAGTGAACAGACATGAGACAGTGCTTTGTTATCCAGTTGGGTAATATAATTTATCTTGTGTTCATCCATTTTATATTCACGGGGCAGTTATCTTCTTCAGCATCATTAATCTGTGACATTTGCCCCCCCACCCCCACCTGCACAGCACAACCCTACAATGCTGAGTTCTACTACGACACACCCAATCCAGTCCGAATTCTGAAAGGAAACAACTATTCTTACAACGTGCAGTGGACTCAAAAAGATCCTGAGGCCACAGACCGTATCATAGGCTACTGGGTTAATGTCCAAAAGGTAAAGTACTCCTACATACATACTTACAATTATACATTTTAAGACACACATACACACACACACAAACAAACAAACCTGTGAAACCACGGGTACTCATGCACTATGCATACTATGCACACATACTTTGATGTACTGGACTTAAGCTTTGGTATATGCATTTGATCTAGAGAAGAGGCAGGTACATGCCTTGCCAAACAGAAACTCACTGACTTTGTTAAGTACTCATGGGACTGACATTGATCAGTCTGGCTTAAACCATGGCAAACTTTGGTCACATGCTTTTGTTTGCACGTTTGGTATTACCTTGACTGAACAGGCTCATGACTTGCGTAGCCAAGAACACACATACACAAATGTCCGTATATATTGAAGCGTGCATGATAAGTAAACATGGGGCTTTATGAGCTTGGGGAGTGTCAGGCATGTGCAGTCAATCAATGGAGACCTGCACTGAATTTCAACCATGCCAGGGCCACTTCTCCTCTCCTCTCCTCTCCTCTCCCCTCTGACCCTACATTGCATCATTTATCTTTTGAAATGGCTAAAGACAGTAACATTTGCAAATCACTTGTAATATTACATATCACTAAGCGCTATTGGTGATTTATTTGAAGACGGTGTGTTCCTGTCATACAGTAGTAGAGTGATTTAACCTGGTAGGAAAAAAAACATTTCTGGAAGTACTTACAGATAAGAAGTTGTATTATGTCTATGTTTTAAAATGTGTCTGATAACACAATTATAAACTATCTGGAACTACCACAGGAAAGTGTCACAATTTTATTAAACATCTGGCTCCTTCTTGAGTAATGAGTCTGTTAATGTCAAAATGACACGGCAGAAGGAACTTGGAGAAGAAACTCAGTGCTATAAATAGTTTAAAATTGTGTCTGGATGTGGCAAATATGTGAAGAACAATAATTTGTGTTGAAAATGTAAGACTAAAATAGGAACTACTTTGGATCCAGATATTAGAAATTTTAAGTTTAAGTTACAAGTTGTTTATTTGTCATACAACACAAGGTTGTATCACAAAAAGACAGTTTGCAGTCCCTTCATGCTACACACGTAGAACTTAACATATTAAGTGTATATTAAAATAAGGTAACATATATAATAACATATCATAAAACAATATATACACTTATTTATATACATATATACATACATATATATACGCAGAACACTTTGCAGTGCATTTTTTGAATTTGTGTCTGTTGTTAGTTGACTGCTCCACTGACGACGCGCTCACGGTGACACTGTTGCACGTTGAGCTTAACTTCCACTTCAAGTTTGGCGGTGGAGAGTGCCGAAGATGCGTTGTTCACGTGTACACATTTTCATGCAGAATGGCGCCGCCATTAAAACACAGAAGTACAACACTAAACATGAATTAAAGCACAGGACTAAGAACTACGGTGAGAGACAAGACAGTTACTAAGAAAACTTAAAGCGAATGAACAAAATAATAAACTAGACTACAAAACTCCAAACCATGACAATATCAAATAAACACAGGAAAAAAACAACAGCACAAAACCAAATCCTTACAGTCTAACCATCATTTCAAATTTTCCCCGTACAGTTACTGTGCTGTCACAGCAAAATTTTTGCATTGTGTGCCAGACAGACAATAATTGTAAAACATTGTAACCACAACTTAACAAGACCAGGCTTCCACTGCCAACTCCTCGCATTTTGTCCAGAGACAGTTAAGAGAGTATTTTCATGTTTCATCGTGTCCTCAAATGATTGACTTTGCATTGACATGACTTCATTTTCACAACCCTGTGAGAGGTGTTAAATTAGTCTTGCAGTTACAAACTTGAATTTTGAATAAACATGTACTGGAATAACCTCTAAAACCTTAACATATACGCTCCCCTCAAGTAGATTTTAAGCCAGTAAACAAAACTAGATATGCTCAGGGAGATATTATTTATACATTCTTAGATTACACAAGTAACATGCATCATAGCTACTCCATAACAGTAAATGCAGTATCTAAAAACCTACAGACTCAGTAATGCTCAATATACTTTTATATTTATATTTGTATACTTTTATCTTCCAGAAAGTCATAGGCTTTACTGTTTCTAACCCCTCTTAACATGTTTGGAGCCCTCTGCACAGGCCCCTTATCTGAAGTTGGGAACCTCTGTCCACAATAGGAGAGCAACCTCAGGCCACCTTCTTGTTTTGTTTCAAACATCTATTCATAGATTACAGGCCTTGAGTCAGAAGACAGGAAGGATAATAGTGAATTATACACAACTGGCTGGGGGTTAGTGTGTGTGTGAGTGTGAGAGAAAGAGAGAGAGAGAGAGAGAGACACACACAGAAACAGAGGGAATGCAGGGTCTGCCAGCTTGCTTTTGTGCGGATGAATAGCTAATTCCCCTCCTACTTTAAGACTTGGCAGCTTACCTCATTAAGTAAGACTCTATGGGGAGACAGAAAATGAGCACTGGCCTTCACATGCGCATACACTGCACATTTGATTGCATGCCTGTTCCATCTCCTTTTATCCTCTGTCCTTCTACCAATATTTCATACACAGCATCTCTGCATTTTTCCCCGTTTCTTCCTATTTCTTTGCCATCTCTCAGGCCTCCTTGCTTCCACTTGTGCTCCTCTGTCTCTCTCTCTCACTCTCACTCTCTTTCTCTCTCTCTCTCTCACTTTCCCCTTCCCCTTTATGTTTTTCCGGCTCTGAGGTAATGTGTTATAAGTGCAGACTTAATGGCATTTAATGTTGGATGAACCGTGGCAACTGAAATAGCGCCGATAAATAGTCGCTGCGAGTTGTTATGCTGACAGCGTTAAAATAATGAGTTGCATTAAGTGGCAGTTTAGGACTTCTTAAGTGTTGTTAAACTTTAATTTAATTTCAAGATTTTTACCTGCATGGTTTTATATGTCAATTAGAGAGTGGTGAAAAAAGAGAGTAAAAAAGGAAAGCAGAGGGTGAGAGGGAGCGGGGAAGTGAATGAATGGGTGCGAAAGAGAAATAAGATGCAAATTAAAGAAAAACAGTGAATCTCACTGGTCCTCTCGACCATTAAAGAGTATAAGAACATTCAAATGTAATACCATCTCAATTTCACAACCCATCTATTTCTGCAACACGTTCTCCAGCTCATCCTCTTAACGCCTTGACAATCTTTTTAGCACATACAAAATGATGTAGGGGTTCTCAGGGGAGACATGCAGACACACAGGGGGAATAAAAGAGGACCCAGATCAGTTCTTGTAGAGCAGTGCTCTTTACCGTAGGTCTGAGCACACAGGTGTAACTTTGCTCACACACCTTTAGTGTGTCCATTTGCTTCAAATTTTTTTGCTTCATCTCATTTGTGCCAGTATGTATTTATGTATATATGAATGGCCTCTAATGCGTATGTTCCGTGTGTGTGTGTGTGTGTGTGTGTGTGTGTGTGTGTGACAGGCATGGTTTCATGACTCATTGCCTGGCTGTGAAATCCCTGTTTACGCTTCTTAATTTAGTTTCATTCTCCCTGCAGGTGGTTTCCCCTGTGTTGACAGGCCCTTCTTGTTTCATCAAGTTGTCCTTACACCCTTTTTCTACACCACAACCTCCACACCTAGGGCTTCTTATATGTGTTTTATAATTTGTAAGAGCTAATTAATATGTGATAATTTTACCTTTTTGCAACAAGACAGCTTTACTAAGCCTTCTGTGATGCTCATTTCAGAAACTTTCTTTTATTTGCCAGACTTAGGTAGCTCAGGTTGTCTGGCAGGTTGTCACAATTAATGCATTAGTCTTCTCTCTTACATATGCATTTATAGGGATATCATATAAATATCATGCTGGATTCACATTTACTTAATTTAGTCAAATTTGTGTGAAAAAAAGCAACTGCAGATATGTTCACATATTTTAGGAATATTTTAAATAGGAGAGGGGGAAATTTAAGTTATGTGTCCTCTACTGAAAAATATATTAACATCAGACAACACAAAACAGGGGGACAGTTAGCTTCACTGTATAAAATGTATGTAAAAGAATGACAGCTGCTTGAAAATAAAAAGTCTACAGTGGCCAATAATAAATTTGACATCTTTTCATTTTATGAACAAAGAGGGCGAAGGAAGTTATGAGTGAGTAGTCATTAAACTTGAACTTGATGTTCAGTGAACATCTCTTCCTCATTCCCTGATGGTGTGTTCAAACAGAAAGCAAGTGAATTTTCTTAACAGAAAGAGCACTACCATGCCAGAATATACATATGTGTTTCTTTTAATCCTAAATTTCTTAAGTTTGTTTTCTTCATCATTGTAGCTTTTTTCTCCCTTTTCACACCACACGTATCTCAACAGTTCCACCTCAGTTCTATATCGACCACTCCTCTGCCGGCAGCTATGGAGTTGTGTATCTTGTGGATTCAGATCAAAACTACACCCAGGTTCTTTCTGCACTAAGACACAGTCACACAGTCACACAAACACTCCTGTGCAAACACACCCTATTATCATATATATGAGAAATTAGATATATTCATGATGAATTAGAGTTGTACATTAAATCAAATGTATGAATAATTTATGTACATAATCAACCCACCTATGCAGATATACTCGTATAATATAATGCACAAGGCCAAAAAGAGAGCACATAGGCCTATGCAAGCATAGATACTCAAACGCATGAACACAGTGCATATATGCATTGATGATGACTTGTTCACATATACACACCTTATATCAGTGAACTGGTGGTCATGAAAGAGATCTATTAATAGTGGATAATAGAAACATTAACCTCACACTCCTAGTGTTTGAAGCGGCCACCTCCTCTCACGCTGTCAGTCCAGATTTCTCTCACACACGTCACTGTGTTTCTGTCTCATGGCTGCTCCTTCGCTCTCACTCTCTTTCACACTTTCTTTGTCTTGTTGTTTCTTTGTTGACAGTCTGATGGAGACTCAGCTGAAAACACTGTCTAGGTTCCTGAAAGCGTGTGGTACATGCGTACACGCACGCACACACACATACACACACAGACATGTCAGTAGAGGTATATGGACTTCCATATCAGTCTATCATCCAACCACCTCGCCGCCTCTTTACATATGTCACTCACTCCGGTCACTTTGACTGTCTCCTTCTGTTGGTCCCTTTTCCGTATGCTGTATATCTTTCTCAATCGCTTTTCCTGTCACACGCAAACACACACACACACACACACACACACACACATTATTTCCACTGACTTTGTGAGGGAGGCAGACAGAGGCAGGAACACTGTTACCTGCATTTGGTGCAGCTGACTTCACACTATGGTCACACTTCAGCACTTCATTGATGCAGTGTGTTTCCGGGTCCACTTGGTGCGTAATGATTTTCGTCTGGTTAATTTTTCCTGGCATCTATCTGCCACACACTGTAAAAGGACCAAAACAAGTGTGTGTGCGCGTGTGTACGCAGATCCTGTCCACTCATAAAGAAAGCACATTCCACTTCCTTCTGAAGTTCAGACTCCTCAGCATTATTAACTCATCTCTCCCTGCTAACACACACTCTATGCATATTACATGAGCATAGCTTTTCTTTCCTGATGTATTTCACATAATTATGCATATGCTGTGTGAGCAGTGTGTAAATGTTTATACGGATGAAAGTGAGCGTAAGGGGCACAATACATTTTACTATGTGACTGCTACCATTTAAAATAGTACACACTGTATAATAATACAGTAAGTATGTATTAGTTTATGTAGTCAGTTGGCAACTGAGGCAAATATCTCTTACAATGCCGATTTACTGGAAGCCTGCAGCACTACTGTACGTGTCAACAATGAAAAAATTGCTGAGCAGTACACTTTCAATGAAAGAACGACTCAGAACCTCCATATGTCACATTGCCACTTAGAAAAGCCAATCAGTTAGAAAATAAAAGCAGTATCAGTAGTTCTGTCTTGATCCAATAATGGGATTAGTACCACCACCTACAGCACAAGGGGTTAGTTTAGTGGCATCATCCAGTACACTCCACCTTGCTTCCTTTCACAACCTCTTTGCTGGTAATACACGTGGCCATTAAAACTTTTTCACTATGCTGTTGATGCACTGTCCATTCCAGCAGGGAAATATACCTCGTAATTTACTTCACGAGATGTATTTGACATATATGGTTAGATGTTACTTTACAGTTTAAGATTACAGATTTAAAAAATGTATGATAAGACTGTAATATACAAAATATTGTCAAGATCAATCCAGTGGTGGATCCCAACTATTTAGCTTGTGACCCTCTACAAAAAATAGTTTAGGCCTTTGCCAAGTTTCAGATGTCTGTGAGTTATTAGCAGTTCCATCAAAAAGACCTTTCCCCCCTAAACTTCTCAAATTTAACAAAAGAACAAAGACAAGATAAAAATTTCTCTCTTCCTAAAGGTGTCCATTTGGAGCTGCCTGACCCCTAGGTTGTGGTTGGGAATCACAAAATTTGCTACTTACACACTAATGAATCATCATTTACAATATAATAATGTCATGTATAATATCAGTCACACGGTGTCCCACTGTGACCTTTGCTGCAGAACGAGTATGTTAATACAATACTTGATACTTAAAGTATATTATTTTGAAAGCAGGAGTTTTATTTCTAATGAGGACAAGGTTAATAGTAGATTAACTGAACATTTCTAGATTACTCAAACTATAGTACCAACATCTTCTTATCCCAGGGCATCAAATACTGACGCTTTGAGGCTGACCATGTAACTACACCATCCTGCAAACCAACTTTTGATCAAAACCTTGGACAGTGGCTGCCTGAACCAGCAGCGTAACATGTGATTGGCCCTGGTGCAAATATTTTTTTTGTGCCCCTTACCCCAAAAAGTACTTTGGTGGACACCTGGGTGTAAGGTCTCAACAATGATTCCAACCTGCAGCCTTTGATCAGCACCAGGGACAGCAGCCAAAGTGGCAAAAGAAAATCTAACAGCCTGTCTTCCACTCACCTGCTGTCTCAGATTATCAAACGGCCGCAATAGCTTTAGCCAGCCTACAGTAACAAATAACACAAAGTAGCTGATACAGTATGTCACTAACCACAGAACAAATAGTAATAAAGAAAAGCACAGCAACTCATTATGCCTACACAGTGTGAATGAATGGATGACGGCATCTGTTCACGATCATTTGTCCCTGTCCCTCGTGAGTCCTTGTAATCAGCTGGGACCCTGAGCATTGCACTGGTTTGCACCATCAGTACGCCACTGCAACGTACCCTTCAGCGTCTGCGTGAAATGCCCTTTTAAGAGGTGGTTAACGTGAAATGATTGCAGTTTGTTAAGTCTGTGCACAAAAAATACTTGGCTAGGTTTAGGAAACGAAAAGTAAGTAACGTTATGTAAGTGAAGGGTACTTTGTGCGTCAAATATTATTATTTGATGCCCTGGGAATGAGAATGGGCTAATAGTACAAGCAAACAGGAGTCGCGTACAAAGCTCAGAACCTCAATGCCCTCTAATATTTACAGTATATGCTCACAACAGCATCATAAAAAAAAAGGATTTCAAGGAAAATTGGTAGTTAAAAATTACATAGGAGGATTATTTACAACTATTAATGTAAATTAGAGAGGAGGGCATATTGTTTATTGCGTGGAAATGTGGTTTATGTTTTAAAAAAATGAAATTTTGCCTGCCTGCCTGCATTCAACAATACTTGCTGTTGTGCAAGGATGTTCCATGACTGGCAAGAGAGGGTAAAAAGTTGGAGCAACTGAAATGGTAACAGCCAGACTGGCACTGAGACAAGACAATTTACCAACCATTAGTGGCGTAGGGCCTGGTGAGGAAGGACGAATTTGATTCCAAGTATGTTGTTGCAGGGATCTGGCTGTGGCTGCTATGTGGGACTCACACAATAATTGGAGTCATACCAGATTCTTTGCAACCTGAGCAGGAGTCACCATGGTCTTCACAATAGAAACGATCAGCTCAGTTTTGCTGAGTTTGATATTTGATGGTGAACAGATAGAAATCCAAATGGCAATAGGAGTGTCAGAGGACAGGAGGAAAAGCAAATATATGTGTATATATATACCGATATCTATATATAGTCGTAGCCAGTTTTCCTTAAGGTTTATAATATATAATATATATCTGACAAAACTGGAATGGACATATTGTTACATAAAACGTTTTTTATTTTGCTTCTTTTTTGGGTAATATTTATGTCTGTTAACTTTTATAGTCAACTTTTGTGGTTTTCAGGGCAGTAAATCAATCAACATATTAAGTCATAGGCGTAGATCATATAAATTTTCTAAATTTATAGTGCATATTATGTGCACAAACTTGTTATACTCAGATTGCTTACAGTGTAAGGGCTCTGTAGTGTAGACAGTTATCATACACACACACTTGCACACGTACAAATCACGCACATATATACACACACTACTGCTGCATGTATTAATGGCATGCTGTGGGTGTACTAAGGTGTTATGGTGGAGTGGGTGACCTAATGCATTAGATTGAGCTCACTGTCAGGTCTTTAAGTAGTTGGGATCAGAGGCAGATACACAGCTAATGGATCCTTCTCTCTGTGGGTGGAATAACACAACAATAGCTCTATTAAAAGTGGCACTAACAAAAACTTTCAAAAAAATGAGAAGACAACAATAGGCCCGTATTAACATCTTAACCATTTTCATTCCTGTAACATGCAGCTTTTGATGGCCTTCAAAGCATTTTGCAAGAAGAGATTGTAACAAATTATTCTTTTGACAGCTGCTTTACTTTGTTTTGGATGAAAGATGAGATTGAAAACATACGCAGTCCTAGATAGATACAAACCAAGTCCTGAGGTATGTTGACTGGCTACATGCCCAGAACATTCTGTATGCTGCTACCTAATTCCATTGACAATTAATGGAAATGTGAGAACCATTAACAGATGTTGGAAAATCTGTTGATATGATGATTAAAAGGTGTGTGGAGATATATTATTGTTGTTTCTACAACACAGATCAAATGTCTGTGGAACACTGAGGTTATGGGCATGCTTTAATCTAACTGCAGATGAGCAGTTGTTGCCAGGAAAACAGGAAAAATATGAGCAGATCTTCAACCCCCGAGTTTGACTTTGCTAGCCTGTTTACATAAAAATGTTGAGTGCATTATTAGTGTTGTACTGTGCGAGCAGTCAATATTGTAGTGAAAACCCTCCAGATGGGAGATGAGCTGGAGCTATGTGTTGACTTTTACCATTTGGTAAGAATCTGGCAGTGGTATAGATGAGGGTGATGAAAGTAGGGGAGGAAAAGAGAAAAGGTGGGAGGTATGCCTCATATGGACAGTAACGACACCTCCACATGTGCCTCTGTTTCTGCCTCTCACTCACATTTGCTGCGTTTTCTGGTGATCATCTGTTTTTGTGTGCTGTGTATTAGTCACACTTGTGCATTTTTGTGAGTATACTTCTTAACATGTTTGCATCATTCCTGTGTGTGTGTGTGTGTGTGTGTGTGTGTGTGTGTGTGTGTGTGTGTTCACCTGTACAAATCCAGAACAAGCAGAACCTACTGTCGAAGCAGATAGACCTCAAGGGTAAGGAGCCAGAGAAGGGTGTGTTGATGTCCTACACCATATCAGACCTGAGGATCCCTCTGTCCTATGAGGTCCGACTGGCCCCCATCACCACCTACAGCACTGGGGACTACATCAGTCGCATCATACAGTACTCAGAGCGTGAGTCTTCTTTAAAACCAGTTTCATCAAAGAAAATCTAAAGTCATTATCTTTCATATTCATTGATATACCATGTATAAAACATAGATAAGTGTATTGTGCATATCTGAGTGTTAATCATTACTATTTTCTTACAGCATACACCTACCCAAGACCTTCAGGTGAGACTTCTCTATTGCCATCCTCTGCTAGTCCACATTTCCACATTTCAGTGTTGCTGTTGTTAACTGACCGATGACAGGGTAGTCAAGTTAGGAAGGCACAATGAATTTTGGTGCAAGCTAATTTAGCTTGTATGATGCAAGCAATATCAGCACAAGTTTGTCAAGGCAAAGTTTGCCATGCTGCCTTTATTAAATCTTGTTGCTAAGGAGGAGAGTGGGTTAACAAATGATGGCTGGAAGCAGGTCTGTGACATTTAAAATGTCATCAAAGAGTGGCAAAGATTGGAGTATACGGGACTGGTTAATGCTTTTATATTATTGTAGATGGGCTAAATATTTGAAAGTCACTTGATCCAACCATATAAAAACTATGCTACACACCCCCTTAAATATGTGTATCCCTGCCTCTCATCCTCTCTCTTACCATCACTCTCTCTTTCTCAGTCAATTGCATCTTGTCTGTTTTCTTCATTAAGCGATATGCGACATTTTTCTGGCAGGAGTGGCAGTTGGCTCCGCTAGGGTGAGGCAATTAAAACAACAGCAGATTGGAACAGACTGCGAGAACAACAGTGCAAATTGAAAGGAGCGCATGTAGTGGAGCAGGGTGTGAATAGTAATAGATTAGCTCCCTGAAACAAAGAAACGCACGCAGGCCATCCGCGCAGGGAGTGCCAGCCATATGAATCTGCAGCAAACTGTGTGAGTGTCTGGGAAGACTTCACTGAATCTGTCAGCTTGGATGGTTTGTGATAGCTGTTGTTGTACTCGCGAGCTTCGATCTTCATTTGCTTGGCGAGTCTCTGATAATGGCAGATCCCTCCAGATGGACTAATGAAGGTGACAACCACAATAGAGAGAAGCCCCTCTATCAGGATTCTCTCACTGCTACTCTGTTTCTCATATATGCTCCTTAAAATGAAATAACTACAACTTCCATAAACTTCTCATACTAACACATGAATGGAAGCCCCCATTTCCCCATTTAAAGAAGGTACTTTTTTCTACATATAAGACTCTTCTTTAATCTTTATTTAGTTTGTCTTTTTTCTTATTATTATCATTAGTAGTAGCAGTATTTTTTAAGTATCGCAAGGTTCTTGATTCAGATCAGGTGGCCTGAGTATTTATACTGTGTAGTTTAGAGATCCAAGACAAAACTCATAGAAGGGTGGAACTAAGAGAACAAAGGAACAACTACAAATCCATCTGCCCCAGCACTCTTTTCGCTACTATGGGGTGGGATGGCATCCTCCCAGTCATATTGCCTACTGCTTATGTTTTTTTTTTACATTTGACATACCCTGACCTAATCATACTTACCTTTAACAGTTTTTGCATGTGGGAGTCTTATATCAGAATATGCATAATATGTGGGATCCACTTTAACTTTCACATTACCTATATACCCTGCCTCCTACATTGTGCCTATCACTTTGTCAGTAATTGCTTGGCAGTCTGATCCTCATATTTAAAGTGCATATGGCAGAGGTTATTATACAGCTAAATCGTTGGCATCAATTTCCTGGTAAAAGTGGGTGGAAAAAAAACAAGAAATGTCACCTGTAGTTTATGATGTCACCTGTCACTGATCATATGTGTTTTCCACTCTTGTTTTTTCTCCCCACACACACACACATCCCAGATCATGTGTGTGGTTTTGAGGATGAGCGGATCTGTGGTTTCTCTCAAGACCGGAGTGATGTCTTTGACTGGACCAGACAGAATCACCTGACGCAGAATCCCAAGCGATCTGCCAATACCGGCCCTGAGACTGACCGCAGTGGAACCAAGGAGGGTGAGGAAACTTAGTAATGAGTTTATGTACAGGTTCAGTTATGTGTATAGTAGTCGTAGTAGTGCAGCGACAGACCTGTATTTTTGCATTTGAGACTCTGGACAACAGAATGTTGTCTTGTTGGTTTACAGGGTACTACATGTACATTGAAGCGTCACGGCCACGTGTTCAGGGGGACAAGGCTCGTCTGCTCTCTCCACTTTTTAATGTGACTTCAGTCAGGGGGCCCAAGGGGTCAGGCAGAGTCCCATACTGTGTCTCCTTCTACTACCACATGAAGGGCAAACATATTGGTGAGTTGTACAGCAGAGAATAATGCACACACACATTGTCGTCTACCACATGCGAGCATCCATAGCACAATAACACACATGGATAAAAAGTAGAGAGCATGCTGACACTCTATACTAACCGGGTTCTCATATTGGTGGGCTCCTGTCAGCAGCTGAACTCTGTGCTTGACCCTCGCTTGCAGAGCTTGTCGGACACAACATCATAGGTGTGTGTGTGTGTGTGTGTGTGTATGAGTTTGTTAGAGAGTGGGAGAGACGGAGAGACAGAGACAGAGAGAAGAGCGGGTGTTAGCAAAGTTCTGTTTTAGCTTGTGACTTTGCTTGTGCGTGCGTTTGTGTGTGTTTGGAGGTGGCTGAAGGGGGCAGTGGGTGGGTGATTTATGGCAGTAGCAAGACACAATCAGTCATTTGGCGGAGCTGTTCATCATAATATGCTCTGTCACACAGCTAGAATGCATACAACTTGTAGCCTACACACCTGCACACACACACACACACACACACACAGACACACAAACACACACACACAGACATGGATCCCCACAAAAAACATATAGTAAAACTTGTGAATACATGAAGGAACACACACACATACACATTGTTGATTTATGTGTCCATAGCCCAAGGACCCAGGCTTCACTGTAACATTTGTAACATTCTGACCTGTGTATAGGAGGGCACAATATTTAAGTGTGCAAATGTGTACTCACCCAGATATGATTATTTAATAATGATCTAAATTTAACCGTATAAATGAGAGTGTAAAGTGTCTCATCAGTATTCAGTAATAAATCAAACAGTGAAAAGTTGAATATAACCATATCACTTGCAAGCAGGGAGTAATACTATTTAGTGAGGAGATTTACATAGACATAGAGTTGCACAAATTTGGAAATGCACCCACATATATGCACAGAACCCTAAACACACACAAAAGCATGCTAATGTCCAGCTCGGTCTCTGATACTATGTTTGGCCCCGGACCATCCATGACGGGCCTCAAAACCTCTTCCCAGCAGTCCAAAGTGCCTGTGCTAGAGGTGTAAACATCAGCACTCCCCAGTGCCTCGAACTCCCAGTGCAGGTAGACTCAGCAAGCAATAGGACTTCTAGCTGCATGGCTAACTCTGCTAACTAGTTAACTGCAGCCACAGGTATGCCTGGTGCACATTAGAGGATTCTTCAATCTTAACCGATTTTGAAAATGTGGGATGCCACAGACATAACGATTAATTAACCAATTTTTTATGTTTTGATCTTAAGAACCCACATACCAGAGGATTCAGTCAAGACGTGGGACCACACACTTTTATTTTTCGTTTATACTAAATGATTTCAGAGTGGCGACCCAGGGGACTTGGGATCTCCCAGAAATTCTCGTAATCAAACGTGACTTTAGAAATAAACAAACATGGAGACACACTGTCGTCGTCAGCTAGTTGTGTGTGCAATGTTTTGCACAGAAAAACAGAAAAAAGAGAATAAAACTGTGTATGAACAACACTTTGATGACTGCCTCGGATCGGGGCTGCCCCCGCAATTGTCCGGAGGGGCCAATTGGACCAGAAATTGGCTCAAGAGTGTGGCCAGCATTAGTAAGATTTAGTAGTTATTCTGGTGCTATGCTGCCCCAATTTCATTCGTTTAGGAATTTGACTGGTGGCCAGTTCTTACATATTGTACCCTTTTAAAGTTGAGTTAATATTGGATTTTGATTCATCAGACAGCCAAAAACATGTCTCTAAATGGATACTCATTCTGCTGTGCTCCTGCTGAATGTGTAAGTAGGCAGTTGTAACATGCTAGAAATTAGCACTTGATGGACCAATACTATAGTTTGATGTGAGTTCTTATCCCCCCAGTGGTGAAAAATCAATGTTTGTTGCTTCAAAATTAAGACAATATTACTACTTTCCTTACATACTTCTGGTTAGCTATTACTTTTCAAATTATTTGGTTAAATGGTTATCTAACCTTTGGTATACTACAGACACAGAGAGTTTAGTTCCTATGCTCCTTCTCTCTTCTGTCTATCTTCTCTTACAACAGATTTCTACATGTTACAATTGCATTTTATGAGTAATCTGTAGTGGATAACAATAGCACTTACTTAAGCATTTTTATTGCGCATTTTGCTCAAAGAACTTGTTGGTTTTTCACATCAAAGCAATGGGACAAGACAATGCTACATCAGTCACACACTGCTTGCTCACGATTAGTACATAATGTTACCAGCTACGCCCAGCTCTGCTACAAGCCCTCCTTCAATTTACTCTGTTGTTCTTCCAGTCTGTTCCAATCTGTTGTCACTTTAATTGCCTTACCTTGGCAGAGCTCACACTCCTGCCAGGGAGACACAGTGTGACTCTTAATGACGAAAAGAGACAAGATGAGAATAAGACAGAGGGGGTCAGTGAGAGGAGAGAAGAGACGAGGAGAGGATGGGGGTCGGCCAGCCTTGGCAAGAAGAAAGGAGGGTTAATGAAGAGCATGAGAGAGCGAAGAGAATGGTAGGAAAAAGAGACAGACTGAGAAAAATGAAGTGCGACAAGAAAGGATGCGCAAACAAACAAGTATGAAGAGGCTTAGAAGGGAGGTAAAAAAGAATAGGAGAGCTGCAGGAGAGGTCATGAACTTGTTAATGTTCAGAGGTAGTGAGGGGATGCAAGAGGTAGTGCTTTATTCTGAAGTACTTTAGTTTTAATGTAATCCACTGTATAGCGTAAAAGTACTGCAAAGTGTTAAAAGGGCTGAATATTTTGGAAGGCTTTAGGTACTCTGACACAAAGCAATTTTTAGAATTGCTGTTGAAATGTTCTTTTCTAACCCACATATATGCCAGCACTTTGTAACCATAAGGTTATGTGAATATGAACCAGGTAAAAGTCTCTTTTGAGGATTTTGCAAAATGAGGAACAAAAGCATAATGCCCTTTGAGTAGTTTGGATTTTAGGTATGAAATAGGCCGGCGCTGCAAATAAAGACCTCCCATGTGATGTGTGTTGCGGTTCACCTTAATGTGTCTCTCTTTGGGCTTGCTGGCAGCAACAATAAACAACATTTAATTAGTTTTGTTTGGCATTGAATAGTATTTTAGACTGGCTCAGTTTTGCAGAGTGCTACTGGCAAGCTTTCTTGAAATCACTGGATTATTTTCAGTTCATAGTGATGGAAAACAAATTAGGGTTTGAGGTTATTTAAATGTTGTACCTCTTGTATGTTGTTTTGGATTACCGTTTTATGAAGACTTTTAATTAGTTTGCTGTGTGAATATTTACAGGTGTGGAAGAGGAATATGACGATATACCTAATCTTCCCGTTACCTTTTCTAGACACTACTTACTGTTTTAAAATTGTCCTTCTTTAACTTTTTAGGTTTAGACTCTCATTTTCAGGAAAATGTTATGATCAGCTTGTTGTCTAGCAACATTTGAATAAAAAAGGATTTAGCTAAGCCTAGTTTTATCATTTTTCTCATGCTCCTGAATTGGTTATTTACTCAGAAGGTTTTGTAACACGCTTCGGCTTGGTGTTGTGACAGAAGCCTCACCACGGACTATAATTGTTTAGCATTGATTTGGCTCTGAAGCTAACTAGCAGTAGAAGCTCAGACAAACAGAACATGAACCCTATTTAGGCGTAGATAAGGGACAGAGGGAGGAAAGAAGCAAAGGGGGCCCCCAATTATCAAAAGATAATATAAATAACGATAATTTGTAAATTGACTTTTTATAGAGCGCTTTTCTGGTTACAACACTTGTCACATTCACACAGTGAAAGCATGCCAGGTGCTTATCAAGAGTAATACAGTTTCCTATCCAAAGTGCTCATGATGACAGTACGCTTATCCATACACACACTCACACACCGACTGCACAGTCATCGGGAGCATTTTGGGTTTCAGTATCAAACCCACTGAATCTTCAACTGGACTGGGGAAGCCAGGAATCGAACCTGCCCTCTGATTACTAGCCCACTCAACCACTTGTGCCATAGCCGCCCTGTATCTACATTTACATTTATTCATTTAGCTGACACTTTTAACCAAAGCGACTTACAATTGCTATACATGTCAGAGGTCGCACGCCTCTGGAGCAACTAGGCCATGTCTTGCTCAGGGACACAATGGTGGATGGGTCACACCACCACCTATCTCAAAGATAGAGTTCAAGTATAGCAGTGTGTGTGTACTGCTGTCTGTGCTTGTGGTTGTGTGTCTCTGCTGTCCTCCTCACTCATGATTCTACGGACAAG
This sequence comes from Micropterus salmoides, assembly GCF_014851395.1. Taxonomy (NCBI): domain Eukaryota; kingdom Metazoa; phylum Chordata; class Actinopteri; order Centrarchiformes; family Centrarchidae; genus Micropterus; species Micropterus salmoides. Next base: position 26,622,125 of record NW_024044348.1, read on the forward strand.
TAGCCCTGATAGAGCTGTGCCTTCTCCTTTGCCTCTCTGACACTTACTAACACCCTCTGCTTTACCTCAGTCCACTCAGTAGACTGCTTATCAGAGTCCTCTTTTCTCTTCTCTCTGTTGTATGCGTATGCGTGTGTGTGTGTGTGTGTGTGTGTGTGTGTGTGTGTAGGCAGTGATGGTGAGGGTGCAACAGAGATACGAGAGAGAGAGAGATAGGTGGTCAGTGAGGAGGGAGACAATGAAGCACAGATATGTGGAGGTAGAATGAGAGAGTGGGCTGAGCAGGTGAAAGTGGGTTACACCAGAATTAGTGAGTGTTTCTCTCCGTTGTGTAACTACGGGCTGTCCATGTCCTTTCTAAGTTAAAGCTATGCTAGGTAATATATTTCAGAAGTATTTTTGTTTAAATTCTGTTAACATCCCGACAGCAATCAATTAATGCAAATGGTCTAAAAAAAGTAATAAATATGATATCTGTTGCTGGCCTGTTATAAGCCCAGCCAAACATACTGTATCATACCTACCTGCCTGTCTAACTACCTACCTGCCTACCCATGCATACCACTGCATATGTAAAGTTTTGTTAGACAGAGGCCTGAAGGGAGAGGGCAGGATACTTTCATAATCTAGCTGTCTCTCTAGCTGTAACTGTTGCATGTGACTGTCTAATGTGACTATTCCGGCTGCAGTATCACTACATCATTTTCACCGTGAGCATTCTGCTGTCCGTACCTGCATGGAGCATGATCCAAACTGTAGAACACTATACAACTCGATCCTGCTGTTAAAGCAATAGTTATGAAACACTTCAGCCATTCGGAACTTGATCATGTGAACTAGTCAACGACACATATATGAGGCTTGCTGGGGCATCGCAGACGCCAGACAGATCTCTGGCATACTAAATATCTAGAGCTGTCAGCAATTCCACATCCAGCCAATGAGAGTAGGCAGATAGCAGAGCAAGGAGCTACGTTTTCATTAAAAAATCTTTTAATTTTTTTTAATCACCTTGAACTCTCTCTGTAGCACAGCCAATCCCTGCTGCCTGGTGTGCTAATCCATTCTTTCACCCATAGTCTTTGGCTTTTCCTTTTTCGTGTTTTATAGGTATTTAAAAAAACTATATCAAATAAAAAACTCCTGTTTCTCATGTGTTTTGGCGTCATTTTCCCTGTCACTTCTCATGTGTGTTTTCTTGACAAAATGTGGTTTGGAGACCAGATAGAGTCGTCGGGTGACAGACTCGTTGCCAGCTCGTGTAGTGTGTGACACCCTTTCGCCAATCAGTCATGTACTGTCAACACCACAACGACTTTAAGACTCCCGATTACAATACAGCAAGTAATGCAGTTTTAACAGTACAGTGATTTGCCACCGTTGAAAGCTGTGCAGTCTGCAATAGGCACTAGCGTAAAGACTAGAAACAGCTTGAGTGGGTTTGTACAAAAGTAACCAAATCTGTTTTAATTATGTTTATTATCAGAGTTTAAAGTAATAATTGAGATTTTGCTTGCCACCGCCTCTTTTTCTGTACCACATACGGGCAACCTCAACATGTTTTTTAGCTTCCCTGTTTGCCCCCATAAACAGTAAGCTTTCCTTAGTCACACCTCTCTTATGACAGAGTAGGAAGTTAATTACTGCCAGCCTGACAGAATGACAAGCATTTGTGCACAAAGGCAAACATACATTTATGTGAAAACCTGTACTTTATGTGCACACACATATTTATAATATATAATACTGAGATACTGTGCCCCCTGCCTGCGTATTTGTTTAAGAGACTGGTGGTTGGTTAATGTTCCAATTAGGAGCTGGCTGGGGACCATTAAGAAGATGAATGATTCTCTCACACCTTAGAGACCTGAGAGATGGAGAGAGAGAGGGAAAGAGAGAGAGATTCAAGTTTCAGGACAATTGATTTTTATGTCATGTTTCCACAGTAGTTACAATTTTTTTTAGGATTTAAACCAAACATCATGTGGCAGTGAAGTGTATACTGGAAACAAAATGAACCTCTCACTCCTTTCTCTCATTACCTCCGTCGGACTTTCTCTCTTCCTTCCTTGCAAAAAGGACAGCAGCCTTTTGCTCCATTACTGTCAGTGTAATATAAAACTATCTATTGGACTGTCAATGTAGAGCTCAAGACATGTCACCACACATCCATACATTTCATTTTCACCTAAATGTCATCCACATACAGTATCTGAACTCAAAGCTTCACCCTAGTATATATATTGTAGAGTGCAATGCATTGTACCCCTACCGCATTACTATTGTTATACCTTGGACCTTGTATACCTTGTTCTCGCCCTCTCTCCCTCTGTGTCTCTCCCACAAAAAAAAAATGGGGATTATAATGATGTTGGTAATTTCATAGCAGCTAGATATTTGGTGATGTTGGGTGACTAAATATATGCCAGTGATAATCAGTCTGACCTAGGAATGTCTTAAGAACCGATACTTCAGTAAACATAGCTCGTGGTAGTAGGCTGCCATCTTTACCTCTTACCAGTCTGTGTCATCTGTCATAATGTTGTTAGCGTTGTAACTAAATATTTCTGGACTAATGGTCTGTCACAATGTTAGTAAATTTAAACTACAGCATGCACTCTGAGTAGAGGTGTGTGTGAGTGTGTTTGTGTGTGTGTAGCCTCTGCTGGGGGTTTTGTTTGTTTTTTTACAGTTAGTGAGCTATACTTTTTGATTGTTTTGTTTTTGTTTATAACATGGTATGAAATCAAGAATTGTAAAATTTTGTATCGACTACTAAATTTCTGGTATCGTGAGATACTAGACTGAACAGAAATTGCTCCTTTTTGAATCATCTCAACGGTGTAGACACAACTCAGATTATAGCCAATTGTTTTAGTGCTCCTACTGTATTTATTCAGTTTTTCGATATGTGCTCCCTTCTCACTGTCAAGACTAAAACATATGTCAGTGTTGGTGGAAATAAGATATTATGTGTGTGTCATTTTGTTTAAATTTTTTCACCTTTATATTAAAGTCTGCTCCCAGCTTAACATATTGCTCTTCAGTAGTTCAGTTCACTGACTTTTTCTAATGGTTTGTACTGCCTGCCTGTGTGGCTGTGTGTGCATACTTTTCACAGGCACTCTCAATGTGCTTCTGAGAGTGAGAAGCATCGCCTCTGTGGACTCTGTGGTGTGGACGAAGTCTGGCCATCAGGGCCCGGATTGGAAAAAAGCACTGTTTGACATCAGCCCCAGTGGACCCTTCCAGGTAATGGCTTGGCGATTACTTTAATTACCCCCCAAAGAACAATATAGCAGTGAAGAACGTTTACAACTTGTGCTCTTAAACCAGCAGTACATTGTTTCAGAATATGTCTGCCATTACAGAAAAAGTTGAGTACAACAGACCAGAGGATGTCACCTAAGACCATGTTTCTTAAATGCAGTTACAATACTTCCCACGCCCATGCAGCCACACTAAGCACCCCAAACGTGTTGCATGCAGAGACATAACTTGACCTAAAGTATGACCCGGTCATCTATTGGGAGGAAACATGTAGTGTGCTCTGTCTTTGTTTGATGTTGAAAGAACTCATCCTCTGAATTTAAATCAGCCTCAAGGACTCACCTCTTGAGGGTTAATTTCTGACACCGTGCTGACAACATTGTAAGACCTGCTCTGGCTAGCTCTAAGAAGAAGGAAAAAATGGAATTGTGTGCTTTTATGTTCACTGTATTCCTTTTTTCCTGCCATCTCTCTCTGAGACATTTCCTCCACTGAAGCCATTTTCTCTCTACTGTGTCTTTCCCCAAGAGGACAGCCTCCACTGCAGCCTAGATAGAGCAGGGGATTTTGTATTCTGCTGGCTGTTGGGAATCAAAGGAATTCCACAAAGAATTGGGCTTGAAACTCTGCTCGGAATTTGATTCATTTCTTTACAAGAAAATTATCCACAGTGACATTAAAAGCTCCAAAGAACCAGAGTTAGTCAACTGAGTTAACACATGTCAGAGTTATATCCATATCCAAAATCTCTTTTCTGTTACTTGGTGGAGGCAAAATATCAACAGGTATTAGAAACAAAGTGAAGGTTATTAGCAGCGGGGTTGTTGGAAAACATCTGTTCTGATAGTGCCCCTGCCAGGATCTGAGCCACTGCAGCTGATCATAGTCTCAGAAAGTAATCAATGAGAGAGTTTGCCCACTGGATTCAATATGGTATCACATTATTATTTATGAATCCACACAAATGTGTGCAAAAGTAGTACTAATGAAGGCAATGAAAAATATGATAAAGATAAATTAAGCCCAAGCCATTAGACTAAGGTGTATTTTTCATGTATTAAAAAAATGTGGGTAGAGCATTTTCACATTTTTGGGGAATATTGATGAATGACAGCCTTTGAGTGAACATTCAGCTCATTTTCTGCTGAATGTCAGCAGCAAGCCTATCCACACAGTAACCAGAGGATTATTCGCTTCATCAAGAATGTGCTACTGTCAGGGTGGAGAACAAGTTTTCACAACGATTTGAAAGAAATAGCATGCATATGAGAAAGATAATAAGAAAAACAAAATAACTTGTTAAATTAGCAGTGCGGCGACCTGATAGAGTGGTATTGATGCTTAAACTGGCAATACGAAAGGGATTCTGATGAATAATCTGAATAAAATGCAGTTTTTTAGTCCCTCTCATAAAAAACAACAAAATTACAATAATATTATTAGCATTTTCTGAAAAGAATGTTGTGATGTATCCAAACTTAACAGGGTATTAAATTGCCATTTAAGAAGTGATGTGTCACCTGACAAAAACAGGAATGATCCCAATCATTTCTACTCACAAAGGTAAATAGGTTTATGTGAGAATAATAGGAGGCTTACACCTGGGCCAATTCTAGTCCTGTCATATTTGATTTGCTGTTCAATGGATATTCACTTACTAATGTCCGTCCCTTCAAAACTAGCTTGTACTTGATTAGCAATTGATTTTAAAATATTTCTAATGTCTAAAAATCTGACCAAGCTCAAATTATGCTCAAGGGACATACAGCCTTCGCTAGTTTGAGCTGTACAAAATTTTTTCCTTGTTTAAATTCACCCGAAGTTGAAAGTTTACTGGACACATTCAGTCAATAGTGGGAGAAAATAGTCTGAGAGACATAACAGAGGAAGCGCCTGTGTTTGAGGACTGTCTGTTGACACATCATCGAGGTCCCATCGGCTCTTTGGCAGCTGCGCTTGCAGTTAGCTCTTCCCTGTAGGGATATGGCCGAGTAAACTTTATGACTCAGTCCTCCTTTCTGACTGGACATGATGTTTCCTCTTCCTCTTTTTTCACTCACTATGTCCATTTGTGAGTGTGTGTGTATTTGTGTGGACCTTGGTAAGAATACAACCCAGCACAGAGAAGGCAAAAAAAGTGAGGGCAAAAAATGATGTTGTTTTTTGTTTTGTGTGCCTCTATCCTCCTCTTTGTGTTTGTGGGGTTTTTTGTCTTTTTCTCTCTGCTTATCTTTATCTCTGGCCCTGTGCTGGGACAGGTGGACCAGTTGTGTCGATTCTTGCCCTGGTCCGCTTCACGACCGCCGTCTCAAGGCTGATGACTAATGGCTCTAAAATCAACAAACTCAGGAAAGAGAGTCTTCAACTGTTCATACTCTCAACCCGACACTCTCTCCATATACCTGCGTTATCTTTACACACAAACATTTACATGCGTAAACACTGTGCTAGATTCAGACACATGCACACATACAGACAAAACCTTTTTTTAAAAACACACACACACACACACACACACACACACACACACCAGTCTCCTATCCCCCGCAGCAATTAGCTATGACAGGTCAATTAACAGGCTTATTTATGAGCAGGGGATGCCTGCTAGTTGTGTTGTAATGATTCCAGATACTCTCTGTACGTGCATGAGGGAAATTGAATCCATGATGAATGTGGGCTGAAGGCCTTAGCTGGGGGCTGCATTTGCTCTTCATTAACTATGCCTCTGCAACACCATGTTTCTTTCACTATTAAAGGGGAAATTAAGTCAGAAACAGTCGGCATACTGTATGTTTTAGGGCTCCTCTGTGATGTTGGACAGTGCAAATTTTATCACATTTGGATGTTAACAAGTCCTATAGACAAAAGTTTTAAACTGCTGCACACACACACACCTACACCCACACACATAATTAGTTTACAGTACTTTCCTTATGTGGCTACCTTGGTGTCATCTCTTATGTAACCATTCACACTTCCTGGTCCATTCTCATTTGTTCAGTACACTTTGTGGCAGAGAAAGCCAACAGGTTGGTCATGTGGCACCCTTTTGCCAGATCTCATTTTTTTTCCACATGATCAGATAAAGCCAACACACCAAGCCTCTATCAATTTAGTTCAAATTCTAAATTTTTCAGTTGTTTAATATTAACCAATACCTAGTATTGTTCAGCACATGATATGTTTGCTATAAAATAAGAGAATAGCCATTAGTACAATATGATGCACGCCAAAGGGTGGAAGGAACATTCAGTAACTATCACAAAAAGTCACATCTTACGAACATCAGACTCTGTTGGGTTTTTTTATTATTATTTTCTTCATTATAAGCCACCACTAATGTTTTATGAGGGGAGTGTCAAAAAACATTATACTCTTATATTACTGATATACTGAATGTGTTCGCATGATGCCCTCAATTTAATTCAGTATTCAAATTCATTATGACAATATTCCAACAAACTAATTCTCAAGGGATTAAAATCAAGATACATAAATTACAACTGCAGGATTTTAGCTGGTAGAATTCATCCTGTCATATCTGTACATCCAGTGTGTTAACAGCATTTATTTATATCCCCACAATACGGCAGCCTGAGGTGTTTATATGTTTCAGGATGTGTCTGTGAGTGTTAGTGTGTGTGTGTGTGTGTGTGTGTGTGTGTGTGTGTGTGTGTGTGTGTGTGTGTGTGTCAGTGAAAGGGTGAAATGCAGGTTAAGGACCAAATGGGAAAAATGTGGATCTGAAGGTATAACCTCTCATAGCTAAAAACAGAATCTACCCACTCAACACACCACAGGGACATACAACGTGTGCTGACAGACACACACGTCACAGATGAAAATACCACTCACACACAACTAACATACAGTGTATATACACACTGTGCCAGAGTGAGTGTGTGACACCAAGAGTCAGACACCAGGGAGAGCCTTGTTTCTTCCAGACTGTGCCTATGCAGTGTAAAAGCAGGCGGCTTAATTGGTCCAGACACCATCACCTGCTGGTAACAGATATGATTTTTACAGTCAAGAAGATGACAGGGGAACCATGTATATGTGTTTGTGAGCATAGCAGGAGGGGTTTTAAAAACATGCAAAGAGGGTGTGTGAACAAGAGGGAATGAGACATGTGAATGTGTGTTTGTTTAATCAATAAAGCACTTACTGCATCTTAAATATTCATCCCTCCCATTTGTATCGTGACTCAGGCAAAGGTAGGCGAGGCAGGATGGATGAATGAGGAAGGATTCATGCAAGAGAGGGATCGTCTCCTTGGCAACTGAAGGTTGCCTCATATATGTATATGACTATTTTTCTCTTGTCCCGCTCTTCCTTGTGTGGTCTTTCTCATATGCGCATGCATATACTGGACTGTATCTACTGTACATTTTGTCCATCACATGGGTGTATGAGTTTGGATTTATATGGCCTTACTGCTCTCTCACATTTGTGCATGTGTACGTTTGTCCAATCCATCACATGTTTGTGTGCTTGTCCTTGACCAAGTATGTCCTGGAAATTTGTCCACTACATTAAGTAATATCTGCTTTGGAAAAAAATGTCATGTATAGGTCATCACAGGATTATCACAGGATCTGTCTCTGGCTGAACACTTGCTAATCAGTGAAATCTGCTGCTGCAGTCTGGTTAGAGGGACAACCTGTGTTGTTTGTCTTGTAGTGGTGGCATAATGTTGAAAACCAGTGACAGTCGTGCAGAAATCACACTGTTAAAAAGTGGAGGCTCAGCAGGCCAAGAGAATAGTTTGCACAGATTTGGTTAAGGATTTCTGTCACAACATACTTTTAACCTCTTTGTTTTTTTCTGTCAACCCACACAACCTAAGATCTTCACCACCCTTAACCTTTATGATATAATGGCAAAAAATATATCTTACCAAGTTGACGCAGCTGTTTGTATCCAATGTCGTGAATTAAAGCAAGATCCATTAAATCATTTAAATTCAGGTTGCATGACTTATATGCATATTTGTTGTGCTGTCGTTCAAGTAAATTTTTTTTTAAAACTTTTACACTAACTTTACTAGGTATCTAAGTTATTCAGTTCGCTGTATCTATTTAACACACTCTCTCTCTCACACACACACACACACAAACACAAACTGCTGCCATGTAACAAATAAAGTTGTTAAATAATGTAGCGAGCATGCAGCCTTGATCCCAGCACCAGCCAGAGGAGGCAAGCTGATAAACATACTTTGTTACTCTCTCTCCCCTTCTCACACTTTTCCTCCTTTTCTTATTTCTGTATCGAACTCCCCAAGGGCCTGATGAAATGAGATAAGAAGGGTGAACCCCATTTATCTCTCTTCTCCATACCTGTCTGTCTCTCTTGAGTTTTCTTCTTTGGCCCGTCCACCACACTCTCTTTCAGCTCTCATCGCTGTCTCTCCTTTCCACACTGTTGCTGTTGTTATCCCAGCTGCCCTGTCTTCCCCCATTCTCTATCTGTCTCTTATTCTCCCTCTGTGTCTCTCTGGGGAGTGCTGTTTTCTTACAATCAATAATAATTATTGAGCTGTCTGCTGTTGACAATGGGAATTACCTGACACAACTGCTGTTGTGTTCTGCTGTTTTGTTGCTTTTCTACTAGCTGAAATGGTAAAGTATGGCTCTATTAAGTTAATTTTTCCAATTGCTATGGCTCGCTGCATCTAAAACTTTTAGTAGTGATTCTTATGAAAGAGGAGATGACTGTTAAAGATGAGCAGGGATTGTGTAGTGGCTGCTGGGAGTCAACTGATTGGTTTGGGCATTGCTGTGTTTTCACAAGTAAATGATGCAAGATGTGAATGTTGGCAGCCTTTGGCATCCATTTTCATTGCTTCTTTACATAAATTCTGATACAGTAAAACTTGAAAAGCTCTTTCAGAACCAGAGAAACATAATACAGTTGCTTTCAAAAGGCTGAGTAGTAAATCAGCTTTAACATGTATAGTAAAATTAGTGCAGCGCAGCTTTAAGTTCCAGTTTCCCCCACTCTACGTCCTCACTTGGTCTGACTTACAGTCTCTCTTTTTCAGAGAAGTTGGGAACTCTCACAACTTAAATTAATTTGCCATCTCAAAAGCTTGTTTACCAAAGCTGAGTAATGCCCATGCAGAGTTCAATCAAGGTTGGGAGGAGGGCTTTAAATTCAGGTAGGGTAATACATGTTGACCTTTTCAGATTGACTCCCTGCGTGATTTCAACCTGTGTTTTTATGAATGGGGTTCTACAGCAATGTTATAATGTTCCTTTCTTAGTGTAAATAGCAGTTTGCAGTATCAGCTACTATTAACTGACCTGGAGCTGAACACTCCATGTAACGTTGAGTACAGTATCGGCTGTGTCTGTGGCCGTTGTTTGGCAGCTTAGTGTTGATTCTCTTTCTGTAGAAGTGAAGAAACCATTAACCTAAATTCCCAAGCAAAATAAAGTGCAGTAACCTTATTGTGCCCCATTATCTATGTCCCCTTTGAACAACATTCTCATGATTTTCTAATTCAGTTGAACTCCCAGAGGATGGCTTTTTGAAGTAAATATTTTGTTCCACAGAGTGCAGGAGTGACTGCATATTGATGCTTGTTTCATTTCTGCTTCATGTTGAGAGCATGTCCATGGAGAACGCCAACTTTCTGGTCTTGTGCACAGCTCGCTGACTGCATACACTGAAGGTCTTTGAGGTGCTGCCACTCGTCTCTGTATTCCCCCTCTCTTTGTGCTCCATCCAACAAAAGTAATGATGTTTTTGAGCACAGCTTCCCTTCCTACCTCTCTAAAAGAGCTGTAGACCAGCCCATGGCTTACATTAATACAAGGCTTTTATTGTAAACAGTAGTGGAGCCAACCGATAAGGAAGCATTTAGAATTTAAATTGTTTACTGCCTGCTGGCCATGATTGCCGCATAATGTCAGTGTATATTCAAGTTGTAAATTCATGAAATATGAACTACCACTGTATGAGTGTTCTCTGCTCTTGGTTTTGTTCACTGCATCTTCAGGGAAAACTATGCTTTTTTTTAGCTGTCCATACACATTGAAAAAAGCGTGTCCATTATGACATTGTCAATCATCTGTAGCGATTACTTGTGCTTAATGTTTTCATTGTTCGACAGAACCACCATCTGTCTAACCACCTGTCTTAAGCCTAAAATAATCAGAGTGAATTGGCCTCAAAGCTGGTTGTTCATTGAGACCAACTTATAAAGCAGAAATTACATGTGCACATAAAATCAATGGTTGGGGAAATAAAAGAGATAACATGTTGTAGTAGATTATTTGTGTCCCTACTCGCTCCTCTGTGGATTACCCAGAGGCCATCTGTGTTCCTCGCAGTGTTTGGTACCTGGGGGGCTTGTTGGAAACCAGGCCAACCCACATTTGTGTGCCTCACACTGCACCGACTCTCTTCTGCACTGGTATTTCAAAGCTGTCTCTGAACATCTCTCTGTCTCTCTCTCTCACACACACACACACACACACACTCTCTCTCTCTCTCTCTCTCTCACGACTGTGTCCCCTGTGGTATGTGGACAGCACATCAATGGGAACATTAAAGGTTACAAGGCTCGACAAAACGACACATTCACAACTCCAACCTGACACTTTATTGTACACCCTTTGATCCTGTAGTTACACTCACACACACACTCACACACACACATACTTGAGCTGTCTATCTCACTAAGGTTTCCTCACACATACTCTGTGTCACACGGTGCACACTGTTATGACAAGAATTGTGAATTAAGAGAATTTTACTCAGTAGAGATTTTGTAGTCTACCTTTCTAGAGCAGTATGATATTTCTTGTGTATTTTTTAAATGTCATAGTTGAATATCAGACACATTAGATACAGCAGCAGCCTTTTACGGCCCATGACCCAATTTTTACATCCCACAATCTTACTGACCCTTAGCAGTGAATTTTAGAAAAGTGTTCTTTGTTAATGTACTTTTTAGTGCACAGAAATACTGAAATATTGCAAATACTTTATGTTTTTAATAAAAAAAGATATGAAGAATATAAAGAAATATCAATAGCCAATATCAATACTAAAAATCTTCCATGACTGTACATCAAGCAGCCTTGCCACTTGTAAGGTTGAGAAACTCTGAGATATACTTCACCTCAGCTAAGTGCCCCGAAGTGATGTTTAAGTGTGAGGCACTGTTGGCACTGGTGACTCACACTTGATCTGTCAGCAGTAATCATTAAGTGAAAGGGCGCAGGCCTATTTTCCTGAGCCTTTCCAAAAAAATAAACACCTAAAATCATTATATTGCCATCCTGTGTTGGGTAGCAGGATATTGCATTTCTTTGTGCTGTGCCATTCTGTTTGATATCTTTGAGGAAGTTATGCTCGGTGTGATTGTGTTGTTTTGCAACTCAAAGGAGACGGTTATTTGTTCTGTGTGTCAAGGCCAGTCTCAGGACTTCCTTGCCCTATTCTTTTTCTCGTCATCTTTAATTATACAACAATATGGACAACAGGAATAAAGTACAGAAATAAAATGAAATGTTAGCCACAGCCACACAGCAAAGAAACAGCATTGTATTATTTATAAATTAGGTGACCATGGCTTCTTGACCAATTAGCCTCTTCCCTCTGCTACCCCTGACTTTCCCTCACAGCTACCCTCTGTAAATCAAATAATCCTTTTTCACAAATGACCAACTTCATTTCTTTCCCCCTTCACACCGCCCAATCAGTTTCAAGGTTCTCCTAATTATTTTATTTATTCATTCAAAGAAGATCTCCCGTTCGGGGACCAAATTAGAAAGCAAGTGGGAAAGAGGTGGGACCGCTCTTGTGTTTCCCTCCCCTTTATGAATGTAATTGAATTGCCTCTCTATTTGGATAGGAGGACAGCATGAGACACATATAGAGCAACAGAAGGAAAATGAATTAGGCTACCTGTATATATGCTTGTGCGAGTTTGTTGGGGCTATGGCATTCATGCCCTGCAGTGTGTGCTCAAACACATCAGTCAGCGTACCACACAGGAATCAGTTAACTTAGACTAAATGAACCATGGAAAGATATGCTCAGCAACTCTCAAGTAAGAGCTACTGTAACTGAGCCAGAGGCTGGTCATACGTGCGGGACGGTTACTTTCTTTATTGACCTTTAACTTTTAAGGATTACATTGCAGAGGTGAACTGGAGAAATTACCTCACATGCGCACAGCTATGCTGGTGCTTGTCTATGGCAATGAATAGGCTATTGGTATCTGCCCCATGAATTTTTGTTTGATACTTCAAACTGACATTGCTGTTCGGCGCTAACACTCGCAGATTAAAACACAGGTAATGGAATGCTCCAGCAATGAGGAACTGTTTGGTGTTTTTGCAATTCTCCACCCTCCATTTGCTCAGAACGTATATGGGGTCGGGCCAGGCTTTTCTCCTTGGTGGGTCAGAACTGGGTTAATTGAACCCATGGTCTAGCTTGATATATTCACACACAATATGATGACAGGTCTGTTCTACCTGTTCACTGGGTAAAACACTCGCAGCACATTGGCGTTAACAGATGGCGTTTTTAAAGTCAGGTGTATTTGCCAGACCTCCTGTCTCTCTTGTTATGTATGTATACAGGCATACAGGCAGATTTTCCATCAGCATCACATCCATACACACAGTCACACCTGCTCCTCTCCCCATTTTAGTGGAATAACTTGAGGATTATGTGCCTTGCTCAAGGGCAAGTTGATAGATGTAGTGGAAAATGTTGCTATATGAACAGGCCCACGCACCGGTTTGTGCATAATGCCCATTTCTTTGGAAACCACCACAGATCAAATAAGCTATTATTACTGTAGGATCGTAACTCCCTCCAACATGATCACACAGAAAGCACAGTGGCTATTATATTTAAAATTACAATACAAGGCACCAATATAGTTAAAGCAAATAGCTATAGTTGTGAGAGTTGCTTTTGTTGTTATTTTAGAGGAACAAAGTTTCCTTGTTTATTTTCTGTTTCCCTCCTCATATTCTGGACAGAATACTCCTGGTTTCTGATTAGCTGGGTGCCTTGGTACACCACAGTAATTAGGCTGTCAGTCAAAACCAGATGGCTGGCGGCTACAATGGGGAAGTCGCCTGGAAAGCTTTCAGATGAGTCTCCTGTTTAGTTTTGTTGTTGTGGGTCCACAAATGATTATGGGATAAGAAAGAAGATAAATACTTAATACTGAAGCATACTACTACCTGCATGTTGTTATCTGTGCTGTTTGTTTAATTGTTTCAGCATACTGTCTTTTTAAATTGCAGGGCCATTTAATTTATTTTGACCAGTTTGAGATATTTAATGTTCAATCTGAAATGAAAGTTATTATCACATCCATTTTTACTTAGATGTAAAATTTTATTCAGACAAAAATTCCAGATGGTCATTCGTTTAAGTCAAGTTTGTTCGAGCAGGGTGATGGCTGTGTTTTTGACCAACTTGATATATACTTTATCAGATATACCCACCAGCATCCGTCTGTCTCTTTGTCTCTTCCCAAAACAGATTGTCTTTGAAGGAATTCGAGGCCCAAGTTTTGAGGGGGATATTGCCATTGACGACGTGTCCATCACCATAGGGAAGTGCAAGCAGGAGAACACTGTAGCCAGCGCAGGTAAGACAGGTAAGCTAGACTTTTTCTTTAGTGTAGAGACATAAACACCCAGAGAAAGAATCACAAAGAAGCAGCTGTGATTTACTGTTTTCCCCCATCATGCTCTGTGCGTGCAGGCGCATTTAAGAGAAACTCAAATAATGAACACAGTATAAAAAAAAAGAGTTGATAGCTTTTTTTGTTTTCAGCAGACATGCCAATAAAGCACTTGCTAGGAAGCTGAAACAGAGCTGAATTAAACTGAGATTAACTGAATTGATTTCAACTGAAAAGAAATGAATTGGGCAGCAGAGAAGGGAATTACTGTAGAGACAGGATTTTCAAAGGAACGAAGGAATGAAAGAAAGAGAACTAAACGTCTTCTTTGGTGTTTGGGAGGTGTGGGAATATTGTGCAGAGAAAATCTTGTCAGTGTGGGGGCTGGACGGAGACAAGTGGACACCACAGAGCACCGACATGTAGGCGATTTGGAGGCCTCATCATTTGCCGTCCATCGTTGTATTTAGTTGACATTCCCCTCTATTTTTTCAGCTCTAAGTTTCCACAGCACACCCCCGCTGCCTCCTCCACACCCACCTTCATTATACCCTGTCTCTTTTCCTCTTATGTTCTGCTCTCTAATAGTCATTTACCCTTTATTATATCTATACCTCTGCACAGTTTTTCATCTTTAAAAGCTTCTATTATTTCCCCTTTGGAGAGAAAGAGAGAGAGGACCAACAGAAAGTGTGTACTGATAAGGATTTCATGAGGAAGAGCATGAGTGAAAAAGACAGGAATGTCTGTGCAGTGAGAGAAAGAGAAAGACACCTGGATTCAACAGTGGCAGGGCATCGGCCCACCACAACAGTTGTTTTTACTCCATAATCTAATCACAGTTTTTCCACACCGCTCATGCCGTCATGCTAGACAAGTCAAACCAAGGGTCTGCCCATAAATAGAATACCAGAATACTATTTTGCTACTTATACTGCTTGTGATGGTCCACCATGCCTTAAGGATGAGAGAGAAAAAGAGAGTTACGAGGAATGAGTGCATGTCCATATAACCGTGTGGAGAGAGACTCAAATAGCCTAAAGGGTTGGGGTGTAGAGAAGAGTCAGAGATAGAGAAAAGGGCAAAGACGGAGAGTGACCGAAAGTATGTGTGTTTGTGCACGTGTGTGTGTGTTTAAGAAAGAGAGAGAGAGGGATCAAAGAAGAACCAAAGAAGAACCAAGAAGAAAGAGTACATGAAACGAAAAATCTTCCAGTTTAAGCCAAGACATGCATACAAACACAAACATACACACTTGCACAACAACAGCCACTTGGCACTTTTCTCTTCTTGCACAATGCCATTTCTTTTAGGTAAAGTAGGGACACTTTGAAACTGTGAAACTGAACAAGAAACAAAGATGTGATTCATTACTATGATAGAATGCACAACTAATCTTTTAACTGTTCATCAGCCAATTAGTTTGACGTTATGTTATTTTGGTATCTGTACAGTAATGTTATCATGTATCTAACTAAATTTCTAGTGTTTTGCAATTTGAGCGGTCAAGGAAGAGCAATAGAAGAGGGACCCTCCTCCAGGAGGCACAGACATGCATTCATTTTTAGATCTAGCAACATGTAGTGAGAAACTACATGCTCTTGTTCACTTTTTCATTGCTAAAACCTACTACAAAGGAAATGCAGAGCCATGGAAACAACACAAAACTGCAAAAATCTGAGTGAATTATTAACATCCTTCTTTTACCTCCTCAAACCCCCAGTGTGAGCGATCTCGCACATATTGCATGTAAAGACACTGGCGGATAGAGTAAATAATGGATGATGGTGAAAACAGGAAGACGAAAACTCTTGAGCTCTGGGACTGTGCGCGTGTATGTATGTGTGTCCTGCAGGTTTTGTGCAGGGAGAGACATACAGTGCAGACAGATGGGTAATTATCAGGCAACTGAAGAATCTTTGCCACTGTAAAAAACACAAATGGGTCCATCTTGAGTACAGATTTTGCCACCAATGAGTTGGCAAGGTAAAATGAGGATTAGAGAAGGATTAAACTCCACCCATGCTTGCCAGGTATGATGAAATCAAAAGACACAAGACTTAGAAGAAAGTGCAAAATCAGGTATAACATAACACCATTATTGCATTAATGCAAGATGGACAGAGTCAGTAATGAGTCTTATAAGGTCATGAATGTACTTGGTTCATTTGAGTCCGAACCAAAGTTCTTGAGTAAGGTTGTCTTCATACAAGTATGTGAGATTAAGATTAAGAATTAATACTGAACGATAGAAATATGCATACATGTTATTTTTGTCAGATTTATAAAGCTGCACGTATGCCTGCTTCTTTTTTATAAACCTCAGTCATTGTGGAGCTGGGCACACATGTGCCAGCTTAATTTCCACTCCCACGGTTCACCATAAATGTATGAAGAAATGCTCTTATAGTTTTTCATCATCCTTAACATTTGCAAAACAGCAAGTGCATTTCTCGAAACAGGTACTACAAACAGCACAACACAGTGGTTTACCTGCAAAAACTCTTAAGTTGCTCAATATCCTAGCTCTCAAAAGTAAATATTTAGGTCAGTGAACTTGTCAGAGCCATCAGAATGACTAGTCCTTGTGTCATTGTTTAGGAACTAGATAGTCAAAATGTTTAGCCATGTTGTCAATATAACAGTGTACTCTGTAAGTATTTTCTGACGTACACATTTGTTTTGATGACGATGATTGAAAATGCTGAAGACTGCACTTTTTCTGTACGGCATATATCACTTTCACCAGGACAACTTTATACATTGCAGGAGAGAGGACAGGAATCACAGTTACACTTTTGTACTGTTTGTACTGTAATTTGTTGACAAATAATGTCATTGTGATACAGAAAAGAAAAGGACAGGACTGTTTTAAAGCATTGCATAGAACAACTGTAAAAATACAGTTAGAATACTATGGAAGCCCTAAGCGGCCAACCATTCAAATCTTTATTTTTATCCGTTTTCCCGTGATAACGGGATAAGTACCTTGTGATCTCGAGATAATGAATGTTGGTTTCCCGTGATAACAGGATCATTTTTTGTTGGAGAAAACACACAAAAGCTGAACACAGTGGTCGGCAGGTGTGTAAAAGTTATAGTGTCACTGGTTAGCTCAGCTGGTAGAGCACAGGATTTGTAATCTAAAGATTGTGCTCTCAGAGTTTATTTTCCTTCTTGTGTGTTTTTTTTTTATCATCCTCTTTAACAAGGTTTTTATGAAGAGATTCAGGGGAATCCAATCACACATTTACCGACAGCTATTACAAAGGTTCCGAAATAGCTGTCAGGAAATGTGTACTGTTAAATGGATTCCTCTGAATGAGAAGCACAGGAATTTCCTCTGCCTGGGAATGATGGGGAAATGAAAAGTCCATAGGTTGATGGATGTGGACCAATCGCCAGGATACGCACAGTCCAGCATGTGCTTTATTGTGAGCATGTGAAACAGGCTCTTCATAAGAACTTTGTTGAAGAGGATTATAAAAAGATAAAAAAGGAAAAAGTGGTCCTAAGTAAGGATTGAACACACTAACCTTTGACTGGTGGTGAAAAGTGGTGATGTGGAGGTTGAACAAGTAGTTTTGAGAATTTCAATTCTGATCTGAGAAATGCACCAAAGCGGCTGAGAAAAACAGGAATCATGCATTTGCATTATCAATACTTTTGCCTGCTCCATCACTCATTAGACCTGTCAATTAGAAGGACGACAAAGAAGAAATAATGCAACCTCACCCACTGTGCTACATCGCAAGGTTCGAGATATGGGTGACCATTATGCACAGCTGTGGCTTTTTTTATAGGACCATAACACTAATTTATCACATGTACCTGTAAACCATCATCACGGTGATATCTCAGTCATTATTAAATGTCAGAAAGATGATCAATCATTATAGATCTCTTATTGAAACAGATTTTACAAAGTGCTTCACAATTCAGGATACAATTAAATGATGATTACAGGAACACGGAAATGGTGGCTCAAATGTAAAAAAAATATTTTAAATAAGTTAATGAATGGGACTGTGATTGACATACAGAAGTGTTGAAATTGGCAAACAACCTAAACAAACAAGTACTTGCACTGAGTACTGATCTCCTCCTTATCATATCCCCTGCAGCTATCTTTGGAGAACTGTACATACTGTGGTCTGAAGTATGCCCACATTCTCCTTTTGTTAATACCAGTTTATGTGCGTGTAATGGTGTGTTTTAATGCGTACATGACACATATGGCCCCAGATGTTTACCACCTTTGCCAACAACAACAATATCAGCACATGTTTAGATAGATAGATAGATAGATAGATAGATAGATAGACAGCACAGTGTCACATGGCTCTGTGTGAGTGTGAGTGAGAGAGAGAGGGGAGAGAGAGAGAGAGAGAGAGAGAGAGAGAGAATTGGTATATTTCTGAGCCAGAAGGCACTTCTGCTTTGAGACTTTGCTGCAGCTCCCTGCATCTCGTAGGATGTGGAGGGAGAGCAGGTGAACCTGGCAGCATCACCCAGCTGATACATCACACCTGTGTGTCACAAACACACACACACACACACACACACACACACACACACACACACACACACACACTCACTCACTGCAAACACACTCAGAGATACATTCATGCGCATTCACCCATGTGAAGTGTTTTCAATGGAGACTTACTGGATATGGAAGCACACAGGAATGCACATAAACTTACAAATACACACATTTGACAACTGTAGTGTATGCATTCTCACACGCACACACATTAGATTCAGGTTAACTATGAGCGTGCACAGGAGACTTTTGTCCTATGGTCCTCCACAAATGAAGGATGATTGCCTCTGACATGTTTGGTGCATCTCCGCCTGCATAAATCGCAGGGCTCCACCTGGCTCAGTTGCGTGTGTTGAAATAAGAGGTGGTGGAAGGTGAGCTTGTCCCCTACTGCTTTATTTTTTACTGTATTCTCTGTCCTCTGTTGAAAGCATTTCCTCCTCACCTCATTGTTGCTCTTCTATCACGTTGATCCACTGCATCATATTCTGAGAACTTTCCGTAGGTGAAACATTAGATCAAAATGAACTCTGAAATTGCTTAATCTAATTTAGCTCAACCAGGAAGTACCTCATCAAGATGTCATGGGCATTAACATTGACAGTCTGGGTAGTCATTTTAAATGTTTGAGTATGCTGTGACATGAACTGAGAATTATTCAGTTATTTGAGGATTTTAACTGTTAGCGTAAAAGGTGCAACAGAATATTGAGTTTTCTCAAAACAAAGCTGTTTGTGAAGGTGTGTTACATGTGATTACAAATGACAGTAAATAAGATATTCACGAGTTCTAAGTTAAAGAGGTGGTATTACGGTTTTTGGCTTTTTCCCTCTCCTTTATTGAGTTATATATCTTTTTTGTGCATTTAGTAGGTTTGCAAAGTGAAAAAGCCCAAAATCCACCCCAAAGGGAGTTCCCATCTCCCACAGAAAACACTGCTCTGAACTGCCTGAAAACATCTCGTTTGTAGTCCAGCCTTTACTTCCCTTTCTTGTGGCGTCACAATGAAAATACGTGTCATAATACTCGCTGAGCAACTACTCCGACATGCCCTCAAAAACACCGGTGGAAAAACACTAGCTACCCTCAAAGCAGTCAGTGGACATGAAGTTGTTACTGTGATGTAGAGACAGAGCTCGGTTAAAACTTCATGGATGAAAGATACTTTTGTTACAGATTAATAACTCACCACTCTGAAACTCTTGCTCCAGTCCAAGTTGCCAACCTGGTCGGCAACATGTAGCCTTCAGCTGAATCGAAGCTGTTATCTTTTCGCTGACCTGCCCTTCTCTGCTTCTGATTGGCTAGTAGTCCTTAACTAGGAACTGCGCATGTGCAACTCCCAACAAAGATCATTTAGAGACACGGTGTATCACTCCATAGCTAAAACGAAGCCTTCAACAAAGGGTGAAAAGAGGAGCTGCAGCAATGTGCAGTATGACAAAAAAATATGGTGCTTTTTGAAAATTAAACCATATAAACCTGTTCTGGTACAACCACTAAATAGAATTTTGAACCTGAAAATTAGCATAATACCATCTCTTTAAGTTAATGCTCACCTTTGTTCTCACTTCCAGATAAGCAGTTTGGATTATGTATTATAACAGGGGTATATTCAATTTTCTATTCACTCATGTTCAGTGGTGGAAATGGGGAGAATGCACAGGCACGCCGTTCCAGGAGTAAAGGTTGGGAGGGAAAAATGTTCCTGCTCAGTTTTTTGGGGGGAGAATCGCTAATAACTGTTTTACACTTTTACTAAACCGTGTTCATGAAACGAATATAATTAATTGTGCTTGAACCATAGACTGTTAAAAGAAGTCACTTGACATCACCCATTGGTTTGTGGGCTATGGTTTTGAAGCTTCCTGTTTGGCATTTAGGCTTGTTCAGTGGTGCTGGTAACATTTACACAGTGCAGTGGATTTGAGTCACCTGTATCCTGATTAGCAGGTCACCATGGTAGGGATATGCAATAGTGATAAAGTATACCCTGCTTTATCGTCTATTTCCCTCTAAATGGGACCGTATTTTACAAAATTAACATCATGCTGTATTGAAGAAGACTTGAAACTAATGATTGAGACGATAAACTCCTTAGGAAAGTGTTTACTGAGGTAATAAATCAAGTGAGAAGTAGGATCATTTTGACATTAGATCTAATGGAACCGGAATTCTTTTCGCAGCCAGTGGAGTTGCTCCCTGCTGGCCATTAGAAAGAATGCAGGTTGAAGGTTCCTGCTTGGCTTGAATGCACCACAAATCCAGCTTCTGTTCATACAGCCAATGGGAGAGCATGACATTGCAGGGTCCCTTGAACTGGTCTCCAAAGAAGCGTTTCTGTGTCATCACTATCGGCTACAGGTGTGCTGGAAGCTGCAGTGATGTTTACAGTTAATTATTTGATGGTGACAATGAACACATGCATTTATTGTTGTCGGTAGACAGGAGAGGAGAGCAGAGCAGCAGAGGAGAGGAGAAGAGAGGAGACAGCATGAGATCAGCAGAGCAGTAAATAGGAGGAGAACATGTTTTTGGAAGCGGAATAAGTATCAAGTCTGTCATCAAGAAATTTATCAGTAGATCTAATAGTCTAGTAGTTTTTGTTAGTAACTTTAGTGGAGATTGTTTATGTAGCTCTCATGATGATGAGTAAAATTAGAAAGAATTTGTTTATTAAAAAATATATGTGTATGTAATCTATCACACCTTTATATATAAAATGATGACTAAATGAGCTGAATGTTATTCCGTCATTCAGAGCATACATTTTATGCCTGTGATCATATGGATATTGCTAGCTAAACAGACATTGATTTTTTAGTTGGTTGCAGCACTAAGAAGCAGGTGTAGAGGCTAAGATTTATGTAAGTGGATTAAAATGCATGTGCACTGTCTGTGATGTGACATATATGGAACCACACACAAACACACACACACACACACACAAACGAACACACACAAATACATTGTACTGCATACGCCCATAGCATTGCATTATTTTTCAAACTCCATTTTATAGACCGGTATAGACCATAATCACTGAAACGGAGAGAGCGATAGCATGGGGTAGGGTGAGTTAAAGGAAGGGGGAGAGATAGAGAGCTTTAAAACATCATGTTCCTGTTCAATATGTTGCCTGTAAACTTTACTATACGAATGAGTGTGTGTGTGTGTGTGTGTGTGTGTGTGTGTGTGTGTTTGTGTGCCCAAGATCAAAGCTTTATTATAAATATTGATTTTCTGCCTGGAGGATGGACCTGTGATATGAAATCATATTGATCTCTTTAATACAATACCTACTTTTTATTTATGAAACTGTCTTTGAGCAGTTTGCATTTGTAATCTAGTGCTGCATTAATGTAATGCTGTGTATATTGTGTGCATGTAAGTGAGTGTGACTGTGTTGAGGTACACTGCTTCCGTGTGATTTTTAACATAAAAGAAAATCAATGGGAAACGTTGGATGATCTCATGTGGACAACCAAAGCTTATTACTATTAGTGAAAGTGTTCCAAACAATTCAATTACACCACGTGGAAGATGTGTGCACTAACTGTGCATAAACAATAACAACCTGGAGAAGAACAAGTCACATTTTGGTGATGTTGACATCAGCAGTAACTTTTCTTCTAATTACTTGTTTACTCATCTGCCCCCTCATTCTTGGTTGTGCCTCTCTTGCTGTCCTTCCTTTTCCGCTCGACTCTTTCCTTCTTCCCTGACAGTCTCTCACTTTTCTCCACATGAAATCCTAAAACACAGATTGATTTGACTACAACCCCTCCTCCTGCTTTCAACATTGGCAACATGGTTTGGTATTGTCCAAATTATGCTTTTTGAAGAACACTTTGAACTCTCAGCCACACCAGGGCTTTTTCATTGCACATGCTGCTGCACTCAGTCAGCCCTGGGCCAAAGAGTTAAATATATACTATCTATCTATGTATCTACTTGGTCAAAGTAATGGCAGGGTTGGCCTGTCCTATAAAATTAAGTTTACAAGGGACAAATAATGAAATGACATGTAAAATGACATTAAATAAAAAGATTAGGCTACAGTTTACACCTTTATCTCATATATACTGCAGAGAGTCCATTTCGGAAGAAAAAGAAAGGCAATTTTTTGCTTCTTGATTCAGATGTATGTTTTAGAGATTTATTTAATTGTGAGTGGTAAATAATCATTAATGAAACGGATTATCATATTAAAGGTAGGCAATTTATTCTGGAGGCCTGTTTTGTTATATTTGTTGAAATTCTTAATTACATCCTGACAGCAATCAATAAATAAATTATGAGTAAAAATAATTGAATTGATGGCTAGAGTATAAAATGCCCTCTGGATTGCTCAATATGCCTCTAAATATAGGACTGTGTTTGTTGGAACTTGCTATAAAACCTTATAAAGTCATGAGTCAAGCCATTAAATCAATAACAGAAGCTGACTATGGATTTTCTTTCCATGTATGAACTAATAAGACAACTCTGTTCTTTTTTCCACAGTTCTGATTGGTGGATCACACTCGCTCCCATTGGCCAGCTGGCTGACCTTTGGCCTCTCCTGCTTGCTGTCACTACTCTACAGATGATGAGCACTTCCAACAACACCGCCTGTCTGTAGTGACAGACACTGCTCTGATTCACGCTCTTTTACTTCTCTCTCTACCCTTCTCCCTGCCCTTTCCTCTAATTACCTGTCTCCCTAACCATCTGTCCTTCTCAACTTGTTGTCTTTCTATCCTTCATGCATCCATTTCATTCTTCTTGCTTAGATAACACAACATTGTTGTCTAGTTTCTTCTCCTCTGCTTTCTTTAAAGATTTCTCCAGCATAACCAACTGATGCTCATACTGTATTTAAGGTGAACATACTTGATGATCTTTGACAGTCGAACTACACAATCTCTCCTTTGTCACTCTATTAATCTGATTATATTCACTTTAACCATGTCAGCGTGTCACTTTGTCACCTTTTCCTCTCCTTCACTAACCTTCTTCATCCATACATGCACCCTCTCATGTATCTCCACTCCGTCGAACAGCAATCCTCGACGGCCCCTCCACCCTATTCCCCAGACACACCAAAGTGTCGGACACTCTACCAAAGATGACAAAGGACCTAAGGGAATAAAAATGAGGAAACAGGGATTCCAGGAAGAAGGTGAAGGAGAGAGAGAGAGAGAGAGAGAGAGAGAAAGTGGGAAAAATCTTTCTTCACAAAGTCCATCTCCCTTCCATCCCAGCCTTTGGGACCGTGGGAGCTACTGAATGACAAAGAGAAAGAAAAAAAACTGATAAATGTAAGAATGAATAAACAAATGAATGGTGAGGAAAGGACAAACCAGAAACGGAGGAAAAAAAGACAGGTGCTCCTGGTAGCCTCTCTGCTTGCCCTCTGCTTGCCACAAGAGACGAACCTCAGTGCGGATCATACGTGTACATTTATCTCTATATATATTAAATATAACAAAGTTTAAACTAAAACACAACTAGGACAGTGGAGGACTTTACAAAGTGAAATTAAAGAAGCACAACATTTATACAACCTCTGCTGTTCCTTTGGGTTTTATTCTACTTATTGTGTGATGTTGCAATTTGTCAGACCTATTCAATGTTTTTGATAGTTTGCTTTTTTTGTTTTGTTTATGGCGTTATAAGGGTCAAGGGCAATGGGTAATAAAGTATTATATTAATATTTATGAGAGGAAGAGAAGATGATTTTTGATTCAGAACCTGAATTGAGCACGAGGAGGGAAATGCAAGGATGACCAGGGCCACCTGGATAGGAACCTCAACTTTTCTTCGCACATACTGAACACACACGCACACACACGCACACAAACACATACGAACACATACTCAGTTTTCCTTGCTGACATCACAGGCAGGCTGTCAGCTCACCCTCTGCCTCAGCTACGTGTCTCATCAGTGAATGAAAGAGAAGGAGAACAGACGGATGTTGGAAGCAACTTGCACATTTTTGCTCCCTTACCATGAACTCCCCATCACTGGACATCATGACTCAGATGTATGGATTGATCAACCACAACTGTACATGTCTCAAATGAAGAGAAAAGCATGGTTTGGTATGAGGGGGTCAGAAAGAGCCTGGAGTGAGTTCAGTTCATTATATGGTCAGAGAGCACCTCTTTCTTCACAGGTTATTGAATGTCATAGATGAATTCCCCATACACACACACGGCAGGCGTGAAAGATGGAGAAGATCAGTATCTGGCGGGGGTGCAGTGTAGACTGCATATCAGACTCTCTGTCATTGTTTAATTAACATTGAATGTCTGTACTGTAAACAATTTTCATAATCACATAGATATGATTGTTAAAGTTAAGCAATACTCATATCTATAGATCTATATACAATAGTTTATGATTGCGTTTAAGATAGCAGAGAAACATTTTGTGTCCAAAACACATCTCTCTTCATTTGTCATTTATAATTACCAGTGTTTTCACCATTCATGAAGTTCCACAATTAAAGCTGTAGCTATTTTCATCATACAGTGGACAGTATGTTTGCGTTTTGCTGCAACATGCTTCAACTAATCACGAGAAAACTCCCCATTCACCAGTCGCTCTGCTCCAGTAATCTGCTGGTGATCTGCTTCATTAACATGTGCATTACATGTGAGTCTTACACCTTATGTATTTTATTGTCTCTGTCATGTTGATTTGATCGTTGCACTTGTTTCTTATTTGTTTTTGTTTTCTTTATTGTGGCCAGTACAAATTGTATTGATTTTTCAGTCAATAGTACATAACACTCAGACATGATGTGCCTGTTTGGCTTTCCCAGTCTGGCGTGAGTGGCACTGGTTTTTATTGTATGTGTAATACATCATAGTGTATCAGTGCAAGCTTTTAGTTCACAAAAACTAAACTTTGTGTTGCATGTTGGACAAATCAGTGAAAGTAGGGTATTATAAGAACACAGAAGCCCTTCGGCAACTACTGTATACAAAAATGTATTCTGTTCCTGTATCTTAGCTTTATCACTGTCAGCACACATTTACTTTGGTAAATGGCAGGTTGTACCTAAATGAAACTATTTTTGAAGTGAATTGGAGTGACATGCCTTCCTGTAATTGTTCATTCTCCAATCATATACTCTTAAGGCTAAGCTTGCAATATTTCCCTTTTTTATAATCTCCCCAAAAGGCCCCTGTCATTTTCCCAAAACACAGCACAGCAAAAAGTGCTAGCTTTGGGGGGAAATATTACAATACCTCAAATTCCAACGGCTTAAATGACTAAGTGAATTGGCTACATGTGGTTTAGTAACAGCTTGAGTTATCATAAGCATTATTCAGCACTAAAGCAACACATTGTGGGTCAGTACATTACCCATATAGTACTAAACACATTTTAGAAATGATGTGCATGGCATTTCATCTTGCTAACTGTCAAATCATTCCTCATATTGCCTCATATTTCAATGGCAGTAGAAACAGGGGAAATCCTACCATTGTTTTCAGTGCATTTGGACATGCAACAGCTGCAAATGAACAGACAGAACACTGTGGACCTTTTAAGATGTGCTGTCTGTAACCTTTGTTGTATTTCAAACTGACACACGCTTTGGTTGTGTTTTGGCTTTTTATGACAATTTATGCCTCACATTTTAAGGTGAGGCATTGTATTATATTATAATAGAATATCAAAAGCATATCCTACACGTGTGCAAATAATTCAACCCATTGCTAAGCTTTCCTGTAATCGTTGTGTTGACTGACAAAGCAGCAAATTGTGACTTTTTACCAATGAGTATTAAAATATGTGGCAATATGGCAAGATAAATGGTACTGTATCCACCTACTCCTGTGATAGAGCAGGCTTTTTTTTTTTCAAATAATAATCAAATAAATTCTTCCAACTGGCACACTAAGCTCAACTTTGACTAACCATAAGCAGTGCTTAATTCCCATCCAAATGAAAACCATTGTTTTCTACAGAATGTAAATCAAGCAACTGGTTTTAATAAATAATAATAAAATAACAGTAATAAATAATAGTAATAATAATAAAAATATTTTTAATAATTATCGGAATAATTGGAATTGCCATTTCACAATATTCAGAGTGTAACCACAGCTGTAGCAACATTTCATGTTGGTCATGTCATAGCTAGGACAGATACAAAGAGAGGCTTGCATAACAAAATCACATGCTAAAAGCATCACTTGTGAATCAAGTTAAATATTATGATATCAGTAGGGAATAACAGAGTAATGTACTTAATTTGTTTCAAAATAACATCTGTCAATACAATTAAATTGGGAAAAAAGCAAAGAAATCAAAAGATTTTGTTGAAAATATCTGTCCTAGTTGGCATGCTTTGGTAGCAAACAAACAAACAAGCATCTTAAACATGCTGATTGTCATTTAGCACAGGGAGAATGTGTAGCACAACTGTCAATTAGCATACAATAGTTCAGAAGTGTGAGTCATTCAACTTTAAGCACCAGAAACGTAATGAATCAGACTGATATTTTGAAGGTCAATCAAAACATGTTTGAGCTTAACATTGTAAATTGCATAAATAGAACCAAACTCAACTTCAATAAAGGCATTACCTTCACAGCCCGTTGGTTTTTAACTAGAAAACATAATGGCTTTATTAGTTGTCTCTTGTGGTTTTGAGATGATTTTAAATCCATTTTTGAGTGATTTTGATTTGAAGACAAACCAAAGACAAGTTGCTAAATATTTACCACATTAAGTAATGATGACATTTACCTGAACAGTTTGATTTTCTCTTAACAGGTAGGTGACACAGTTAATCTACTTAATTAGTATTTGAAGACCAGTCTATTCCAAAACATCTATTTCAGTTGCAATCCCCTAACGCAGATTAAGTGAGTGAAACACCCGCGCTCACACATCCCCCAAAAAATGTGGGCTCTTGTTTGTGTCCATTAAATGTGAGTAACTTAGTCATTTCCACTTCCTGCTAGTAACCTTACTGACCCCCTGTAGAGCTACACACACACACACACACACACACACACACACTTACAAATAGATTTCTGCCATCATGCAGATACATAATAATAACTGGAATGACAAAGTGACTGTTAATCTTCAATCTCCTCTGCACTGTCTGTACTGTCTTGAATTGATTAGAATTGACCTGCAAGAGACTGTCTGGAATTACTCAGCCTCTGCCCCCTCCTCAAAGCTGCCAATACACTGAGCAACTGCGTGGCAGTAGAGTGAATATTCCTCCTGGCAACAGTAATAAAGTGAGGTACATGTTCAAAAGTTTTTTTCTTTTTTTCGTAAGAAATAAGATAATTTGAAATAATCAGTGTCCGAGTGCTGGTAACACTCGCCGGTTAATTCTTCCCGTGTGTTGTTGCTTAAAACATTATTAGGGTCTTACAGCCTTGGTTTACAGACTGGAATGACCTTTTCCAGAAAACGCTGTGACCCTTACCCTGGTTTCCAGGTCAAAGGTTTATTTTAGGAAAACATCCCAATGTTTCAGTGGACACACATGATGGTGTCTGCAGTGTTCTGTTTCACCAAGCAGCTTCAAAGTGATATGGCTTAAGACCAAATAAACTACTTTTTTAGGACTCACCTGACAATTGTCAGGTTTATAAGACCATATAAACTACTTTTTTAGGCCTTACCTCACTATTGTAACTCACTGTGACAAGCATTGTCCTTTCATTAATTAGTACATTTTGGGAAACAGTGCATTGGTCACAGCGAAACAAAGCGAAACCCATGATACATACGGCATACAGTGGTCAATGTATTGATCCATTTTGGAACAAAACATGTGAAATCCACCTTTAATGAGAAGAAAAGACAGAAGGGTATCAAACAGTGCTGGGTGTTGTAAATCTCTGTCATGTACTGAAGAAAATTTATTTGAAACATGACTATGAAAAGTATAAATAAACAGTAATGAAACAAGAAGGTTTAGTTATCATTGTTTGTTGCCGCAGTTGAATGAAAAGGAAATATGCTTTTGGGAAATACAAGTAGGCCTATTCACTATACACCACTAAATAACAATCTACAATCAGGGAGACGGGGAACGGGTAGGCTGACTCTGTCCACAGGCACAGTTACTTCCTGTGGCCTTACCATCACTGAGGAGTTGCCTTTCTGACTTCAGAAAAGTAATGTTACTTCTCTCAGCCAAGAAAGAGTGTAGGACATTAACTCCAGAAATTAACTGTTGTTGATTGTACACTTCAGTTTTTGTTAATTAGTGAGCTTTCTGAAAGAGGTGCTGGGAGGCAGATTTATATCTTCAGACAGAGCTAGGCAAGGGTTTCCCACCGTTCAGTCTTCACATCTAACTCTCATTGATGAAAGTGAATAAGATTAGTTGTTCCATTTGCAGACTTTATGCTATACTAATCTAACTAGCTGTAGACATATATTTAACAGAAGGATATGACAGTAGAATCAGTCTTTTCAAGCATGTAAGATTTGTTGTCCCCTGTTTACAGATTTTATGCTAATCTAAGCAAACTGGCTGTAAGAGGGTTGTTGGCTGTAGTCATGTATTTACCAGAGAGATATTATAATAATAATAATAATAATCCATCCATCCATCCATCGTCAACCGCTTATCCTGCGTACAGGGTCGCAGGGGGCTGGAGTCAATCCCAGCTTACATTGGACAAAAGGCGGGGTACACCCTGGACAGGTTGTTTATTTATAGAGCACTTTTCAAAAACAAGTTACAAAGTTTATTAACAAGTGCAAAGGCACTAAAACGCATAAAAACCAATACACTGCAATAAAACACTTAAGAGACTAAAATACATGTTAAAAGTATAAATAAAACACACATAAAGAATAAATAAAAAGAATCTAATCAAGAAAGGCTTTCTTATAAGTATGTTTTAAGAAGGGACTGGCTCAGACTCCCTAATTTCCTTGGACAGAGCTGTTCCAGAGCCTCGGGGCCCTGACTACAAACGCTTTGTCCTCTTTAGTTTTCAGTCAAGACTCTGGAACAGACAAAAGACCTCTGCCCAAGGATCTCAAGGTACGTGCTGGTGTATATGGGACTAAAAGGTCAGAGATATAACAGGGTGAGAGGCCATGAAGAGCTTGAAAAGTAATCAATAAAATTTCACATACTGGGAGCCAGTGTAATCAAGCTAAAACGGGGGTGATGTGATTATATTTCTTTGTTCTGGTTAAAAGCCTGGCAGCTGAGTTCTGGAGAGTCTGGAGTCGATCAATAGATGTTTGTGTTAAGCAAGTAAAAAGCCTGTTGCACGTATGCAACAGCCATTTTACGTATGTCTGTTAAAATGGTCTGTGTCCTTAAAGGATAACATTGCTTATATATTTCTGAGCTGGTAAAAACATGATTGCACAAGCTTTGTGGTGTGCTGCTCAAAACTTAAACTACTATCGAACCAGACACCAAGATTCTTTGCAACAGGCTTAATTTGATTCACTAGGGAACCAGCAGATGGGAGTATTTTCCTTTGCCATTTGCTGGGACCCACTCACCAGGATTTGACAGGCAGGTACATCTGTGTGTCATCAGCATAAATATGAAAAGACACACCATGTTTCTGGATAATGTGTCCAAGAGGAAGCAAATACTCGTTTATCCGGAGCTGCTTACTAGCTGTAGACTTAGGTCTAACCTTTAGAGGAGCAATAATATTTAATGATGACAAGCAAATATGATTGAAGTGGTCAGCCAGATCGTTGGTGTGGGAATCTGACAGGTGTTGGCTTTGGCTCTGAAACAATGTGCAAAACTTTGAAACACTTTGTTCATTAAGGATGTGAGAACACAAGGAGCTTAGTGAGGCAGTACGAGTAACGGGTGATTCACATTTAGATATGGTCATATTCAGTAATCCCATAGAGGAAATACTAACACCCAGGGTAAAAACCAAGTCCAGTGTATTACCACAGTTATGTGTTTGCTCATAGACATGTTGTTTAAAGTTAACAGAAGTGGCAATATTTAAAAAGTCAGTTGCATTAACATTGGTGGGGTCATCAACATGAATATTAAAATTGCCAAAAAGAACCATTCTGTCATAATTTAAAAAAAGAGTAGATCAAAATTCAGGAAATTCTGACAAAAATCCATCAGGCGGTTTTAGGGGGTGATAAATTATAGCAAATATGGTTGGTTGTAGGCCACCAACTTTAAAAGTGAGAACTTCAAAGGAAGCAAATTCATCACATCGCATCGTACTTGATGACATTTAAAATTTTTCCTGTGCACACTCACTAGGCCACCACCACGACCACTGACCGTGGGTTTGCTAAAACAATTATACAGAGGAGGACTCAGTTCGGCTAGCTGGCTATGGTCAGTTTGCAACCAAGATTCAGTTAAAAACATAGAATCTAGATTTGCAGATAAAATAAAATAATTTCAAATAAAAGTCTTTCTTGAAAGCGATCTCACATTGAGTAGTGCCATTTGAAGTGTGTTTGTACTGGGTGCCGGAGTAAGTGCATTTGTCTTAATCCTTAGTAGATTATTAGGATTTCTGTGTGGGATTTACACATTTCAGATCGCAGGTCTATGCGTGATGATTACAGGAATTGAAGTATTTGCAACAGCGCTGGGAGGAGACGGCTTTTTCTGCCGGCAGGTGGAGGCAGTTGTCAGTGGCAGTGAGGCTGAGTTCTGTTCAGTGGTGTGTCCAGGTGTGCTGCATGAATGATTAGGCATTCACGTAAGTAATGTATGAGTATGTCATGCTGTATGTGAGCAGCTAACATTTCTGTTTGTTTGGGTGAAGTCCGTCACTCTTAAAAAGTGACATTCTTTGCCAGGAAATTATCAATGAAACACACACCGTGAGCCCTGCAGGCGGACTGGAGCCAGTCGTGGAGGCCAAGGAGTCTACTGAAGTGGCCAGCACCCCAACCAACTGTGGGAATGGGACCAAAGATAAAAACAGACTTTCCAAACTGCTTTAAAAAGTTAAAAAGATGGTTAAAAACTGATTGTCAGTTTAGACTAGTGAAGAGCTGTATCATTTGTTCCCACATGGAGTGATCGAGGACGGGAGCGATGGTATTAAGTCCTGAAGTTTTTTTTAAATGACAGCTGTGGTGGCTGGGGAAGCAGTGAGTGGTAACGTTATAGAAATTATGTTATGGAGTTCCCAACTATTAGTGTGGTTGGGGAGAAAAGGGCATGAGGAGATGCTGGTGCTGGTTGTGGGGTTCCAGAGGCTAGCATAGTGGCAGGAGTGTTGTAGTGAACAGTTTGTACAGTTGTCTAGCTTAAAATCCATGTCGGATGAATAAAATCCTTAACCCACATAAAAACTTCTATCTAAAACATGTAACGCAAAAGTGTGGATTAGAACTGGATAAAAGTCAGGTTTAAGATACAGAAGATAAGAAGACAGGTAGCTACAGACACCAACGCATGAGCAATACACATGTTGTCCTAACAACATAGTCAGTGAAATCAGTCTTCTCATCTAATTCTCATCAATGAAAGTGAATTGGATTTGTTTTTAAGAACAAAAGTGTAATCAACATTTCAATGTGATTCTATTGCACCATCTTAATGTCATCAGATTGAGTGACAAGATTTGATGATGAGTTCAAGGGTTGGCTTTGAAATTAAGTTCTACTAGGTGTTTCAAGTACTTTTAGCCAGAAATACCGTTCAAATACAGTTCATGCTATAAAACACATTCATTAAGTGTGAAAATCACATATACTGAAGCTACAGAGATTAAATAGCTGCAGGACATGTGTGACTCACTGCACTGCTGGCAAAGTGTTTCAAATCACCACTCAAACTCGAAAACTGCCTGAGATGCTGCCTGCTGCGACTTTTTTACTAGAAAATACACCACAACAGTATGGGGTTAATTACAGAAGTGTTACAGGTGCCTAAAGATAGTAATTACTACACACAATGTATCACTCATTATGTGTGATTAATAGACCAAACCATGTTTGACTACTTAACAAATATGCACAGAAACACTAATAGTACACAGAGCACAGAATATAAACTATGTGCGTTCCATCAAATATGCTTCATCAGAGTAGAAACTACACTGGTGTTTTGACTTACAAAAGATAATGATACCATTTTTGAATTAATAATTTCTTTAATACTCTTGTTTTTATGTATTTATGGTATTTATGACCCTCTTGTTCTGTGTTCTGGGTGGACATGAGAGACTGCACATGTCGTAGATGCAACATACACAGCAATTAAGGAGAATTAATAAATTGCTAAACAAATTTCAGCACTTGCTTGCTAATGACTCTACTGTCAAGGCTGCCATCTCATGCATCCCTAATTTGTGAAATGTGTGTAAAACTCACACAAATCTTTCAGCACCTCAGTGTAGGATGTCACCACAAAGTCATACCATCACAACAAATACAGTAATCACAACTCACTTACGCGCTGAGGGTGTGTGATTAACTCACTTGCACTGACATTATCACTGTCTCTAAATGTGTTTTGCAATTGCTTTATGTTTCTCCCCATTTGTTTGTGCCTTTTTCCCTCAGCTTTTTGTCCTTCTTCTTCTCTCGCTGTCTCCCATTTCTATTCTATCCCAACTAAAATAGACATAGGCGAAAAATATACTCAATCTTAGTATAAACAATCTTTTTGGTTTTGACCTTTTTGTAACAGGTTGTTCCTGTTCAGCTTGCTTACTTCAGTCTCAAGAGCCGGGAAAAGTGAAAGGTGTCATACAGCTGAGGTTTTCAGGTATTTTTGCTCAAGTTGTTTTGACCTTTGACTTCTGACAGGAGAGCTCTCTCCTCTCAGAATAAACTGCAAGGCCGAAGGTCCAAGAAATGGCTGCTCTCTCTCTCTCTCTCTCTCTCTCTCTCTCTCTCACACACACACACAAGCTCCACTTTCATGTTTCACTCACTTACATTTATATAAAATTTTGTTCATAAGGCATAGTGAAATCACAGAAAAAAAGAACCTAACCACATGAAAAAAAGAAATGATTGGTGTCAGCTCTCATGCACAGTATCAGACGTGCTGATCCATAGCTCTTCTCTTCTTTCACCTCTCCCATCTCTTCTCTTTTCACTCTCTCTCCTCTCCAATCCTCTCTCTCAATTGAGCAAAGCAGAGATGTACAGATAGAAGTCTAATTAATGTGTGCTTTCTACTCTGAGCCGCCTCTTAGTGGAGCTCAGGGTGGAGGGGTTTGGGCTGAATGGTTCAGAGCTGCGCTGTTCTCCTTCATTTGTTGTCTGTGACACTGGGGAGGTGGGATTTCTTACTGAGCCTATGACTCCTGTTGTCTGGCACTTGTACAAAGAGGGGAGGAGGCCTTTGCTGCTGTGCCTGTTGATTCAAAGATTATCCTGGGTTCATTATTGAGAGGTCCCAGCTTTGCTCCTGAGAAATCCATTTGACGTTTGGATTCTTGTGATGTACATTCATGTGGACAACTGGCCATACTAACTAAGCAAGTTCTTGAGTGCCTGTTTCTGTGAATAACCCAATTATATATTGAGAATTGCCACAAAATGACACATGTTCATATCAACCCTGTCTCCTAGAAGTTACATTAATATACAACTAATTTGCCACAACAAATATGTTTTGAAGGATTACTTTCTATTAATGTTATCAAGAAAATTTGTTAAGGAACGTATCTAGCAAGTCACAAAATGTTGATACTGAATGTAAGTGACAGTGAAATTCATTGTTTTCCAAAAACAATTTGAAAGACCTTTACCTTTTTTGATTGCTTTGGTACTATTATCGCAAATATGTGGTAAAATATCACAACTCTTACTACAAAACTCAAAATCAAAAAGGCTATATTTTCAAACAGGTAATCACATGTTCAATTGACTAAGTACAACACACAAAATTACACAGTAACTTTTTCATCACACCTATTATGAACATCTAAATTGCATTTAACTTTATCTAACACATGAATACTCATTATTGATTTCATCTTGTAACCACAACTGGTCACCCATTTAAAGGCAGTGTGTAAACACTGGCAATTTCTTTCAGTATGAAGCACAATAGACAGTAAGGAAGAGGAAGAGCTGGTGGACAAGGGATCCATCAGAGAGGTGGGTCATCAGAGAGAGGAAGGCAGAACTGTAGTCTCTAATGAAGTCCAGGCTATTATCGTTGATCATGTGGTGAACCAAGGCCTTACAGTTTTTTTTGATCGCTTTGGTACTATTATCACAAGTATGTAGTAAAATTTCACAACTCTTAGTACAAAACTCAAAGCAGATCATCAAAAAGGCTGTAATTTCAAACATGGAATCACATGTTTAATTGACTAAGTACAACACACAAAATTACACACTAACCTTTTCACCACACCTAATCAGTGTGTCATCAAAGAAATACCTTTCATATGAAGTATTTGTCTTTCAGAATGCAATGTTCACAATACTTTTGATATGCTTCTCTTCTGATTTGCATAAATACTTTTGACCAACACTTAATCCAACTGATGTTACTGGTTAATCACTGAACCGTTTGATAAATCTATAGATTTGAAATTGGTTTGTAAGCTTCATAAAATGTGTGTTCGTATGAACATTTAAATTACATGTAACCTTACCTAACACATGAATGCCTATTATTGCTGATTGATTTCATCAATTGGTCACCCATTAAAAGATGGCGTATAAACACTGGCAATTTCTTTCAATATGGAGCAGGACAGCAAGGAAGAGGAAGATCTGGTGGAGAAAGGTAGGCATGAGCAATTACAGATAAGTCACAGAGGTCAGAGAGTCGGTCATGGGCAACAACAGAGAGGTCAGAGAGGTGGTGAAAGGGCCTGTTGAATGGGTGGTCATCAGTGACGGGGAGGCAGAACTGTTTTCTCTAGTGAAGTCTGGGCTATCATCGTTGATCATGTGGTGAGCCAAGGCCTTGCTATGGCAGAGGCTGCCAGATCAGAATAACAGAATAACTGAAGATTAAATGTTCTTGTGCATCTACATGGAAATATCTAGATGTCTTGCGTAGCATATTTCCCCCAAAATGTAGCCAGACGTTTTTGTATGGACATATTTAGAATTATGGGGTCAGTTAAAATGAAATAAAAATTCAAACAGAGGGAAGAGTAGAATTAAGTGTCAAGGTGTGTACATGCAGCACAACATGTCAGGTCTTTACTTCTTTCCTCCCCCTCTTTGTTACTTCTATTCGTTCTTTCCAATAGAGAAAGGCTAGGCATCTCATGGATGAGAGCTTTGTGTTAAACACACACCTTAACGTTAGCATCGCTCTCAAAGGAGTGACAAATTTACTGAGAAAACTTTCTGTTATGCTTGAAGAGTAAATACCATTTGTTTGATATTCAACCACTGGAGATCTTATGTGCTTTATTCCAGACACTCTGAGTATAGAGGAGGAAAAATTCTACATCCTTATGACTGTCCTCTTTACATTATTCATCAAACGCTGCTCTTCTGCGGCTTCTTTAAATGCTTCCTCAGAGGCAGGAATTTGAAGGTAAAATGTTGAATTGTTCTGATAAATGTTTCAGGTTCTCAGGTGAGTGATTTACTATGAAGGACTCCAAAAGACTTGAATATCCATGTGATTAACTCCTTGAAAAGGTTAGTGTCCAGCTTCGGTTCAAGGACAAGAACAGCCTGTGCTGTTCTTACTGAACTGCAGTTCCTTCCACCATTTATGAGTCAGTGAGGTGAATATTTTCTGACCTACCTGAGAAAAAATGGTTTATTGCTAACAGCTAACTCTCTCTCTCTCTCTCGCTATATATATATATATATATATATATATATATATATATATATATATATATGTGTGTGTGTGTGTGTGTGTGTGTGTAAAAGCTGGAAATACTGAAGCAGACTTTAAAAACTCCCAAAATAACCTCTGAAAGTCTCAGAATAGCACAACTAACCACTGATTTAAATTACAGATAGAGGATCATGGTCAGATTGGTCCAACATCAGTTCGAATATTAAACAGAACCGATATGATCTTGGTTGTCCAACATGTCTGAAGCTTAATTACATGGAGGAAGATTAGAATCCTACAAACCCCACCACACAAGATAACAAGGGTTGACTGTCTATGATGACCTGAAATATTATTCTGTATACTCTCCACAATGTTCAAAATGTTCCAGCCTAACACTGTACATTTAACATGGAGCAATGTGTGTGAATGCTTAGGTAATCTCTAGACCTCTAGAGTTTGAGTTTATTCAGTTTATATAGAAAATCAGAATGCTTCACATTCGGTTTTACCATCCTCTCCAACATTTCCCTGCCTTTATAGGACATGATGTAATTTTGACGGGATGACGTCTGCAGCATCCATCAGCAGGTATCTGTCAGGATGGTGGCAATTCTCAGTTTAAGCAGCAGTTTCCTGATGATTAAAAGCCTTCTTGAGGTCAAGGAGTGAAGTGGACTTGTTGCTAGAATATAAGCCTTCAGAGCAACTTTATGCTCATCTGTGCCTAGGCTGTCAGGTGTCACTCGCAAATATTTATGCAACCATTGGATGGATTGCTGTGAAATTTTGTAAAAACACACCTGCTCCCCAGAAAGTGTTTTGTACAATTTTGTACAAACATTCATGGTTCCCAGACAATGTATCCTAAAGACTTTGGTGATTATCTTAGTTTTCATCTACCACCACCATGATGCTTTAGCGAAATCTTAATTTTTCATCTAGTACCATTATCAGGTCAAGATTTTACATTTTCCAATATATCCAAATAGCTAAAAAATTAATGACATATCTATCAGCCTCAGCTGCACATTGTGTTCAATGTTAATTGTCAAATATTAGCATGCTATTGTGCAAAACTGAGATGGTGACAATGTTAAATATTATACCCGCTAAACATCCAACATTAGCATTGTCATGTTACCATGCTGTATTTACCTCAAATAACTGCTGTGCCTAAGCACACATCCTTACAGAGCTGCTGGCATGGCTGTAGACTAATTCCTGTATGTACCACAAGTCCATGTTAAGCCGAATTCTGTAGGTCAGTTATTGTTGAATGATATACGGAAAAGGAGTAAAGTAGAAGAACGAGAGTGGGTTAGATAATCAGCACAATTTAATTTTAGACTGAAAAAATACCAAGGAGTATGACCTATCCTCATGAATACTGATGTTCCTTGGCATCTAGCTGGGATTCAAGTGACTCACATTGATGTTATAATCACAGCTATCGATTGGTCTGTGCCGCATAGGCAAGGTCAAACAGGAACTCTCTGACTAAGAACAACAGAGACAAAAACAGGGTGCCATACAGAAGCACGTTTAATCACATTTAGATTTACAAGACAATACCAATCCATTATACATTTAGTTAAGTGTTATCCCAGTTTAACCTGGAATAAACAGGATATAAAGATTTTAAATACATCCCTGATTGCTGCAGCTATTAGGCTGATCTGATAACTCACAAATTCACAACACTTTTAAATGGGATTGACCAATTCTGTGTTAATATTTTTCAAGAATTTCAGCTTTAGATTTTAACTTCATTACAAATTACATTACAAATACCATTCTTGCGCTTATGTTGTTGCAGCTACACTGTCCATTAATACACTACAAGCAGAAAGAAACAGACAGTCAGTGGAAGATGCAAGGCACTGTCCAAGGTAAACAACACGCCAAGGTTGCTGTTGAACAATCTTGTTTTTATTTATTAAACACTGTACCTCTTCATTAATATTAAGATAAAAGATAGATAAAAGATCTACAATATGTCAAGTTTTCAATTCAACTTTAAAGTTGACTTTTGAAATTGAATAAGGTTTGTCTCTATATAGCCTAGTCTACTCTGGTTACAGAGTAATATAACCTGCATTTTGTCTCCCCTTAATTCCACTACTCTCATGCATACACGCCGGACACACAGTCTGCACTGCACTCCCTGTTCCCCACATGCCCCCAGAGTCTGTGTCCAGGTGCAAAGGCCGGGTCATAAAACATAAAACATTCTGATGAATCCATTTTAATTGTGGTGTTATGCCCAGTCTAGGGGCCCAGACATAACATGAAACAACCTCCATCTTCCCCAAGTCCCAAAGAGCCACATTAAACCAACTTAAACTACTATAAAAGAATGAATAAAATATTTATTTACAATAGAGTGAAAAAAACAGTAATAAACTAAATTTCACTTCAGGGTGAGCCAAGGCCAACATAACAAAAAAACAATTCTAACTGGAAATCCGCACTAACCTATCAAACAAACAAAAGACAAACAACCACAAACAACTGACCTCCCTAATTACTATAAACAGGAGAAAAAAAAGGGTAGCAGAAATGGCAGTCCACCCCTACTACCAAAAGTAACCCAAAGTAAATTAACAGTTAAGGCAAGATTAAATTATGGCCTGTTAGAAGATGAGGAAGATGACAAGATGCCCTTGAACACAGGCCACCGCCATCTTCTCTGCTTAAATAGCAAAGTTTCAGGAGCAGCCAATCATCTGCCACCACCTGGAACCCCAGCCACCAATCAACGTGGAGCAGAGACGTCAGCTTCCAATCACAATGATGTTATGGAAACAGGACAGGAGGCACCATACACTTAACATATCCCACATTTTACAAGTTATGTAAGTCCTAACAGTGGCCTTTCACTGGTTCAGGTCCTACCTATTTAATATATTTTTCTTTGTGACTACAGCTGTCTCACGTTTATCCCACACAAACATGCTCTCTGGGTTCCCCCAGTGTTCTGGTTCCCATTTTATTCTTCATCTATATGCTCCCTCTTGGTGACTTTATCTGCAAATATATCCAGTTTCAATGTTACACTGATGACTAACACATCTCAGGGTGTCAAATACCAACGCTATGAGAAAGCCTGACAGAGCGTGACGCACATGGTACCCTTCAGCGTCTGTATGAGACGCCTTTTTAATATGTGGACACCACAGGGGAAGACAGGGCCTTTGCTGTCACGGCTTGAAAAGTCAGTTCCCTGTTTTATCTCACACCCTAAGACACATCTTTATAATAAAACAAAGCATTTATTGTGATGCCTATTTTTATTTTTATATTTTATTTTATTTTGACTTGTTTGTGCGTTTCATATTGATTGTTTGTTATACAAATAAAGCTATTATTATAATTCAAAGCAGATGCGTTACAGGTGGGAACATAAGGTGAAGCATCTCTCCCCATTAAGAGAGATGCCGTGCACATTTACGCAGAACGCACAGCAGTATAACTTCATTGATTATTTAAATCTCCTGACACTCTGACAGGATCAGTCAGGATCTAATGTTAATTAATGTTTTCTTCTACACATCCAAAAGGTCACATGCACACAGTCCAGGTTCATACAATGAAATTGTTTGGAGTTAAGCAGCCGTCGTTCTGATACATCCTGAGCTCCGGCAGAGCTGTATAAATCATTTATTTCATAAGCTAAAACTTTAATTCTGTTTCCTCTGGAGAATTTCCTCTGTCCTTTAAGTTATGGTATATAAGTAATTATAAGTAATAACTATAACTAAGTGCCTAAATGTCCCACAATATTTGCTGTGACATTACTGCATGCATAGAAACATTTAAAATCACTGAGCAACCACTCTAATCATTAAAGGTACAATGTGTACGATATCGAAAGAATTTTACTTTGAAACATAAAAAAAATAAGTAACATCATCACCAGAATGTGAAGAAGTAACAGTTCTGACATCATGTTAAAGATACTGAAGATAAATTGTTCAGGTGGGTGGCAGTTCGAATTCAGAGCCGATCCGTGCATTACTACCTCAGGCACATCGGACATCTGCACTCCACTGAAGATATTATACAGTAATAATTATCATTGTTGTTATCAAATTCAAATTCAAATAAGCTGTTTTGGCATGACAGATCAAAAACCATTGACAGATGATAAGCAATAAATATGCATTAATATCAACAATCACATTAAACAGAATATAATTAAGACATTACATAACAATTAAAGAGGACACGTTATACCTTTTGGCTTTTTCCTGGTCCTTTATTGTGTTATCTTTTTTGTGCATGTAATAGGTTTGCAAAGTGAAAAAGCCCACAAAACTCTACTCCTGAACTGCCTGAAAACAGCTCGATTGTAGTCCAGCCTTTACTTCCATAATTTACGTACCTCACTATGTAACAAATGTCATAATGCTCGCCTAGCAGCTAGTCAGGCTTACCCTCAAAGAAGCACACTGAGCTGCTGCACACACAGTGACAAGACATCTACCTGCTGCCTCCCCTCACCCCCAACATCCATACCAATCGTTAGGCAGTCAATTATGTAGAGACAGTGCACAGTCAATACGTTACGTATGAAAGATAAATTTGTTACATATTAATAACTTACTACTCTGAAACTCTTAATCCAGTCCATGTTGCAAAGCTGGTTTGGAAACATGTACAGTTGAACCAAAGCCCTGGTCAACAGCTTGTCAGGACCCACCCTACTTTGCTTCTGATTGGCTAGTAGTACTTAACTAGGAGACTGATATAACTAATTCACATAGAAGTGAGATGCTTCACTCCATAGCTAAAACAGAGCAGTCAACCCACAGGGTGAAAAGAGGTGCTGAATCAATGTGCAGTATGACAAAAATATGGTGTTTTTTGAAAATTAAACCTTGTAAACCTATTCTTGTACAACAGCTGAATTAAATTATGAACCTGAAAATGAACACAATATGACCACTTCAATATGAACTGGCAACATGTCCAGAGTGTACCCCACCTTTCACCCAATGACAGCTGGGATTGGGTCCCGCAACCCTGCACAGATTAGCATGTATAGATAATTGATGGATGGATAACAATTAATAACCTGGGCTGTAATACTGTAATACTTTTATAGATGTACTCTCTGTAAACATTTACTACAGAGCTTCTTTCTCTTAATGTATGACAGTCAACATATTCTGCAGCTAATACTGCACACTGACTTGTGCCCCCACAGATAAACTCAGGATACAAATTGTTTATTTTTTCAAAGGAAACTTTTCTCACACTTTATATTTCTCACAGTATAGTAAGAAGTGTGATTCTGTCTCAGTCTCTTTTTTATGACAAAGTGAACACATCCTGGCCTCCCTGGGTAGCCTGTTCGGCCTGTCACGGCCGGTTTCTATGGCCAAGCT
This sequence comes from Micropterus salmoides, assembly GCF_014851395.1. Classification (NCBI taxonomy): domain Eukaryota; kingdom Metazoa; phylum Chordata; class Actinopteri; order Centrarchiformes; family Centrarchidae; genus Micropterus; species Micropterus salmoides. The sequence goes on from NW_024044348.1 coordinate 26,663,737, forward strand.
GTGTCCGCTTTTTCTCTACATTGTTTTATTTCGTTTTCCTTAGTTTTCTATCAGTCACTGTGGTCATGTACTCTCTGTTTATGGCCAGACAGAATTCTAATTTACTCAGTAATTTGGTGTTTCGTTGTAATATTTGATATAATTTTCTTTTTGTTTTGAGATGATTTGGTTGGGCCAGACTGTTTGGTGTCTGTCCTGAAGCCCTGGTGAGCGCAGGCAGAGATGACTCTTATCTTTATTCAACCCCCTGACACTGAAGGGCCTTGAACTGGTAGAAGTGGGAGTTGCTAGATAGGAGGTGTTTATAAAATTAGATTTGACTCATTTTTGAATTTTAATCATTGGCCAAGTTCTGCCCTGCATAAATTATTGGCTCTGTATCTGTGAGAATACAAGACCATGGCATTAATGTAAGAGTAGACCTATTGAACTCCATGCAAAATAATGGTTAGTCCATGGCATAGTCCATCATCAATTGAATCTTTGAAAGTAATTCTTTGGTTTTCAAATATCACATTATCTAAATGGACCGTTCATCATTGTGATCAGGACTTAATGAGTTAGAGCAGTAAGAGCAGTTGTGTTTCAGTGTGTGTGTGTGAGAGGACGGGGTGAGACAGAGAGAGCCAGAGGTTAGTAGGAGAGGACATGGAGCACATCCATTCCCTGAGGGGTCTTTATTGGCTCATCCTTTCACAAAACTACATTTTCCCTCTTAAATAAAGCTTTAGAAAACCAGGCCAGGACATTCTCTTTTATCCACTCTTCACTCTTACTGTTGCCTGTAGCAACTTCATACATGAGAGAATATCAGCTGTTAGAAATTAATTTTAAAAGAGATTTAAAAACTAGTACAGATTCTCTGGGATGCACTGAAGAGCTAGTTTCTAGATTTCAGTGCGTACTCTCAGCAGGCAGGACACTGACTGTCCTATTAATGAGATTATGATTACATGCTGAGTCAATTTACTGTGCTTGATTTGGATGTAGTACTCAGATGCTATGGAGATTTTTTTTCTTTTCAACATTTATTTATTTTGCCAAATTGTCTAACAATAAATTCTTCATTAGCATGAGTGAAAATGTTGTTATGGGAAAAAGGATCGTTTACATTTATAGGCTTTTGACTTTGTCGCCTAGTGAAATCAGAGGGGTTTACTGGTGGTTACTGCAACGTTCAGTAGAAAGTTAAGTATTCTATCAGATAATGTTTAGAAATATGCAACATGTGGCTTATATTTATCACATTTTAGGTCCTTTTGCAAAATGTTCATTCTGAGAACATTTACAGTTAGCTGACACTTTCATCCAAAGCGACTTAAAATTGCTATTTATCAGAGGTCACATGCCTCTGGAGCAACTAGGGGTTAAGTGTCTTGCTCAGGGACACATTGGTGGAGAAATCACAGTGGGAAATTGAACCCGGGTCTCTCATACCAAAGGTATGTGTCTTATCCATTGGGCCATCACCACGCCCACTATGGAAAAGGATGGAAGAAGCAATTTGAAGTTGCAGACAAGGCAGAACTTTGATGAAATTGTAATGTTTTCTAGCTCACAAACTCTCACCAAGCCAGATGGATTAACCAGAGGACACAATGCATGTAAATTCGATATTTTTGTTTTTTGTCAAATTCTCTAAAGGGGAATGTATAGTAATCCTGTAGATAATTCTAATTTTCCATGTTGTGTTTTGCCCACTGGCCAGTTACTAGTTATTAGTTATTAGTTATTTGCCATCTGAGTATCCTCTGAGAGAAATTGGAGTTTGCATGTTCTCCCCTTGTCTGCGTGGGTTCTCTCCGAGTGCTCCGGCTTCCTCCCACCGTCCAAAGACATGCAGACTAGGTTAATTGGTGACCCTAAATTGTCCTTAGGTGTGAGTGTGAGCCTGAGTTGTTGTTTGTCTATGTGTGGCCCTGCGATGGACTGGCGACCTGTCCAGGGTGTACCCTGCCTTTCGCCCGATGTCAGCTGGGATAGGCTCCAGCCCCCCGCGAACCTGTATGCCGGATGAGCGGTTGACGATAGGTGGATGGATGGAAGTTCACATGCAGATGCACTGACAGTGCTGTACAGGAGGATCTTACATAAATTACCCAGTAGACTGCTGAAGTCACATCAGTGGAACTGGGACAGAGGCCAGATGCAAGTACAAAATGGTCTATAGTGTCTTGCACTCCCTTAATTTATTTAAAAGTAATTATTCCATTACACTGTAGTCATTTTAATTAGCAGGAACTTAAAATGAAATATACTTTAATGGATGACTATGAGTGCAACAATAAATAGTAACCTTCTTATTTGTCTGAACTGTGAGCAACAGCAATCCTTAATTTCTTTCAATAGTAATATATGATTAATATATATATTATTCACCAGGAAAAACATCAAGCCATCTGCCCCAGTCCCTTCAGGTAACACCACCATGCCCTCAGGTGGCATTTATAGGAAGGAAAAATATATATTCAATATCGTGTCATACCCATTCACCACAGAGTAACTTTGTGTAAATGAAGCAACACTTCAGCCATTTTTTAAGTTTTTATTTTCAGTCTTATCCCGCCGTATTTTTGACTGGACTGCAGCAAAGTGGGGCTAGCAATATATAAAGCTGACTTACTGAGTGATAAAAGAACACCACTCCTCATCATTGAAGTTTCCCCATTGGCTGTTCTTTACAGTGGTTCCGGTGATTCACTGCCACTCATTCCAAATCCATTGCAAGCTAGCAAGAGAATATTCTGCTGATTTTGGATTGGCTTCTAATTTACATTATAGACACTGCCACTGAGCCGTGTAACAGTGTGGCCAAAATTTAGTACACTGACCATACACAGTCCATCCAAATACTAGGTTCCGACCTAGTCTTCCTGATTAACTATGACTTAAATTATTATGTGGAATGTGAAAGCGGTCACTTAGTGACAAACCCATGGAAAATTATCACCTGACTCTGCAGTTCCCCTCAGCTTTACAACGCTTTTCTTAGCATCTTTCTCTTAGCATCTGGTATCAACTCTAACTTTCCTTCCTGCCAGACAACCCCACTGTCTTGGCGCAGATCACGGACTGTCTCTCTGACATATTCGCATGGATGAAGGCTTGACACCTACATCTTACCCATAAGACTGAACTCTTGGTCAGTCCAGCCAAGCAATCTATCCACCATAACATTAAACTAAAACTTGGCACCTCAACATACACTCCAAATTTGGGTGTCATGATTGATGACCCACTGTCTTTTTCTGTCTCTCGGTCGTGTCGCTTTGCTCTATACAACATATAAAAAATCACGTCCTACTCTACTCAGTACGCCACCCAGCTTCTGGTAGAGACCATGGTTATCTCTCGCTTTGACTATTGCAACGCCCTCCTAGTGGGTCTTACAGCATGTGCGGTGAAACCTCTACAAGTGGTTCAGAACGACTCATGTCACACCATTACAAAGCGACCTTCACTGGCTACCCATGGCCTCCTGAATAAAATTCAAGTCACTAATGTTTGCATACAGAGTGACTACTGGGTCTGCACCCATCTATCTAAACTCTACAATACAAGCTTACGTTTCTTCTCGGCCACTGCACTTCTCCAACGAACGCTCTAATTTCAAGAAGCTCTTGAAAACTCATCTCTTCTGAGAACACATCTTCTTATTACACCTCTAACCCCTAACCTCTAACATGCACTTCATGTGCTTTTCTTGTTCTATCTCTTTACAATTCTCTTGTAATAAATTTGTTAATTTTTACTTCTTTCCCTAGTTATTTACCCCATTGATGCCGGTTGCACTAATAGTTCTTAATAATTTATTTAATAATTATTTCTGCTCTTATTAGTATCTATTGTCACTTGTAGATTTCTTACTTAATTGATGCTTGTATGTTGTTCCTCAAATGTAAGTTGCTTTGGATAAAAGTGTCTGCCAAATGAGTAAATGTAAACCTTTTTGCTGATTATTTTAGCCTTAGGGCCAGCAACTTAACTTAGATAGATAGACAGACAGACAGATAGATAGATAGATAGATAGACAGATAGACAGATAGATAGATAGATAGATAGATAGATAGACAGACAGAGTTGCTGCAGTACACTACTGACCTTGTGCAGATTTTTTCCAGTACTGATTTCTGCTTCAGACAAGCTAAATATCTGTGTGAGTAATTAAGCCAGTGGTTTTATTACCGGCCAATTAGCCTCATACCCACTCTGTCTGAATCGCCCGCTTATCTGTTCCTGTGTTTGCACACACTCTGCATAAATGTGCTCATAGACACGCGCACACACGCACACACACACACAGACACACAAACAGGCACAATCAGTATAAACTGTTTAGTCCGCATCAGCATGGACCAGATAGAGAGCATTGCACTAAGTCTGTTTGCTCTCCTTTGGTGCTAACAGCTAGATAACACTAAATACAATCACCGATGTGACTGGCTTATCTTTCAGCTGTTATTGAAAAGTTGTTGGAAAAGTTCGACAGCTAAACTATAGCATTTGTAATTCCCAGGAAGTCGAACCACAGGGGAAGCAAAAAAATTGATCCAGTAAAAACTGTTATAAACTAAATTATCAACAAATCATCAAATTTCACAAAACAAGCATGATTTAAAGTACAGAAAAGCTTTGCTAGATTAAACATAAACTGCTTATTTTCTGTCTCCCTCTCTGTCTCTCTCTTCCCCTGTGGGCTCTTTCTCTTTCTGTCTCAGCTATGCCTCCTTGCATGTTCTGGTCTGTCGGTTTCTTTCCCAGAGTATTGGCTCTCTCTTGGCCTCATGCTTTCTCTGTTTCTCTCTCCCTCACTGTCTTTCATATTCTCCTTTCTCAGAACTTTATTAGGTGAGATGTCGTCTGCCAGAGCATGGTGCTGGCTAGACCTGACTTGCATTTCATTGAGAGGCATTGTTATACCACCAAAATACTCCACCTCTTTGTGCACTTTACTGAAATGCCGGTCTGCTGCTGCCTCTACTGTTGAACTGTAGCAACAAAATTCCATCAATGCCAACGGGTAAGGGAGACCCCTGTGGTGAAGATGTTGAAGGCACCACTTTGACGAGGAATTGAGTGTCTAACAAGACCCAAGAGTTTGTGATAGAGGATGAAAGATTAAAATGCTGTGTGTTACATACTCAATGCTTAGCTAGACTTGTGTGGCTCTTTTTGGATGGAGACAAAGAAGGTTTTGTATACAGAGCAAAAAAAACATAGCAGAGTTAATGTTTTCAATATATTGCCTACCCTTTCTGTGGAACTTTGAACCAGATTGTTAAGGTTTCTGAATTAGGTGGTATGTACATATGTATTGAGGGAAATAGTGGGAAGGCGAAAAGAGAGCTGGAGGTGATATTAGAAATATTATTCTAACCTGAGGCACTTAGGCATGCTGTATAAAATGTGGAATAAAGCAATAAATCACTCAATGTCCTTTAGATATCTACCCAAGAGGGGAAACAAGATTATTTCTTTTGGACTTCCTGTCGACATTAGTCAAAATATTTTGACTAATGTGTTATAAGAGTTTCCAGCGGCCACTAGTGGTGCGGTTTTACGATTGCAACCAGGCGTGTGCTCATACGCGTGCTCGCTTGAACTCATGATCAAGCATAATCCGAAACACAACCAGTTCCATACAGAAATCCTGCAATAAACGCAGAAACACCAGCATGCAGGCTGTGGCTTTTCACACAGACGTGTTCTGGTTCTGTTACTTCAACGTTCCCGTCACAGAGGCAACTCAACACTGGCTATTTAAAGTTACTTCATTCAGCACAGCTAGCCACATTTCGGAAAAATCCTCCCGGAAAAAAGGCAGAGTGACAGAGGCTATAGACAGGCAGGGAGAGCTTCACACAACCAGAGTTGGACAGTAGCATCGCTACAAGTAGCGCCATTACTAGTTTAACTACATTTCTCAGTAGCTTGGCGGTAGCGTCGCTGTTTTCTGAATCAAATAGCTTTTCAGTAACGAAGCTCTTTTATTGAAGGAGTAGCACGGTAGCTTCCACACAAGCTACATTTTCACAAGCATTTCTGAAGGATCAGTAAGTGACACCACCGCCACACACGGACCTGAACGTGCAGCAGGCGGAAGCGCTTCCGTGTGACATCACGTAACGATCCTTGGGCTGATGTCTGCGACTTTACTGCTGGGGAATAAAGACACGCACGACTGAGTTTACTTTTTATTGTGATAGTTATTTTAACAGCTCTTGTGAGAATGATCAGGGTCCAGCCTGGACACCTCTTCCTCTAGTGAGGAGGAAACTTTGATATGTAGTGGCGGAAGCTTGTTTCCATGAGAATGAGATGAGAGATTTCTCTCTCTCTCCCAGGCCTATTGCCATGAATGTTTAGGCTGTTTAGGTTGCAATGTTGCCAGAGCACAAATTCACATAACAATAAAAAAAAATTAATAAACAATGAAATTACATTAAAATATGTCTTGCTTTTTGACAAGCAGTAGAATTTTTCAAAGGAACAATTATTAAAATAACAAACAATAATAATGATAATGATGTGATAATTAAACAACTTTATACAAACAACAATGGTTCTCCGTTTGTTGCATGAGGCAACACTTTCAGCTGCAATGATATGGCAGCAAGTTGGAGAGTTTCTGTGTGTCTGATTTAGCTCTCTCTCATGCACACACACCCTGGAGCAGGTTTTTAGTCTTTCTTCTTTTGCTACTGTGGAATGAAGTTGGTTCAATATAATCTAGCCTATACTGTATATATATATATATATATATACTAGAAAATTAAAAAAAATAAAAAGTAGCTTAGATGTAACTAAGCTACTTACAGTAATAGTTTTATCAGCTGCAGGTTGAACTAATCCATGCTCATTACATGATTACGGTACCTTTACTACATGTAGCTGAAGTGCTGCATCGTTAGCTCTTGCTGCTTTCAGTAACTATCTTTACGTAGTGGATCAACCAGCCTCTCACCTGAAGGTGGAGGTGAGATCAGATTCTGCCAAAGTGTGTGTGTGTGTGGGGGGGGTGGGGTTCCTCCCCTGGAGTTGGCCTTTTGACATGCAAAACTAGAGACATCGCCTGATGTTTTGGTAAGGACCTGCATAGACTCAATCAGACATGCATCGCTTAAGGTTGGTGTATTCAAGAACCTTAATAAACCCCTCTCGCCGTAAAGGTGTCACTGGAAACACTCTGCAGGACCGCAAGAGGGCTGTCCAACCCCTCTCTCCCCCACAGGTTACCTCCTGACATCAAAAGTATCAGGCTGTCCTGCTTCACCCTGATTCCTTTCCCACAGGATGGTTGGGGCCATAAAACACCAATCTCTTCTTTTTCTAGCTGATGTGCAAATGTGATAAGCCAAGGTATGTTAAATCCCTGCCTTCTTGAGCCAACAAATGTTTAAACTGTGTTTTGTTCTGTTTAAATAATAGTCCTTGCTAGGTTACTAGTGGCATTTGCTTCTTAGTTTAGTAGTAATGACCCTGTTGTTATCCTTTAGTGATGTTTGAAGACTAGAGAATCATAAGAAAGTAATCTTGAAGAGTTTCCTAATTTCCTCAGCAACGTTAAATAGCCTATATTCCCGGGGCCTCGCAAACCTACAGCGAATGTATGTGTCTTATTTGATTTTGTTGTTTTAACATTATCCGACCGTTCTAAGCAACTTTTGACCCAGAAACCCAATCCTCGCCTCGAGTTGAATGGCTCCAACGAGTCTGGAGTGTGTTCCACTGAGCTATAGCGACACCAAACGAACTCAGAGTGCAAAGCCAGGGCTGACCACCCGTTGCTGCAAGCGTTTTCCCGCATAGGACTCCTGAGCAAATCCACCGGTTTGAACCCAGTTTGAGACGCCACTGGGGTGCCAGCCCAGCTGGGCCTGGACAACAACAATGAGCCCAACCGGCAGTGAGCCTTTGCTACGGGGAATTACGACAAAAGTAAGGCAAAACAAACCACATTCTGAGACTCGTTGGTGTCCTATAGTTGGTCCTCATCTGTAATTAAGAAACCCCTAGGTTATTTAAACTAAATTTGCAACACAATTCACGACCATTCGTTCCCTTATTCTCATAGAATATTCTCCCTCTACAATATCAAACTGAAATCCCATCGAGCATATTATACTGATCTTGGCTTATTGCATATTCTGTTCATTGCCTTCTGGTTTGTTTCATGTTTGACTGTTATTCCTGTAATATTCCCATATTTACTCACACTGTTGTACTCCCTTTAGTTAGTCAATAAATTTCACCTTGATCATAGTGATTTGTGTGTGTGTATTGTTTAGCATCCTGGGTCCTCAGATTTGAGACTGACTGATTAAATTTGAAAGTGATTCAATTTAATGATTTTAGAATAACTGAACCATTAATAACTAATGAATTACCAGAAATTCGTGTAATTATCAAGCTATACAAGGACCTAAAGCCTTGGGCGGACAGCAAATCTTTAAGTGGTGCCCTTCGACGAGAGCTTTATGAAGCAATATTTCTGAAATATTAATTTCATAATTTTATTAAAAATCATACGTGAACACGCTACATTTACTATCTGTGTATCTTTCACCGGAGGCTCAGCAATGTGAGCACAGCTAAATGTATTGGATGAAAACGAAACGGGTAGTGAGTTGGACTGAATATTATAACGAGATTGTGTCACACCTTTTAACACTTAGACTGCAGTAAGTAAATTTACTGTAGTGTCTCTTCCTCTGGGTTGTATATTATGTGGGTCATGTTAGTTACAGCGACTGAGAGGTGGAGAAGCTGTGTACCTGAGTATTAGTAAAAGGCAATAAATCTAAATTGAACATTTCAAAGCAAACAGCGGCAGGTCCGAGCTAATGTAGCATTAGCTGGCTGAATCCGACCCGGAGGCCTCACATTAAAAGCAGAATAGTGGCTGATGCAAGCAACGGAGAAAATAGGTGTGTGCTTCATTTCTAAGTGAGTTTTGAGCCCATTGACAATAAGGCAATGACAATTTGATTTATTAAAATCAAAAACTTACTGTAGCTCCTTTAAAGGAGAAATGAAGCATTGAGTCAAGTTTACATGATTTACAAGATGGATTTCCACTATAATCATTAATCATATAAGAAACATGACAAATGTAAATATATAAAACAAAAAAGAAACTTATTAATAAAATTAACTTATTAACTTATTAGTAATTATATTTTTATATTTTTCGCGGCAAGGGCGCCACCATTGTACAGTACTATAATCTGTGACGTCACGGGGTTGGTTGGCTTTAAAGGGTCTGGGCTGAGTTCAGTAAAAGCGCAGTGAAAGACAGAGCTAGTGAAAGATAGAGATAGCGATAGAAAGAGGTTAAGTTAGTGAGACATTGAAAGACAGGTAGCTTAGTGGAAGATGGAGATTGAGGAGCCACAGGACAGAAGAAGACAAAAGGGAGGCCACTATTGTATTGCTCCTGGATGTAAAAACGAGTTTTACAGGGTCAAAGCCAAGGACAAAACAGTCCATTTTCTGCCGCTGAAACGGAAAACTGTACTGCTGCGCTGGCTAACGGCTCTGAAGAGAGAGAGCCCTCCGATGGGTGCTGACTCCAGGGTTTGCAGTGAACATTTTCTGGAGGAGGATTACGATGAGGAGAAGACCTTTGAGTTTGGTAAACTAGTTGTTTAAAGCCTGAAGTTGCTCCGTCTGTTTTCAATTTCACTGCCTATAATGTGTGCTCTACTGACCGGCCAACATACTCTGACAACAGCGGGACAGAGGCATCAGTCGGCTGTGGGGAAAGGGCGCTAAAACGTGCCAGCCAGGCAGGGAAGAGATAGGTAGGGCATTCAGCGACCCACAGAAGTCAGCATCAAAGATGCCCACACCAAAATAAAAAATAAAAAAAATATTCACCAACATCTATTATAGAAACGTAGCTGATCATTATGAGCGTCTCTCTCGGTCCAAACAGCAGCATTCATAAACACGTTACCCCTCCCAACCCATATGTATACATACACACACACACTGTGACGATATAAATATGACTATAACATGACTGTAATATACTCTTTGACATTAATGTTAATAGTTGTTAAATGTTAATAGTTAATATGCTATAACATTAGTTAAAGTCAGATTACTCATGTAGTAAGTTGCATGATTGTCCATAGATGTTACAATTAACGTTACAGTTTTGTACATTTGATCATCACAAATAAATCTCTCACCAGGGGAGAAATAATGGGCACTAGTGAGAAAAAAAATAAACATATATATATATATATACACACACACATCTTTTTTTTTTTAACATCCCTCAGAAGTGTAACAAACATTCCCTACTGTTACTCACGTTACTCTTATGTTAATAAAACACCAAATAAAACTCACTTTCACTGATTGAACCAACACTACAGACCATAACAGGTATGGACATTGAACCAAAAATAATTACCCCCAACCACCACTGCAACAAAACGTCTATACATGGTTAATGAATGAATAACACAAGAAACAGTGTTTCAGTATAAGATTCTTTTATATGCTTTAAACCTATACTCAGGATGTAAGTACAAAGTATTCCATGATAAGGCTGTCAATATCAGTTGGGTACCTAAAAACAGTAAATGTGTTTACAGGTTAGGCAGCCATGCATGCGTCTGGTGGCCAGCAGCAATTTCCCAGAAGCTGACATCTGTAAGGAGATAGACCAGGAGACAGGCAGTGTCCACACCCTCTCGACAGTCAGTTTCAGCACCCAGACTGATCCACTTGAACAGGATACAGAAGAGGGAGGCAATAAGCAGTACATTTGCACAGGCACTTTGACGGATGACATAGTTAACAACCACATATTACAAAATTACCATTCATATTGTACTTCTGTGGAAGGTCTCTCCCCAGCTACGGCACTGTCATCTCAGCAAGATCTGGACCTTAGCAGTGAGGGCTGTGAAGAGTCTGAGGTAGAAAGTTTAATGGAAGAGAGTCAAGATAATCCCAATCCCAAGCTCTTTCATGTGTGTCATTGGGAAGGCTGTGGCAAATGTTTGGTGAGGGCACCGACAGTCTCCAAAAGTGGATTTGGGCTTAGGATGAATACAGAATGCATTGATGGCCATGACTATATGTGGCATTCTCAGCCTTTAGTTAGAGGAATTATGGAATGCAATGTTTCTGTCCCTGCTGCTGTATTTGTCACTGGAAATGAATGCAGTCCATTCATGGAGGTGTGCGACACCATTGGCCTGGAAACCATCTCAAAAAGACAGTGGTTCAACATACAGAAGGCCTATGTCATCCCAGAGGTCAACTCCCAAACCCCCAGTGGGTTTAGCACTGCAGAATGACGTTGGTAATGTAATCTAGCACATTAAATTATGTATTATTTGTATCTGCTATCAATTACAAGAGTGTGAATAATTTCTGTCAGATTACAGAATATGGCTGCTGTGTAGTGATGATCTCAATCAAAAGTTATTGACAATAAACCTGGCCGAATGTAGGAATATTCCGACATCAAACTGTCAACAACACCACGGTGTTTTGACCGCGGTATCCCAAACGTTGTTTTCATAACATGCTGCACAACGTGATGTAAACAAACTATGCATAAAATAGTTCATCTACCATCATATAATCATGTTAAACCTCTCATACATGTTTGCATCACACTGGCTCGTTAACAAGATGCATGTAAGCTGGTCGAACCAGCGAACAACTAACGTTAGGTACAGTCATTGTTAGCTAACATCTGTAAGCATGAACTAGCTAACGCTAACTTAGTGTTTAGCTAGTGAAGTTTATTAGTAACGTTACCAGACAAAAAGACGACGTCTAAGGTTATATGTTAACAAACTACACATGGAAACATTGTTCGCGATGTCTGCCATCATATTGCTGTCTCTTGTCAACACCGTGTAACATGTATTTGTTGTATTGCACACAGTTAACCTTATCGGTCCACTCAGCGGCGGTTAAAGCTAGCTTGACTTACCAGCTGTTGATGGGACGCTCCAGTGTCTCCGCTCTGACATCCTTCAAGGAAAGCATTGCCACCTCCAACACATCTACCTCCCGGCACAGCATGGTAAATGTGGGCACCATGGTGATGCAGGATTGACCACGCAATACATGGTCAAGATCAGCCTCTTGACAGCAGATGGACTCTGACATGGTGGGCATCGCAGTACAACAGCCACACTGACACCAGGTAGCGTTGCCAACCCGCTCTTCGCCCCAAACCACCACCGGTTGTTCGACATAGCAACGTACCACTGCTCTGTTTCCACGCCATATCGGCTCAAATGGTCAATGGGAGACACGGGCTCAAAAGGTCTTTCAAGTTTGTCTTCCTCCATTTCAAATCAAGTGCGTATTCAGTCCGGTCCAGGAACGCTTCACTCTCTTCACTCACCAACGGAACCAACCAACCCCGTTACGTAGGCTGTGATGTCACTCCAAAATGGCGATTCACTTGCTAGATGGCTAGAAATTACGAAAATAATTTTGTCATATCTGTGGTTTTAACAACTTTTTAAAATAAATTTTAATGCAAGGTGATTTTTCTAATATATGTAGCTACTACCAGTGCCAAAACATGGACATTTCATATCCCCTTCAAGGTAAGCCTCTGTTGTAAACAGAGCACAATGTCCAAAATGGGTTTTGTTTCATTGTTTTTATCCACACTAGAGGTGTGGCTCTAGGGATGGCAGTAAGTCTGTCTGGCATACTTAACCAGAAAAATCTCTACATTTACTAGATGGATTGGAATATCTAAAGTTTGGGGTTATGACCAAATTAATGCCAGTGACATTCCCATTAGCCCCTGTTGCACTTTGTGTTAAGTGCTAATTTGAAAATGCTAGCATGCTAACAAGCTAAAATGAGATGGTGAACATTTCGTTTCAACGTTTACCTGCTTAACATCAACATGTTACCACATATTTGTGAGCATGTTAGCCTTAAGAGATTTTACCTGAAAGCACTGCTTTGATACAGCACCACAGCTGCTAGCATGGCTGTACCTAAATAGTAATATTGCAAGAGTGGAAGAGAAAAATAAAAACACATTTACAACAAAATTTTCCTAAATGGTTCCACGGGTTCAACAACCAGTTCATAAAGTGTGAACAACGAGCATAAACAGAATAGCAAAGATGGAATGCTTATTTGCTGAATCAGATTGTTTATTAAATCTGTTGTGTATTGTCACACAGTAAACAACCAACACTTCTGCTTGTTTTAGCAGGGTACGTTGGTGGGGAGCTAATGAATTGAAAGAACTCAGTTGGGCTGAGTTTCTTTGGCAGCGTAGAGAGGACTACAACAGAACACACACACACACACACACACACACACACACACACACACACACAGTGGAGAGCACAGAGGGCCTAGGCTGTATATTAGAGGTTCAGAGACAAAGTCATGCTCACTGCAACACTCTGCTGTGTAAAGACACACAAAGATGGAGGGTGGAGCGAGGGGGGGGGACAACATCCGGCACTTTAATTTGTAGACCCTCTCAAACAAAGCATGTCTTAATAAATTGGAAATGGTATCATCCACAGAGGAACACAGCAAATACAGCAGAGGCTTGAAAGCAAAGTCATCTCTGTACAGCAGAACCTGGAACAGCAAGACAGTGCTTAAATAAAAATTTTGATGCGGAATCTGTATTGTTTTAAGTTTTTCCAGAATCACAAGAGAATCATTAAGGAAGTACTAGTGTATTGCATGTGTAGCTGCATGAGATTTGTAGGTTTTTCTTAGTCTAAAAACATGTCTGACACAGTGGGGTACTGTACATCAGGACTTGTTTAGCATTTGTGGCCTGGAACCAAAATAAAGAAAAGTTCTCATCCTCTGCCCCACAACCATACTGCTGCTTGCCAGCATCTGGCTCCATTTTAGTTCATGATTCAGCAACAAAGATACCCAATGGTTTCCTTATTTACTCTACACGCACTGCCTCATTCAGTCTTTTCAGGAAAAAGGTCACGGCTGCAGTAATCAATCAATTTGTCAATCAATCAATATGTTTGTCTGGTATTAAAGGCTTGCCTACCACCTCAGACAGTCACAGGGGAGTATAGGTCAGGTCTGCAGCATAAACCTGTAGCAGGTTTACAGGGGCTTAAGTTTTTCAGTAGGGTAGATGTGGGATTGTCAGCCAGTACAAACACAATTTATCCACATCCAGCCTCAGCCAGTACCAGCACGGACCGATGTCCAGATGTCTTTAGCAAGTCCCACAGACTTGCACTTTTAAAACCAGGAACTTTTTTACTTGAGTAGTATTATCTTGGATGACTTTTACCTTTACTTGAGTAACATTTTTCGTGTGGTATTTGTACTTTTACTTAAGTTTGAAAATTGATTACTTCTTCCACCACTGGTAGAATAACAAATTTTACTTTTTTCTTTCTTTCTTCCTTCACAATTTCTGCCACACTTGTGTCTTGATAAATAGAATATTATAGAGTATGGTAAAGATATCCTATGAAATCATAACATGAACTTTATACTTTATTGAACATCATGAAGAACAATAACTGGCTTTATAACTGAACTAACATCTTGCCCAGAGTGTCACTTCAGGGCAATCACAATGTGTAGATGAGTTAAAGGCATTTTTTAATTCTAAATGTATTTGCTGTTGTGACAGGATGTTGGTGCAGAATGTATTACAGTGATCAGCAGTGACAGATTGGTTATTAGAAGGATTGGGCGAATTCCTAGTGGGTTGGTTTTGTTTCAGGCTGTACTGTGGACTTTGTAATGATACCGTGTCTCAGTACAGCCTGAGCTGATAGAGCTGTGGGCAACGTCTCTGTCTTCACATACAACATACTCAGACACACACTGTTAGTGTCCAAACCAGGATGGGAATAGGGGAATAAATAAGCAAATCCACTGAAAGTCTTAGGAGTGGCAGTATAATACACTTGGTATTGAAGATAGAGAACAAAAGAAAAACAATATGAATAAAAAAACGTAAGTGGAGCAGGGTGCAGCTGTGTGCTACACTGGACGTTACAAAAGACAACATTCTACAATTCCACCTCATACTTTATTTCTTACTCAACAGAAACTCTAAAACTGTGCAACGCTGCATGGTCTGTTACACATCTCCAGCAATGAACCCATTAAATATATACATTTTGTATTTACTTTTTGAAGTTCAAAGTTTTAGATGTCTTCTTTTAATTATCTTCCTACTGGAACCAGGAAATTGGTACATTGCTGAGTTAACTGTACAATTACAGCAAAATATGAACAACCATGGACATGAGATTTGAAAAAGGCTGCCTATTTCAAAGTGAATACCATGGGCAGGAAGTGAAACAGTGGGGTTTGCCAGTGAGAAAAACTGGAGCTTGCATTTTACAATATTTGTTTATGCCAACATTGAAAGCTGAGAAAAAAAATTAATGGAGTTCATTGTTTTGGTTTTCTGTGCTGTATGGTTGCATCTCACTGCTCTCATCAATCCCTTTATATAAAACCACAGCAGTCACTTACATCTAATCTCTCTAACAAAGGCTGTACGCTACCTGCAAGACATAAAACAGCAGAGAGACAAAATAAAGTGTGACTGCTATAATGTGGTCACTTTTTGGACCACACCACAATTAAAATGTAAGTGAACATTTACATTGGTAATGTGGTGAGAAACAAAACTCCAATAGGTTCCTGATGTTGCTCTGTGTTTGCTAGAAGCAGGTTGTTGTTATGCCTGGTAGCTGTAGTAGCGTAGCCATTACAAGTGGTTGGGCCGATAATACGACAGGGCTTTGTTTCTGTGAGTTTACCTTGGCATTTAAATTGGTTAATGCAGCTTTAAATAAATAAGGCTACAGGAGTAACGTGATTTATTTATTTCTGTATTTTTTTGGTTCGACGATGTGTGCAAGGAATTAACAACTGTAAATGTATTCAAGTTAAGTTGAGTGAAATTTATTGTTATTGCCCATTCAGCATTCTACATTTAAATAAAAAGGTTAGCAGGCTATTCATGTGTGCAATGTATTTGGAGTTTGTAGGCCTGCTTATGTGTTTGTGTGCTATAGTTTCTTGATTTCCCTGACCTGTAGCTCCTCTAACCTCTCAGCCTTAAAATAATTTATTAATGGACCAATGAAGTAGAAGGAAGACTGGGCCAATTAATACTGAGAAACAAAGCTGGCCTGTGGGAGAATGAGGGAGGGAGTTGAGGTCAAGGTGTTTGTGCGTGCGTGTGTGTGTGCGTATGCGTGTGCGCATGTGTGTGTGTGTGTGTGTGTGTGTGTAAGGAAGTGCAGTAAAGTGGGGAAGGGAGAGAGGAGGGAAGAATGGGAGAGGAAGAGCAAAGGAAGAGAAGGGAGAATAGAAGAGGAGAAAGGCGGAGAAGGCACAAAACATGACAAAGTGGAGAGACACAGTAAAAATAGATAATGAAAAGTAAAGTGAGGGAGTAGAAAGAAAGCCAGGGGAGAGGAAGGGAGGAAAACAAATTGAAATGGGTTAGAAGGAGAACAAGAGGTACAGGAAATAAAAGAAACAGTAGTTACGTACTGTAACTCCAGATTCTATAAGTATAGGCACAGCTCTCTAAGGCTATCGCTATTGGGTTTACCCCTCCGTGCGCCTGCGGATAGGTGGCCCAGCAGCTGCATAGAAGCAGGCGGAGTCACGACAGTGACCGCATCAGCTGCGCACAGAGCAGGGCCGGCGCGAGCTCCCCCCCACCGTCCCATGGGAGAGGGTGCACCGCACACTCACAAGGGAAAATCACTCAGTACTGAGTAAGACAGCGAGAAACAGGAGACATACCACAGGTAGAAACGGACGAAAGAGTGAAATAGCCTCGCACAGACAGGCACTGCGCCGACAGGGGAAGTCCCTTGTACTGCTCCCTGTAGTGCATAAACAGGCACTGCGAACGGCACCAGGCGGCCAATACGCGCCAAGTAACAGCACACGCACTGGGCAAAGGAGGTGGGATGTAGCATCATCCTCAGACCCATGGGGGGGAGGAAAGAAGCCCGAGAGAGTAATCACAGGCAACTGAAAGGATTTGGAGAAACTCTTAAGCATGAATGCAGGATTGGGGCACAGGACAGCCGAGCTGCCGTCACCCTGAATCCTGAGACACGACGGAGCTGTAGAGAGGGCAGACAGATCGCTGACCGTCCTGGCCGATGTCAGGTGACAAGTAAGGCAACCTTGGCCGAAAGAAACTTCAGGTCTGCCGTCTCTAAGGCTCAAAAGGGGCATGGGTTTGCGTGTGTAAGACCCCTTCCAGGAAACGCTTCACCAGGGGGTGAGCGAACACCGTCCTGACACTAAAACCCTCGTGACAGCAACCGCTGGAGGCAGGGAAACCAGGACGCGCTCGTGCGCTCCGGAACCACCAGAATCACCGCCAAGACTGAAAACTGTAGGCGGTCCAGAAGGCGCGGGATCAGCCGAACTGGCGGAAAAGCATACAGCAGCTGGGGAGGCCACAGGGAGTGCGCGAAGGTGGCCACCCCCAGCAGGGGGACATCCCGCAGGCTCAGTGAAACCCACAGGGCACACTGAGTGTTTTCCCAGTTGGCAAACAGATCCACCTCTGCCACGCCGAACTGGAGCCAGATCTAGGCCACCATATCGGGATGGAGGTGCCACTCATGTGGGCGAGGGCCCCCCCTCCACATGATGTCTGCCCCTCTGTTCAGCACGCCAGGGATGTACTCCGCTCTGATGAAGAGCAGATGAGTGTGCGCCCACAGGAGCAGCCGCCTGGCCAAGCCCATCAGCTGTGCCGAAAAATTCAGAAAAATATCTGTACAAAGCGAAATGTCCGCTGTCGTGGGCTCATACATTTTCTGTGGGGAGGGGTGTGTGAAGGGACCTCTGCTTGTTGCTTTGAGCTTCAAGCTGCAGATTAGCCACTTGGCTAACAGCAGCTGGCTCACAGTGTGGGAAATGTGTGCTTGGTATGGCTGGTTCGACAGGCACAGACAGCATTTGTTCAACAACTTCCACAAAAGGAGCAACAAGATTTCACACAGCTACTTTTCAACCCATAGCTGACCAGTGGTCCGCTCTGACCAACGAGATCGACGAGCAGCAATGAAACTGGTTGCTAGATGTCATTAGCCGCAGCTAATGTGGTGCAACGTGGACACATGGGGTCTCCCTGGTTGGCTGATCCAGGGACAGACCGCATGTCAGCTACATGTTAGCTTACCGATAGCTACCTGTTAGCTCAACGTTAGCCTGACGGTGGCATCCTTGTAGCTTAACGATCGATTGCCTTGCCGTGGCAACATAGAAACTTTTACCAAAGACTTTTACCAGGAATCCACTGAATCTGACTACGACACGGTTTCGCCCCCCCCCCCCCCCCAACTACTCTTGTCTGGTGTCTTGATTGGTCAGTTTCCCCTTTTCTCTTCAATTCCTCCGTCTTTTTGCAACCTCTGCCATGACACCCAAATTGAAAATAGAAGGTTGGTTACATTGTACATGACGAAGAGTCATGTTGGTGTGTGACTTGGTGCTGTAAAGAAATAAGCCGTGAAGCAAAAGGATTCCTGCCTGGGTTTCCAATGCTTCATAGTGCAATACCAGGCGCCTGGTCTGGAGAGGCAATGACAGAGACACCATTCAACCTATTATGCTGTTTTTTAAGATTAAATTACTACATAATGTTTATTTAATTAATCACTGAATGCATTATGTGGTCTGAGTGTGTGCTAGGCTGTCGTGTCTGTGTTTTAAAAAGAAATCCCTGTGTGAGACTGAAATTACACTTCATGAGAGTTCTGTGATGGCAAGTCTTTATTGTCTAACTCAAACTGATAAGTGTAGTATATGGCTCAGTCTGGGATTGAAGTTAAGTCTGTTTTTCTCTGTCTGTTTTTTCATACAGTAACCCCTACTTTAAAGGTCACATAAATAAAGCTTTTCCTTGTCTAAAAATCAAGTGAAGACTCCACACATTTCAGTTTGGCTGTTTTCTATTCCTATGATTTAAAAAACATTTGGAATAATAAGGAGAAGACAGAGAAAACGCTGTCCTTTTACTCTTCAGTAGTGTCCATTCAGTTTTGCCTATAGGGCCGGGTTTTAAAATTACATTCATTTGTTAAAGAATCACATTCCTGCAGCAATTCTCTTTCTAACTCTTGAAAACAGATTTGTAATTCTTTCCTTCCTCTCTTCGAGTCCTTTATTAGGGGACCAAATAGTATTTGGTGTGTGAACACTGATTTGTATACCTTCAGCTCTAATTAAATTTGTTCTGGTAATACAGAAGAGAGAGCACATCAACAAATAAAAGTAAAACACACAAGAAGGGTGCATGCGCAAAACAAGATGAACAAACTTGCTTTGGAGCTAAATTGTGTTCAGATGTGCTTGATAAAAAAACAACAACTTTGCATGCTGAAAACGAGTAAATGAAAAGATTTGATTCAAGATTGTTATTTTTTTCCTACCTCTTGCTGTTATGTTCATTATGGAAATATAGATCACGTTACAAATGAGTAGAATGACTACAAACTGCTTTGAGAGAGAGAGTGTGCAAATTGAAGATGCAAATTTTATTCTAGGGACCATAGCTTTGTTGTAATTTGGTGCATTTTCCTCAGGTTACCTTCCAGTTTTTTATTATTATAAACCAGATTAAGTAATTATTATCCATTGTAAAAAAAAATATTTGCAAGTGGGAGGGAGCTTTGTCTTTTTACCAAAATGATTATATTCACAAGGTACTTAATAGAATGATGATTTTAAAATGAACACTTGTCTCAGCTGTATTACATTGTTGACTCAATCACAAAAATCCTAACACAAACTGGTTGTGAGACTTTTAAACCTAAACTAATAAAAAAGACTTCTATTCTTTCATCAGATAATCTACTGAACTTTGTGACTTTCTGGTCCCTTGTGGTGATACAGCACCCTAATAATGTTTGATTTGTTGTCAGGAATCTTTTTTTGCAATGTTGGTGACTGATGGCACAAATACAATTCCATCCCAGGGTGGCCATTTTTGACAAAGAACTATAGGAGAACACTATATTATTAGTAAGAGAAATACAACATTTTACCTCTTAGATAGCGGGAAAGTTTGGCCCATTATCAAAATACTACAGAATTTGAACTTGATTCTTTTGAGTGGACAGTAATTCACTAAGATGGCCACCGCCACCTCAATGCAGATGCTATGTCACGTCGCCCGGCTGACATCAGACCAACAGAGCAGAGCACCTCCTGTACGACTCCTGCCAGTTCACACCCTAATGAGAGACATTCAAGTCCTGTAAGTCCATCTTGTGTTGTCAGTTCTGTACATCACCACATCTCCTGCAGTACTGATCCAAAACCAGATTCCTTTAACCAGACAACTCCAGAGCATACAGACTTAAAGTGTGCTCCACAGTCTGTCTCCTCCACATTTGTGCTTCAACTACCCAAAGAGGACCTTAACTAGCAAGGACCACAATCAACAGGTATGATTAAATGATTTATTGATAAACAAACAGAAGATGTTTCATTGGCAGACTTTCTGGGGAAGACCTGGTCTGATTCTGAGAGACGGCATCCATCCCACTTGGGAAGGAGCAGCTCTCATTTCTAGAAATCTGGCCAAGTTTATTAGTGGACCAAATCCATGACAATCCAGAGTTGAGACCAGGAGTCGCAGTCTAACACTTCTCTGCCCTTCTATTTCAGCAGTTACCCACCCAAAACCCTACGCAATGTCGCAGTCTAACACACTTCTCTGCTCCTCCATTCCAGGAGTTACTTAGTGAAAACCCTATAGTGACGGTGTCTGCCCCCCGACCATCGAAATGATTTTAATCAAAGGTAAACAGAAGAGGAGCAGTGCATAAAAACCAATTCTCTTCACTTTATATATGCTTCCTTTAGGCAATATTATCAGTAAAACACTCCATAAACTTTCATTGTTATGCAGATGATACTCAGTCATATCTATCGATCAAGCCAGATGAAACTCATCAGTTAGCTAAACTTCAAATGTGCCTTCAGGATGTTAAAACCTGGATGACCTGTAATTTTCTAATGTTAAACTGAAGATAAAACTGAAGTTATTGTTCTAGGCCCCAAGCACCTCCGTGATGCATTATCTAAAGATATAGTTTCCCTTGATGGCATCGCCCTGGCCTCCAGCACCACCGTGTGTCACGATGTCCAAACTATGATTAAGCTGGGAGGGTCTGTGAGTGGATGATTGTGTTTTGTTACTTTCTGTTTTTGAGTATGTGAGGCTGGCTGGTGTGTTTTGGTTTTTCTGTCGCTCCGCCTTTCTCTCTCTCTTCCTTGTGGGTCTACCTACTTTCTACCTTGGCAGGTTGGCAGAAGGCGTGACTGGTGGGGAAGCATGGGGCTGGCTCACACACCTGTCTGCCAGACTGATTAGCACACCTGATTCGTATCATGTCTTTCTGTGCTGCTTCATAAGCCCTGCAGTTCTCCTCAATCTTCGCTGGATTGTTACGTTGTATACCGTAGGTCTCTAGCTTTGTGTTTTTGGTTAATCTCGTCTCTGTTCTTTGGATTTCTTAGTCTGGAAAGGACGCCTACCCTTGTGCCCATACCTGCCTGCTTCTCTGGAGGATTACACTCTGCCTGCCTCCCCTGCCTATCTTCGAGGCTGCCACGCAGCTATAATCACTTGCTCCCACCTTGTCTCGACTGGTCTTCAATAAACTCTTTAAAAGACCTCCCGTCTTCGTCTGCTTCTGGGTTCTGGTTAAACTATATCTGACACTGTGAGGAATCTTGGAGTTATCTTTGATCAGGACATGTCGTTTAAGTCTCACATTAACCAAATTTCAACGACCGCCTTTTTTCACCTACGTAATATATTGCAAAAATCAGGAACATCCTGTCTAAAAATGATGCAGGAAAACTAGTCCATGCATTTGTTACTTCTATGCTGGATTACTGCAATTCCTTATTATCAGGCTGCTCGAAAAAGTCCATTAAGACTCTTCAGCTGATCCAGAATGCTGCAGCACGTGTTCAGATAGGAACCAGGAAAAGAGATCACATTTCTCCTGTCTTAGCTTCTCTGCATTGGCTTCCAGTAAAATCCAGAATAGAATTTAAAATCCTTCTTCTCACCTACAAAGCTCTTAATGGTCAGGCACCATCTTATCTTAAAGAGCTCATAGTACCTTACTACCCCCACCAGAGCACTGCGCTCCCAGAATGCAGGGTTACTTGTGGTTCCTCGAGTCTCCAAAAGTAGAATGGGAGCCAGAGCGTTCAGCTATCAAGCTCCTCTCCTGTGGAACCAGACACCATCTCCACATTTAAGAGTAGGATTAAGACTTTTCTCTTTGATAAAGCTTATAGTTAGGGCTGGCTCAGGTGAGTCCTGAACCATCCCTTAGTTATTGTGGTGTATAACATATGTGCATTTGACCATTACAGTTTAAAATAACACTCTAGCAGCTGGATAGAGGCTCAGTGAACTCTTAAGGGGGAGTAATGATTGATGGGTGTGTAAAGAGTGAACCCTCCAATGGAATTTGACCTCTGACCCAGTGTTAGGGGGAGTAGAGAGTAGTGTGTATGAAGGGACTGAACCCTTCTATGGTGTCTAACAGATGTTTACACTTATCCTACAGCACTGTGCCCTTATATGGTATTTAGCAGATACCTAAACATGTCCTATATAAGCTGTGTTTGATGTACAGAGAGACAGAGTGGTTATCGGGCTGGGTCACTCTCCAAGCTGCTGCAGAGCTTGTAATTGATGCTGAATTCCTTGATGTAATAAACTTTTATGATCAAGAACAGTGTCAAGCGGATTTCTTCTCAACACATCATCGCAGCATTATTGTTCAGACACCACATTATTGTCACGGATTTGTGGTGAAGGCAGGGTTGAGCAGGTTGGAGAACCCAAACGCAGGATGCAAGGCAGAGGAGGTACAGTTCAAAAAGGGTTTATTGTAGAAAACAAAAGGCGAGCACACTTACTGGCAGAGTGGCTGGTCACAAACAAGGTAATCCAAAATCCAAAGAAAACAGGGAGACACGACGAAAGGGCAGACAACAAGCGATCACACAGCAACACAGGCGACAGACATGAGGCTAACGAGGCACAGGTAGGCAGAGAGAGCGGGGGAAAACAGAGACAGACATGCAGAGGGATCACTGCGGTAACATACATGACAAAGGTTACTAAACACTAGACGACAGACAAGACAGAACCCCAAAACCCAACAGACCAAAACAACAGATAATGAAACTGACTAAAAGTACAAAACATGACATGGCAGACAGGATCATGACAGTTATGCTGCTATAGGCCTAGACTGCCAGGGAATTTCCCATGATGCACTGAGCTCCTCTGTCCTCTTCTTTCTCTCCCTCTCTATGCAACCTCATCCCATTAATGCATGTTACTAACTCGACTTCTCCCCTTTCCCGTAGTCTTGTGCTTTCTCGTCCCTCTCCTCTCTCCTCCTATCACTTCCTGCAGGTGCTTCTGTCTCTGGAGCTGTGGAGTCTGGATCTGTGGTTGCGAGTCACCTGCTGCCCCCGTGTTCCTGCTCGACACCCTCTGCTACAACAACTATTGTTACTAGTCCTATTGTTATTATTGTTATTATAATCATTAACATTACGATTATTATCATTAACACTACTGTAAATATCTGTACCATTATTCATTCAGTCTATAGTCACATTACCTTTACTGTCTGTACCTCTGTGTGTATATTGTGTAGTCTCTCTCTCTCTCTCTCTCTCTCTCTCTCTCTCTCTACCAGTCGAGGAAGATGGCCGCCTACCCTGAGCTATCGTCCTGCTCGAGGTTTCTGCCTCTTAAAAGTTTTTCCTTGCCTCTGTTGCCTAGTGCTCTTGGTGGGAACTTTTGGGTTTCTGTAAATATCATCACAGAGTACAGTCTAGACCTGCTCTTTTATGAAAAGCGCTCAGAGATAACTGTTGTTGTGATTTGGCGCTATATAAATAAAATTGAATTGATGTATGAAGCTTGCAGTAGCTGAATAGACATTCGAAAGCACTGTAGGGAAGCTACGATAGGGAAATCCACCGTAGCACCCTGGCACGACGGACCCCCTTATAAACCTATGGAGAGGAAGAAGGAGATCAGGAGGCAGGGTAGAGAAAGGGGTGGGAGGGAGGGATGCAGTATATGAGAGCGAAGGGGAGGAGTTAGGACGTGTGGGTATTTATGGAAATGCTGGCGATGACATGCTTGATGTGTGGTCCCGCTCCTGAAACTCTGCTAATTAGCACCACATCACTAGCAAGGACCACAATCAACAGGTATGATTAAATGATTTATTGATAAACAAACAGAAGATGTATGAAGCTTGCAGTAGCTGAATAGACATTCGAAAGCGTTGTGGGGAAGCTACGATACGGACCCCCAAAAAGCTTCCAGTTATTTGAGAGAACATTGGGTGATCTGGGATCTGGAGATCTTAAATGTAGTGGTGGTACGCTTTGTAAGACCAAGAGCATGATCTGTATTGGATGCTCGGGAATGACACCGCGGTAGCCTGAATGGCAGCTCAGATCCTGGAGGAGTGACCAAAGTAATGGATGGGAGAATACCTTGCGAAAGAGTAATTTGGCAGAGCTGCTGGTAGAACCAGAATCGAGTAGCTACTAGACCGGTCTCGGATGATCTCACATGGTTGTGCGGTGGGATTCCCTATAGTTCACGAGGGTCTTAAAGGATTCAGAGATGACTGGACTTTGAAGAAGTAAGCTGGCCCGATTGACTGGACTTCGGATTGCTTTGGTAGAAAGCAGTATTGTTTGAGGAATGACTCAATTGCGGGCATGACACCGAAGGTCAAGCAAAGAGGAGATGCAGTGAAATGAAACCGAAGAGAGCGAGCATGGATGTGACATCTAAGGTTCAAGTGAAGTGAGGGATGCTGTAACCAGTGCAGATGGTGTGGATGCAGATGGACAGAGAGTCTGCTGTAAGAGGAAGGCTGCAGGGGTCTTGAAATGTCTCTTGATGTTGAGCACGTCTAAGAAGTTGGGTTATCTGAGAATACGTTTGGAAAAGAAGCCAGTGATTCCACTAAGATGGACTTCAGTGGAGTGTGTTTTGTAGCCACTGTGGGCAAGAGTGTCCAGCTTATGGCAAAGAATGTCGAAAGTGTGGAGGAAAAAATCACTTTGCCAGGTCCTGCTTTACAAAGAAAAAGGTACATGTTGTTGGGCAGAAACAAGAGGAAAGTGACAGTGAGGACGGAGAACCACTGTATATCGAAGCAGTAACACTAACTGATATGGACGGTAATGAGGATGAATGGATAGCACCTTTGAGTGTGGATGGTGTAACAATACCAATGAAAATTGACACAGGTGCACAAGTAAATGTACTGCCAAGAAAATACTTCAAGAAGCTGAGCATTAAGCCAAAAGTGAGACCCAAGAAATTGGACTTAAGGGCATTTAATGACCAACCGATCCCATACAAAGGTGTTTTCAGAGCTACTCTTTCAGGAGAGGGGCGCACCAAAAGTGCACTGTTTGTCCTAGTTGAGGAGGATAGACAGCCAATCTTAGGTCTAAAAGCAAGTGAAAGACCAGGGCTTATTAAGAGAATCCATGTCATTGATAGTGCTCTAGTTACCACTAGGGGTGCAGCAGATGGTAAGCAGACACATCTGCAGATTCCACCACTGAGATAGTGAGAGAGTACAAGGATGTATTCCGTGTCGGCTGCCTACCTAACCAGTACAAAATACAACTGAAAGACAATGCAGAACGGGTTATCCACGCAACAAGGAAAGTGCCATTGGCTTTGAAAGAAAGAATGAGAAGAGAACTAAAATCCCTGATAGGCAAGGGGATAGTGAGAAAAGTGGAGGAACCTACAGACTGGGTTAATTCCCTCATCATTGTGGAAAAAAAGAACGGAGATCTGAGACTTTACATCGATCCAAGAGATCTGAATAAATGGATCAAAAAAGAACACTACAGGCTGCCAAGTAAATCAGACATCACAAGCGCAATGGCTGGGGCACGTTTCTTTTCCAAGCTTGACGCATCATCAGGGTTCTACTAAATTAAACTGGATGAGGAAAGCACAAAACTGTGCACATTCAACACTCCCTTTGGAAGGCATTGCCGTCACCTGCTGAAAGTGCCACGCACCTGTCTTGAAGGGACAGACATTGGCATTTCTGATGGACTAACAAATAGGAGTAGAGCACAACTCACCCAGCTTTACAGCTGTCACTGGAAACAGCACAGAACACTCACCTTCCACTGAGACAGGTCAAGACCACATCGTCACGCAACGAAACCTAAAAGACTGACAGAAGAGTGTTAAGTTAAAAAATATATATATATTTACTGTTATAATGCAGCAAAGTTCTGTGCAGCTGGTGTTATTAATAGGCAGCAAGATTGAAAAAAAGAAAACAAAAATGGGAGATGTACTGATACTGACAACCTACAGAGGGTGCCGTTTAGCTGGTGTTGCATTATGTTGCATGTAAACTGAGGTCGAGCAATAAAGCACTCTTGAGAATGGCAGTCTGTGTGTACAGTCCAGTCAGTACACTATGTAATGGACCATCTTGTGCAGTCAGGTTAGTGGGTGATGGGAGCGGACGATGGGCATCCCGGTGCCTAATGCCTCTACTGGGTTGTTCGAGGTGTACGACTGGGGGCGCTAGCATCTCGTTGCTGGGGGCACCTATGGAACTGGCTGCTGTAGTTGCTGGAAGTGTCCAGCTGTGGCGCTGGCATCCCAGGGCCAAAGGCCCCTAATGAAGCCTACTGCTGTGGTTGGTAGATGTAGACGGCTGGGGTGCTGGCATATCCCAGTGCTGGGTACCTGAAGCTTCGGGAGCTGGATGGCGGGGTGCTGACGACTCGATGTGATTGTCCTGTGTGACGTAGGCTGCTGGCGCGGTCAACCCCGATGAGAGGTGAAGGCCTCGGAATTCTGGTGTTGGTTGACGTCCTGTTTTGCTTTGGTACTGACTTCTATGCTATCTTGAGATGGAGGTAATATGTGAACAGTCCCTTTAACAGTGGCGCTGACGTCACGGCGTGCGTAATGCGCAACCCGGAAAGAAGCTGGTGTTGACAGAACTGAATGCATGGCACGCTGACATGCTAGCTTGAAAAGTTTGCTGTATTGTCTGTACTCTAAATCGGAATTGTTACATTTTTAACCGTTTTCTGAAGTGTGGCTATAGGTCGTGTCTTGATTGTTCGTGAAGACTGTTTGACCCGGGACCTCGCTGTTGCGTGGAAACATTGTTATCAGCTGTTTGATGAGAGGCAGAGGATTCTTTTAGTGGAATGTTTCTGATTGTTGAGGAGAGTGGACCGTGGAAGGCGCATGGCGTTAAGACTGAACTCTGGGTATCCAGAAAACATGAAGCAGCCCATATCATCATCAGTGTGATGGCATGGTTGAAAGGTTCAACAGAACACTAATTGATCAGTTAGCCAAGTTACTTATTTAACAGTTAGGTGAATGGGATGACTGTCTCAACCAAGTTGCTTTGGCCTACAATACCAGCCATCACTCTACAACAGGCTTCACTCTGTTCTTCTTCACACGTGGGCATGAAGCTAGGATGCCTGGCAACGTACTGTTGCCTAACAACACACCATCTTCATCTACTCCAGGTTCCCCTGCTGACTATGTTGCACAATTGACCCAGAAACCTCTGTCAGCCTTCAGTGCTGCTTCATGGAACAGAGACTGTGCCCACAATTGGCAGAAACAACAGTATGACAGTGTCAAACACACTCCCTATGTGTCCGAAGACCTTGTGTGGTTAAATGACCACAAAACAAGATCTCGCTCCACACTGGAAAAGCCCCATTGAAGTATTGGAGTGCCTTGGATCTGATGTGGATTTTCCTGGAGTGACATACAGGATTCATTACCTCCTGGATCAGTCTGACGAGTCCCAGATAGTCCATTACAACCCCCTCAGACCTTACAATGCTCCTGTGCCAGATCGTGGACAGAAGACACCTGTTTCTGACTCATCTTTGCAACCTCAACTCCCTTGCTTGACTGCATTGTCAGGGGCTTTGCGATGCAATATCTGCAGCATTCAAGAGCTATAGCACTCCGGGCTACAGCAGTGCTCCGTCATCGGCCTCTCAGATCTTTACAGGCAGAAGCGCAAATCAAAATTGATACCAACATTTTATTGCACTACCTGCAGTGACACAGCTACACCATAGGTTTGTTCAGAGCTACAAAATTACCTAACAGGCTCAAGCAAACAAACAAGTTGCCAGTCTTCCATCACTCTTTTACAAGCACGTTTCTCTTTTATTACCTTTATTTCGTCAATTACCTCCAGCCCCTCACTAATAGGCTTAGCTACTCAGGCATGGCTAATGGAGACATCATCAAATCTCATGCTGACAAATCTGAACTCATGTCAACCTGGGAGAGCCTCAGAAAGACCAGTGCATGGTGGGATTCATTTGATCTCACTTGTCTCACTGGTGGACATGATGAAGAGAAAGTAGTCTCTATTAGGATGAAGCAGAAAATGAAGGGAACTCAGACTTACACCATGCTCCATCAGTAAACACACACAGCACTGTAGGGGGGACAGTTAATAAGTGTGTTTGTGTGTGTGTACTCTTTGACAAGGTGCGCAAGCACATGGTTCAGTGAACAGAAATCTGATGCTTTAAATTCACCCATTCATGGGTGCCCCATACCACACAACAACTTCTGTAGTCAGGTGTCACCAAATATTCTAGAGCAAAACTGCCAGCAAGTTAGGCCTGCACACACACAACAGAAGACCATCATTTTCGCTGAAACACAGACCCACACAAAGCTGAACCATTAACAAAGACACTATACAGGCGGCATTATCATCTCTAGTCGGGTAAAACTCCTGATTCCAGAGTGAAAACAAATGCCATGCTTACTGTAAAAAGACTTGAATGAAGACCGAAATAATAAACTCTATATTGATGTCAAAATGTATCTCTACAATAACTAATCCTCAATTTCATTGATCATTCCAAAGCACCAGTGTTAGCTAACAATTTGATAAAATAAGAAACTAGATAGCTAACCACTGACATTAACCTACAGTGTTTTCATTAGCGTGTGATGTGAGTGACACAGGCAGACAAGATTTAAGCTACCTGTCGTGTTCACTTCCTGAAGGCATTTCTGCTTGCCTGACAAATGTGACACAACTGAACTTTGTTTTATTGCCTACAAATATCCCATTTGCACAGGTTGCAACCCTGTTTACTTTCATCTAGACTCTACTCGCCCTCCTTCAAAAAAATGTCTATCCTTTCTATTCCTCTACCAAGCTCTCCTTTCCTTTTCTTTCCTCTCTCCTACTTCTGGTTCAAACTGCACCATACAAGCTAATCAGTGTGTAATCTCACTTTTAATTCTCTTCTTATTAACCTCTTGCTATCATTTGTTTTACCATTACCCTACCCACACACACACACACACACACACACACACACACATGCTTAATTTGCCTTCTGAGCTAAATTGCAGTTTATTTTCTCATCATGAGAGAGATATGCTCAGTTAATTACAGGGCACAAATGAACGTCACAGCAAAAGGGAGGAGGCAAGGGTGTCACAGACACAGGAAAAACAAAGGAACAGGCACAATTTATGGTGTTTAATAGCAATTGGTGAAATAATTTACAAATGGTGAGGCAGGCAGTCCCAAACAATGCAAACTAAAGGCAATAACCCAGAGTCTAAATAATCCATCAGAAAAGGAAGATAACATGAAGAACAGAGGAACATCTGCATGTTGTATATATAGATAGATGAAACAAGACACAGGTGAAACCAATCAGGGTGGGGCAAACAAGTGAGAAAGCAGGACATGAATGGAAACAATGGAAACAAGAGGAGATCTAGGTTGTAAAGTTAAACAGGAAACACAGAATGAATGAATATATGACACAAGGACAAAATACCACAGAGAACGAAGAATGAGAAAACAGCTTTGCATGCCACACAACAATGCTAAAGCCTCTTTACCCTTAAAACACATGTATGGCCATGTCAACCCTCTAGTCCAAATGCTGTACTAAATTATATTGCCTTCGGCATCATCAAAATAAATGTCTATGCACATGACATTTTGAATTTGAATACTTAAAACTCATTGTGGTACTTCTTATAAAGATGTCAGGGCCTCCTACAGATGAGTAAGATTAAAATAACTGTGACTTGAATTATGGCAGATGTTCTGCTCAAGGAATACAGTGAAGGTGTCTAAATAACACTGTTTTTCACCTGTAATTCCAATACCATAAATTATTAAGAGATGTTTTTAGAATCCACTTGTTTAATGGTTTGAGCTCAAAGGAAGCAGAGACTTTAACAGTTTATCAGCAGTTATTTTCCAGTATTTAGAAGACCTTCAGCCTTGCAGCAAGGACAAACACAACAACAGATATACAACACCTATTTATTTCCATAAATCTGTGTATTGTTTAATATAATCTTCTAGTTTAATTTAAAAATAACAAGTAAAGTCACATTCATTTAGTGATGCTCAATATTGTAGTCACAATCACTAAGCGGGAATGCATTGCTTATGATACAATTTTAATTGGTAGGTAGTTTATGACACATTCTTAACCTATTCAGAAGTGATAAGAGTAAATAAATGTAGTCTCAAATAAATCAACTCCAAACAATTCATGTTTTTACCTGGGAATTCTGATGTAGGTCCATAAATTTTAAATGAGAAACGAATGACTTTATTTGGTGTTATGTACACTGAGCTCTGCACAATTGCGGCAATCAAAACTGTGACAGATGTAATGATGGTCAATGACATTTTTAATGTGGTCATACTTTAATAATACAACATGTATTGATGAATAGCTAAAAGCTGTAAAATATTGTTTCTGAATGTGAAATATTTAGAGACAATAATGATTTAGTAGATTTTTAATCACCTGTTTCTCTATCCATCCATCATCAACCACTTATCCTGCAACAGGGTCGCGGTGTGGCTGGAGCCAATCCCAGCTGACATCGGGCAAAAGGCGGGGTACATCCTGGACAGGTCACCAGTCCATATCAGTCACCTGTTTTTATTGCAGTTTATTTCACATTGGATGTTAAACTTTACAATGTGCATAATATTTCACATATTTTTCACACTACTTATTATTCACTCTATAAGACTGCATTGTAATATGTAGATATAGATGGTAACACTTTCTATGAAGGTCATCGCTCTAATGACTTATGCATATATTTATAACACGATATAATGCGTCCATAATACATTATAACAATTGTTATAATCACTTACAAACATGCATTAGGCGCTACAGCAAAGTTCATAACGTATTATGACCTTTTGATTTAATGTTTTATAACTAATAGTAATACCAGTTTATGTCAA
Organism: Micropterus salmoides; assembly: GCF_014851395.1. NCBI lineage: Eukaryota > Metazoa > Chordata > Actinopteri > Centrarchiformes > Centrarchidae > Micropterus > Micropterus salmoides. The sequence goes on from NW_024044348.1 coordinate 26,695,125, forward strand.
TGTGCAGCAAGAATCTCCGACCATGTTCCATAACACATTATAACCACTGACTCTGCTTCGTTATGAATACACTTTAGTCACCATTTAGAATTAGTGATATAAAATGGAATAATAGCTTATAGTAATGTTTAAAGTTATATTGCATGTCTTTGTTTGCTTTAAGTAAAGTGTTAAAATATCTATCCCTGTATAATATATTACAGGTGGACATAATACCATATGAACTAATTATAAGACCTTATAACACGTCATTGTTTGCTTTAAATAAAGTGACACACATTTTGCACAGGAAAACAATTTTTATTTTTATATTATGAAACAACAGACTTAACAGACACACTGTGACCTACACTGCACATATCTTCCTGACTGACAACTTACGAAGTAACTTAAATATTTTCCTCCGCTAACTTTCACATTCTGCTGCTCGCTCTCTCTCTCATTCATAATCAATTCAGAATCTTCCATATCCGCATCGCAAAGAAGTATATATAGCTATACTGTACTATACTATAATGTTCAAGGAACGCAAATGGCGGAACCTTCAGAACTGCGGAAGTGCAGCACCCGGACAGTCGGATGTGTGCACATAACAGAGACCCGTGATCTCTGTTACTGGTCTGAGACCAGTGTTGTATTCGATGCATTTCACCGCTGCTGAATGAATGACCACGCTACTAAACTTTTACACGGTCATCAATATGACTGCGACATTGATTTTCACCGGCACACCGTGCAGCAACACTCATCGCTGTTTTGGTTCCTGTGTGCAAAGCGAGTGTGTGTGCCAGCGAAAGAGAGCGAGCAGCAGAACGGGGAGAACGTGACGGTGAAAGTTAGCGGAGGAAAATATTATAGATTTATTTATATTGTAAATATAAAGTTACTTAGTAAGTTGTCCGTCAGGCAGACATGTGCAGTGTAGGTCACGGTGTGTCCGTTAAGTCTGTTGTTTCCGCAACTGCTGGAAAAGTGAAGGCGGTTAGTGCTAGCTAACAGATCCCGGTCTGTAAAGCACGGTTTTGGCTGCAGTGTAACGTCTATCTAAATTAGTAATGGAGTAATGTTAATTAGTTGCGTGTCATAACTACCTAACTTGTTGAGCAATGAGAACAGCAGGTTGAAGCTAAACTGGTGTCCTGTGCACATACTGTATATCCTGCTAGTTAAGTTAAATTATATTTCAGTGTCCAGAGGAGTCAGACAACTGGTTGTTAAAAGAAGGACACTGGTGACCATGGAGGAGCTGAGGCTACTAAAGCAAATCAGGGATGTAAACTAGTCCTTTTAAGCAATTGAGGAGACATTTCTTTTGAATTTTAATGTATAAACGAAATGCTTAGTAATTATCCAGAATTTACACAGAAAAAAAAAATGCATCAAGATTGATCACCGCCCTCTGAATTGTAATCAAATCGAATTCTACTGCCCAAACAGTATTCCCATTCAGTTACTTTAAAATGTCTTTTAACGTTAACGTTTTGTGAAGTGGTTGTCTTTAATTGTCCACTGCATCTGTTAGGGCCTGTCCATAGGCTCGCCATTCATCTGTGACAACATCTGAGCCTCTTCTTACATGATGTTGGTCGGCAACAGGTCTTCTCTTGAGCGATCTTTCACCACCCTGAGAATGAGTTTTCTTGATGTAATTATGTTGTGTTTTTGTGCTAAACTGCAAAATGTTCAAAATTCATACAGATTGTTCGTAAAGTGAAGAAACATAAATAAAAATTGTTTTCCTGTGCAAAATGTGTGTCACTTTATTTAAAGCAATCAATTACGTGTTATAAGGTCTTATAATTAGTTCATATGGTATTATGTCCACCTGTAATATATTATACAGGGATAGATATTTTAACACTTTACTTAAAGCAAACAAAGACATGCAATATAACTTTAAACATTACTATAAGCTATTATTCCATTTTATATCACCAATTCTAAATGGTGACTAAAGTGTATTTATAATGAGGCAGAGTCGGTGGTTATAATGTGTTATGGAACATGGTCGGAGATTCTTGTCGCACATTGACATAAACTGGTATTACTATTAGTTATAAAACATTAAATCAAAAGGTCATAATACGTTATGAACTTTGCTATAGTGCCTAATGCATGTTTGTAAGTGATTATAACAATTGTTATAAAGTCTTATGGACGCATTATATAATGTTATAAATATATGCATAAGTCATTATAGCGATGATCTTCATAGAAAGTGTTACCATATAGATTATATTTTTTCGGTCTCCTGCTTTCTGAACCTACCATTATACCATTATGTTCAAACAGAACACTGACCATAAGTGAAGATGAGACTTATATCAGAGGGACATTTAATTCTCCAAGCTCACATAAGCAGTAGGGTATAGGTAGCAACAGAACAGCTGTGGACAAACCACCAGATAAAGCATATTTTATGTGGCCATAGCTACAGTATTTATGCTTCTTTATACACTATATAATAACAATGACCTGAAGTAGCAATGACCCATTCTGGACAAATGGAATTCCAATTTACCATTAAAAATCTAGGTCTTACAATAATATGTTTTCTGTACGTCATCCTTCCCTCTGCATTTCACTGCAATTTACCAGTAAAGGTTTTAGTATTCAAAGGGTTAACACCAGTATCTTGTCATGTTCCCATCTCCATGCATGACCTGGGAAAATACATAATTAGACTTATGATAGCTGCAGACAGTGGGGTGACAAGCCTAGATGACAAGAAATTAGCCTCATATGATAAAAAATTGACTTTTCTACAGGGTGGTATCATTTTCACACATTTAAACTCCAGATTAGGAACACATCAGAGGCTTGATTTGTCCAGCAGCAGGCGCAGGCCTGAAGAGACTATTCCCCTCTGTCGTCTGGGGTAAACCTTCTACCTTATTTTCATTTCCAATGACTAGAGTTAGAGGAGGAAGGCAGGACTTCAGGGGAACAAGAGACTTAATTGGCCAAGATGATGGCAACACACTTAAAGTTAGAAGTGCATGAGGCATAGATCGTACACCGGGTCAGTTCCCAGGTGAGAGCTCTGCTGGAGGAGGTTTAACAGTCTCAAAGCAATTTGCTGTGAATAGAGAAAGGAATACAAAGTGAAAGAGGGAGAGAGAATGAGAAAGTGAGAGAGACAATGGATAAATGATGGCGTACCATGTTTTCTGTCATCTATTTGCTCACAACTTCCCTCCTCCTTTTTCAATTTTCTTCCCTGTTCTGTCTCACCATATAGCCAAATTACTGCATGGAAGATAATTAGGCCACATTGTGTGAGACAATTCCCAGAACACTAAGTACTGCAAACTCTATGTAGTCTTGGACATTCCCTTTTTCTTCTTATCTTTTTTCGAGTTTTGAGTTATTTTTAGCTGCTTACAGTGCCATTTCACCTCCCTTCACACCATACATCCTCTGACTCAGACCACTTTCATATGACTACAGAACAGCCTTACAACTCACATGTGACCTCAACAACTCTCATGTGTCGTCAGTGGATGAGTTGTGAAATGTCCACAGCAAATTGCCTTGTACATGTAGATACGGGAGAAAGTTGAGACAAATTCTTTAGATACACTTTGCTCTGGTCAGTTGGGGTTAAGTTGGCTGTATTGCTACAATGAATGTAATGCTATTTTGATGCCCTTTTTAATCTTTTCTTTTGTTGTTGAGACGTTTCACTGAAAAACCACAAATGTCAACCCCACAGTGGTGCTAGAAGAAAAGTCACCAAAGTCTTTAGGTAATCATAAATTTCTGTCAATCTGTGTAGTAGATGTTGAGATATTTCACAGAATAAGTTATTAGGATCCATTCTCTGGGTACCATGAATATCTGTTCTTACAGTTTTTCTCAGTTGCTTTGGTACATTTCTCGAATCATCCTTAACATTTGCAAAACAGTAAGTGCATTTCTCAAAACAGGTAGTACAAACGGCACAACACAGTAGTTTACCTGCAAAAGCCCATAACTTGCTCAAAATCCTTAGTCTATCTCTCAAAAGCAAATCTTTAGGTCATTAAACTTGTCAGTGCCATCAGAATGACAAGTCCTTGTGTCTTGTTTATGAACAAGCAAGTCAAAATGTTTAGCCATCTTGTCAATATGACAGTGTACTCTGTAAGTATTTTCTGATGTACACTTTTGATAAGATTTTGATGACAATGATTGAAAATGCACAAGGCTGCACTTTTTTTGTATGGCATATATCACTTTCACCAGTAAAAAGTTATACATTGCAGGAGAGAGGACAGGAATCACAGCTATGCTTTTACTGTTCGTACTGTAATTTGTTGACAGAGCATGTCATTGTAATACAGAAAAGAAAGAGACAGGACTGTTGCATGGGATACACCCCTTTGGCTGACGTTCCGGTCTGCTGTATCACAGATTCTCTTCCACATCACAACAGATATCTTCATCAATTCAGGACACATTTACAAAAAAATTCAAATGGACATGTATAGAATGTCTATATATACATACGAAAGCCCTAATCAAATATTTTTTTACTCCGTTTATTCTAAAGAAACGCACCTGCCAGCCCCTGTATTCACCTATGGTTTGTTATCTCGTGATCACAAGAAAATTAATTATCCCGTTCTTAGGGGAAAACAGCATTTGTTTTATATATACTGCTCACTGTGTATTGTTACTGTTTACTGGTATTTATGGTATTGCGGGAGAATGGTCTGAGTGTTGCTATTGTGATGTTGTTGTTGTCTATTCCTACTTTGTTTATGGTCCGTAAGAAACAACACTTTGTTTAGCTATATACTTATCAGCAAATGATATGAATAAAGTATTTTAACCATTATACCATATTTTCAACCATTTTGCATGTAGTGACTAATGCAATGAAATTATGCCTAGATGTTTTGGGGGGTAAGATTGTTCAACAGAGACTGGTATAATTAATTGTGATCAGCATGACATAAGCAATTGATAATGTAGGAAACAGCAGACAGTTGTGCATAATCATTTGCATCAGTGTGTCAAGTTATTTGCAATTTGTTCAAAACAATGAGAAAGTGCTGATGTGCACAAGTGACAACATGATGTGGCGGTTGAACAATTAGTTTTGAGAATTTCAATTCTGATCTGAGAAATGCACCAAAGTGACTGAGAAAAACTGTAATTGTATGGAAATGTAACAGTTGATAATTTAGTTATCCTAATTAGAGTTATCCTTATCGCGTTAACGCATTAATTAATTCATGTAGACATTTATTTTATCTCACGTTAATTCAGTTTTTATTATTATAATTATTATTTTGAAAGTCTGTTTCTGACTGGCTCTGAATAAACATACAGTCAAACCATTGGTCACAGGAGGGGTGGTATGTTAATCAGTCTGCAAATCACCCACCCAAACAAGCAGCGGAGGGAGGCTTCGGCAGACTATGTTGGATGCAGCGTGTGGGAGAAGTAGATAAACAAAAGCAAGACAAGCGAACAATTAAATGCCTCTTTGTGCTTCTTGTGCTATGCCTATGAGGTTGTCTGGCTCATTTGTGTTTGGATAGGTTAAACCTATGTTTGTCATTGTCCCAGCTATAGTGTGTGTGTGTGTGTGTGTGTGTGTGTGTGTGTGTGTGTGCGCGCGCGCGTGCGCGTGTGTTGATTTAGTATTTTTTTATACATTTATAGTCATTTGTTTTCTTGTATTAACCTGTATGTACTATTTTAATCCTTTTATTTTTCCTTTTTAATCCTTTTAGGTGTGACATATTGCGATCTGTCCAGGGACAGTAGATGTAAAATAGCCTTTTGTCTAATTCTGGCACATTATACATTTATTGATGTATTATTAGTGTGCATTTTCCCTGTTAAATAAACCTGAAATAAATGCAATAAATGCCATAGCGAAGTGGATAGCTACACACTGAATGCTGATTATTGGGGAAGATGTTGATCTTAGGAATATTCTTAAAATCGCAAAGTAGTCACTTGGCCCTTGTGGGTTCCCCCCGGTGATCAACCAGGGAGATAAGCGCTCCGTGAGAAAACAGCAGTCGCTCTATGGATAGTAACCATGGCAACGGCTTCTGTGCGCTACAAAGCTGTAGCCTATTTAACTTATGTTAAAAATTGTAAGCTACATAACTTTACCTGATAGGCCTTCATCTAGTTTTGCCGGGATGCTCTCCCATGCGAATTCCCTCCACTTGATGTCCTGATAACAGTGGTGGAAGTAAAAGTACAGATACCAGATGAAAGATGTTACTCAAGTAAAAGTAAAAGTCATCCAGTATAAACCTACTCAAGTGAAAGTGAAAAAGTACCTGGTTTTAAAATTACTTAAAAGTAATCAAAAGTAAAAGTATTACACATCAAAATCTTTTTAAATTCACTCAAGGCAGGTTTGAATACAGCATTATTATATAGTTACATTGAATCACAATAAGGAAAACTGATTTGCGAGAGGACAAGTAGGATAAGTCTGCGTTATTGCTCCCATTTGGGATTTTAGGTGTGTTAAGATGAGACAAGGAGGTGGAAACCAAACCCCACTAAAACCCTTCTCAATTCACAATCTCACCAAAAACCCACACGTTAACTTCTGCACCTCTCATAAAGTGTAGCTCACAGTCCCACACAGAGCAAGGTTTGCTTCAGTTTTCAGATGTTTATATTCCAAAACTCTACCAACTATGTTACCACTCGGTCAAAAACTGGCTGCGACTCCCAGTGCGAAAACAGAGCTGCTGCACAGTCACACCTGACACCACAATGCTTTCACAACAATCCTCCCTCTTTAATAAGCCTGAATGGAAACTTTTTCTAGAACAGTCCTCTGCGCACTATCTCAGACCTCATGAAGTCTGTTAAGACGGGGCGCCAATCTGCTGGTCATTGTGTCATGTGCTCATACTGGCTGAGGCTGCCTGTGTTTGACCTGGGTCTGAGGGACCTGCTAAAGACGTCTGGACTGGGTCTGTGCTGGTACTGGCTGAGGCTGGATATGGATCAGCTGTGCTTGTACTGGCTGATGATTGGCTGATCTACTCTACTGACAAACTTCAGCATAGCCCCTGTAAATTATAGATATTTTCCATATATTAATGTTGTCAGCTTCATCAGGCCCATTCAAACTGGCTCCTTCAATATATCTTCAAATATAAAATGCTATTTATAAAATGACTGGGCTGAATATGTGATGCTTATTATTTAGTGAGATATGTTCATCCACATTGCCCAGTCTGCCCCACTAATCAGCTTTTTAACAGTCAATGTGAATCCACTGCTTCCCATCTTTCATTAGTCCAGTGTTGTAACTAAACTTCACTGTCTTGTTTTACAATGATGTATGAGGACTGCCCTCACATCCTGTCTGGACTGGTCCCACAGATGTGTCTTGCTGGAATGCGCGAGTTTAAGAACATGCATGCATATGAACGCATTTCGTATGCATGTCGCATCAGCTGGGCAAAGTTGATTCATGCCAAGTCGGCTTTATCAGTTTTACATTTGTTTTTGAATGCTGCTCCACTCAGGTGTACTGCATAGGCGACTAATAACAATGCAACGAGGACTTGTGCAGAATGTAACGGAGTAAATGTAGCGGAGTGAAAGTAAAAAGTTGCAACAACAGAAAATACTCTTACTGAAAAAAACTATTTAAGTACAGTAATGAAGTACTTATACTTCGTTACTTTCCACCACTGCCTGATAACTATTTAGTAAACAGAAAAAGTTCAAGACAATTCAACTTCGGCAGCGAGCAGCGTGTGCATGAGGCGAGCACTTCACCTCACTAATAATACACAGTATAAAGGCCTCTGTTAGGTTCACTGGCCTCATCCCGTTTCAGCAATATTTTTGGTGGTTTTCAATGTCCTTTCTCGCCAGATTTGTGCTGTCAAGATTTATGAACCCAAACTGTACATCAAATTTGAATGCTGGGTGGCAGCAAGGTGTTACACACTATAGAAACATGTTCGTACAAGGGCTTGTCCTTGGCATAGCAGACTTATGTAGAATTGTATTATGTGGTGTTCAGTCTAACCAAGAGAAACTAGTGAAAAAAATCAGTCCTGGTAGGGATTTTTCTCGTTTTCAGGCTTTTTGGTGGTTTTCAAAGGACGGAACATACATCCTGCAGAATGAAGAAGGCAGCACCAGTTCTTTAGGCCTTTGGTGTTACTTCATGAGCCATGTTTCACTATAAATAATGTTCCTCTCTGAAGTCATGAATAATAATAAAAAAATAATACTTGAAATACCCTTTCCCATCAAGTGTACCTAGTTTGTCCCCCTGTAATGTAAAAAATGAGAACATCTGAGCTGTCCCTTTGTCAGCTTCAGTAGCTGTAAAATAAATAATAATTTTCACTGATCTGTTTCAGTCCACTGATAGCCATTGGAGCGCTGTGGCTGAGATACCTCAGTAATAGCCATTTTTCATCCCATATTTGTTATAATCATTCACACAATTGACAATTAAACTGTAGATATCACTTTAGTAAGAGATAGCTCTGACTTTACCAGCTTTGCCAGTTCTTCAGCAACAGCGATGGATGACTATGGGTAATGTTCATGCCAGAAGTCAAGATTTATTTTTTTTACATTGCTTACAGTATTTATATTTTTTAAAAGTGGCACGTGGGAGAAGTTGGCCATCAGGGTTTTCTGGCAGAAAGCCCTGAGGTGCTACGCCCACGTCCACTACATGCATAAGCGGAGGTAGCGTGGGTGCATGGGGGCGGCCGACCCAGGGCCCACACTGGTAGGGGGCCCACTACGTGGACTATGAAGTTTAGCTCAGCTGATTATAGTGGACATGAACAAACAACAACGGTATATGACAATATACTGTACCGGGAGAATTCAGCAGCTCTTATGAAAGGAAACAGTCCCTTTACTCATGGTTTCAATGATAAACCACAACAACAACGACAATTACCAACAAACACACTAGATTCTAAGGAGACACGTTTTAATGTGCGGTTTATTTACGGCGTCAGCTTCCACTGGAAGCCTCTCAGGAGCATTTCTGCAGCGAAGCGTGTAGCCTGCCCCACATTAATGACTTGTTTTTAATTGTCCTTTTTGTGCTTCTACTACGTTCTTCAAAGCTCTCGTTTCTCGTCTTGATGGGTGCATCTAGCAACTACCACAGGGAGCATTTCAGAATAAGAGCGTTTTACCTGCCGGACTTTGCCGACATGTTTAGATTTTGTTGATTTGGTGATTAGTGCTTTTTGTGTGATTAAGTAGGCTACGTAGTAAAACTGTTTCTTTTTTGTCTGATTTAACTGTGTTTATTGTTGATATAGAATCAAAAGTCTATAATGGGTATTTTATTTTGAAAATTTACCGTTTCTCTGCCGTTTCTGTGTCTGATTTCCTGCCCGGTTCATCTGCGCTGTGCTGCTTGACGCTGGGACGCTTCCTGGACACACTCAGTCTACTCAGCAAAAACATTTAGTAGAAAGGCTGCTCCAGCAGCAGCGAAGCAGACAGACTCTGTGGACTTTCGGAGTGAGTCTGGGGTCCTGTAAACTTGGTTAATATGTCTTTGTAGCAGGTGGGCCCACAATGAAGCTCCGCCCCCACTGTGCTAACAGTCTAGCTCCACCCCCAACTACATGGACAGTAGAAACTCAACACATCTTCCGTCCATCTTTCGTCTGTTCAGACTGCACCTGCATGACTCTTACAATTTTTGGGTATCCACATGGTGGAAATGCACTTTTAATGGCTTTTCAGAAAAACTTGCCTTGCCTTGTTGATGTGGACATCTTGTACTCGCCTTCATGGACGTTCAGAGAAAATATCATTAAAGAATTAGTTAAAGCACTCTTCTCCACTCCACTCCCTGTCCTTCCTTCCTCCTCTCTACCTGCTTCACTATTTCTGATTTTTCTTAAATGGCTTTCCAAGAAAACACAAGCTTTCTGGCTTTCTGTCATCTTATGATTCATGAGCTGGCAACTGGGCTAGTTCCACATCCACTGTTTGTGTGGCTGGTTAATGAAAGTTTGTTTGTGTGTGAGTTTGAGTATGTGTATGTGTAGAAAACACAAACAGAAAATACATGTAATTGGTCCTACAGCTCATTGCTTCAATTTAAAGACACAAACCTGATTATTTGTCATAAATTTATTTTGTAGGTACTTTTGGTCATCTTAAATTGCATCTTGGCTTAACTATACTTATAAAACCCCATTTGGGGATTTGGATTCGGTAAGTGAATGCATTTACCAGCTAAGTTAACTGTTTCATAATTCAGCTGGTCGGAACTTAAAGCTGTTTGAAACTGTTGTAATGCTGTCCTTTCCATTGTCATAAAATGCTATAACCTTGTGGCTTTTTTTCAGTGCATTACTGTGAAAAACCATTGGTGACATTGAGGTAATACAGCCTGAAAGTGGGTTGCTTTTTCTCCCGTGGAGTTTATGTCTCTCTCCCCCGAGCCCATTTTCCTAGAAAAACATAAGGATAGGGAAATCTGGATCTTTTTTCTTCATGCGGTACAGATCAAACATCAGTCACCGAAAACCTCATTTGTTGGCAAAGAAGCAAGAGTGAATTTTGCAGTGAAAGATTTTTGCTGTGATTCTTTCTGCAGTGGAGCAAAACGGTGAAAAGTTAGCATCAGGAGCAATGTTTTGCTGGTGTGTTTGTTAAGCATGTCCTGGAGCTGTACGGAGCAGTGTACTGGGAAAACGGCATATTATGGAAGAAGGGAGGGAGGGAAATGGCAGAAAGGGGGGATCTTTGATGAGGCCCCGGGAGTGTCTCTAATGAGAAGCGATGTGAGAGAGCTGCTTCTTTCTTCCACTGCAAACAGAGCTATGCCACACTGTTATAATCAAACCAAAGATGTAACCAACGGCTTTAATTAAAAATCACAAAATCACCATTCTGCTTCATGCCTTATCAAACACAAACTCCAGCAGGAAATCTCAATGAGAGCACACAAAGGGGAGACAACACTATCAAAGCCTTGTTTTGAAAGTGTGATTTATACCATACCCAGCAATTGAGACGATTTTTTACTCCATGATGAGTCATTTTAGCAACTATCAAGAAGGCTATAATATCTGTGATGTATCATGTTAAATAGTGAGTCTTGGTTATTCAAACATGCTTAATTAATCTTCATTTACAACTCCTTTCAAAATCACCTGTGGTTTTAGTTGGAGGTTTGAAATATTGCAAATGGTGGGAAATACAGTAAGAGTAATAATATATTTTTATTTTAAGTCACTTTTTATATATTGTACTACTATCAATGAAATTAATGAAATATTTGGCATGAGATATAGGATTGGCAATTTGTACGCAACAAAAATGGAGCAGATTCCAGGGAGGAAGTTTTTGGTGATTAAAATTGGATTTAAATGCAGAATTCGTAATTGTTTCCTGAAGTCTTTATTGCAACTGCAAAGTCTGACCACAGTAAATTTAGAAATAGAAATTACACGTTCTAATTCTGTGTCCCTGTGTTCATTGTTCAGTTATCTATTTTTACATACTAAACTAGTACTTGTATATAAAAATGCATCTCTTGCTTCTCCAGTCAAACAATAAAATAAATATTTTTGATAACACATTTTGAACTCACATAAACGTGTCAAATCCAATATGATTATGGGTCCTAGCTAACCCGCCCATCATGAAACTGCACTGACCACTAGTGGGTTGCAAGCAAAGCTGTTGTCCAGTTAAATATGGTGTTGTCCAGTTAAATATGGTGTGTCCAGTTAAATATGGTGTGCCTCAGGGGTCGGTCTTAGGACCCATTTTGTTTTCCTTGTATCTGCTTCCCCTTGGACATATTATCCATAAACATGGCATTTCTTTTCATATTTATGCTGATGACACTCAAATATACTTGCCCGTCAGATCCACAGACCCTGGAATGCTGAGTTCACTTAACAACTGCCTTTGTGAAGTTAAAAAATGGATGTCAAATAATTTCCTCCAGCTGAACTCAGACAAAACAGAAATCCTGGTCATCAGGTCTCAGCAGATGGCAAATCAAATACTGCCATCTGCTGGTTCCCTAGTAAATCACATTAAGCCTGTGGCAAAGAACTTTGGTGTTTGGTTTGATAGTAATTTAAATTTCGAGCAGCACACCACAAAGCTTGTTCAATCATGTTTTTATCAACTTAGAAATATAGCAAAAATTCGATCTATGTTAACTTTTAAGGACACGAGACTATTTTACACGCCTTCATCTCATCACGCCTGGATTATTGCAACAGCCTTTTCACCTGTTTAACCCAAAAATCTATTGATCGACTCCAGACTGTCCAGAACTCAGCTGCCAGGCTTTTAACCAGAACAAAGAAATATGACCACATTACTCCTATTTTAGCCTCATTACACTGGCTCCCAGTATGTTTTAGAATTGACTTTAAAATTCTATTGATCACTTTTAAAGCTCTTCATGGCCTCTCGCCTTGTTATATTTCTGACCTTTTAGTCCCATACGCACCAGCACGTACCTTGAGATCCTCGGGCAGAGGTCTGTTGTCTGTTCCAGAGTCTCGACTGAAAACTAAAGGGGACAGAGCGTTTGCTGTCAGGGCCCCGAGGCTCTGGAACAGCCTGCCCGAGGAAATCAGGTCGGCTGAGTCAGTGAACTCTTTTAAATCCCTTCTTAAAACATACTTTTATAGGAGAGCCTTTCCCGATCTTATTTGACTTTATTTTATCCCTTTTATTTTATTGTATTTTACTAATTTTATATTAATTTTTCATGCTCTTATCTTGTTTTTTTGTTATTCTTTACACTTGTTAAAGCACTTTGTAACTTGTTTTTGAAAAGTGCTCTACAAATAAGGATTATTATTATTATTATTATTATTACGGGGTCGTGTGGTGTGGGGACAGAGAGGACCCAAATGCAATGTTTGGAGGGAAGGAGGTTTATTGAGGGAGAAAGGGGTAGAGGGACTGGAGTGGAGGAAGAGGTGGATGTCGGGGAAGCACAGGCACGATGAACCAAGGAGACAGGGGGCCAGGGAGCCGGGGAACACTGGGGCTGAGGAAGCGAGGAGCGGTGGGAGAACAGGGAGGACGCCGTGAGGGAAGTCTGAGGAGGAGTGGGCCGGTGGATGAGCCCAACTGACTGGGAGGACGAGGGTGAGTGTACCTGGGAGGGAAACAGACGACAAGGTACAGGGAAAATGTGGAAAAACAAGAAACATGAAAGCCTGAACACGGAGGTGGCACCAGGTATGGAGCAACGACGATCAAGCGAGGATGGTGTGGAGAACTAGGGTTGAAATGCAGGCAGGCATGAGGTGATTACTGGCAGGTGTGGCAGGCTGACGAGGTGGCTGATGAGATGCAGGTGCAGGTAGTTGGCTGGGCTCAGGAGAAGAGGGGGAGAGAGAGAGAGCACACAGGGGAGAAAACACAGGCAGGCAGGCAGGGAACAGAAAACCAAGGAAAAGGCAGAATAACTGATAAAAAGGAGAAAAAACCAGGACACTCACCGTCAGCCGGGCTGCCACCACAACAAAAGCAATAATATCATAGTCAGTGTGTGTTTGGATTTCAGCTGGTAAAACTATGAAAACAAAGAATGTAGTTGAGGTCATTTAACCCTTAGGCTAGGGACACACAGGAGGCTGAAGTGACCAGCTCGCTATCTGCAGCAATAGTTTTGACTACTTTCTCTGTGCGCCGTGAATGAATCTGACAAGAAAACGGCACCCTACGTATCCAGGAACACATAAAAAGCGTCACATTATAAATTCATGAGGTTGTTATAAAGATCAGCTCTACCTGTGATTAGAAAAGAGCGGGAGCACAATCGCCTGACTGGCACGCAGAAATGTGCTTCTCGTGTGAACAGCTTGGCCAGGAACTGAGCAGTGGCCTCATGTGCAAGTTGGAAGTCAATAGACTTCCAATCTTAATGGGTGGTGATGGCGCAGTCGATAAGACACATGCCTTTGGTGTGAGAGACCTGGGTTCCTCTGAGAGACCTCTGACACAGCAATTATAAGTCGCTTTGGATAAAAGCGTCAGCTAAGTGAATAAATGTAAATGTTAATGTAAAGCACCCCAGTGCACCTGCTTGGAAAAACATGGATGCTCACAGCTAACAGATGTTTGAATGTCAAATCTCTGAACTGCAAAAGAATCTGTTGAGGACCTATATCAATTACTACAGTACCGTTAGCGAAGCAAAACGCGATGTAAAGTAAGTTAACTGTCTTGCACATCTTTGGTCTTTAAAATGATGTACAACAGCTCAAAATTGTGTAAACTAGTGCTGAGTGTGCTAAATAGTGTGAACCATAGTCAAAAGCATAGTGTTGTAAAATGTCTCAGGTTACGTATGTAACCCTTGTTCCCCGAGAAGGGGAACGAGACACTGTGTCGGTGACGACACGATGGGAACGCCTCTGGGCGTGGCAGGGCTGAACTATGAATGAAACTACTCCAATCCTATTGGTGTTACTAGAAGGGTAGTGTGTAACGGCGTAACCGGAGGGGGTATATAAGCACGCCGGCACATAGGACACATTAGCCCTTTCTATGAAGCAAGACACTCCAGGCGGGGTGAGGTGTGGTAGACCGACGTAGTGTCTCGTTCCCCTTCTCGGGGAACAAGGATTACATACGTAACCTGAGACGTTCCCCTTTGAGGGAACTCAAACTGCGTTGGTGACGACACTATGAGAACGAGATACCCACTTAGGCCGTGCCGAAACCCCGCCTGCCCCCAGCGTGCAGAGCCTGACGGCGCACGGGTGCAGAAGGCAGGTCCAGACTGTAAAACCGGATGAAAGTGTGAGGGGTGGCCCAGCCAGCCGTGTCACGCAAATCCTGGAGTGACGCCCCTGCGAGGAGGGCCCTAGAAGCCGCCATGCCTCGAGTAGAGTGCGCCCTTACGGCCATAGGTGAAGGCAAACCGCGCGCCTGATAGGCCAGGGAAATAGTCTGAACGATCCAGTTGCTGATGGTGTGTTTAGAAGGGGGGAGCCCAGCCTTGGGGGACCCGAAACACAACAGCAACTGGTCTGCTTTCCTCCACCGGGAAGACCTCAGAGTGTAAATACTCAGCACTCTGACAGGGCAGAGCAGATGAAGTCTCCTGTCCTCCGCCGTCACATGAGGTGGGGGATGAAACGCCTGCAGCACCGTGGACCCTGCCAGTCTGGCCGGAACCTTAGGGACATAACCTGGAGGCATCCCCGGGGCAAACTCCAGACATCGTGGGAGAAATCGAAAGTGCCTGGAGATCCCCCACCCTCCTCAGAGAGGTGATAGCGAGGACCACGTCTACGGGGCCGAACTCTTCGCATAATAACTCCACCACCTCGGGGTGGAGTCTCCATTCCCCGGGCCTCAGCCCCTGTCTCGACAGCAGGTCTGCTCCTTGATTCTGGGTCCCAGGGATATACATCGCTCTGAGGGACAGCAGTCTCTGCTGGGACCACTTGTCAGTTCTGACAAGGATGTGGCGACCGCGGAGGGCGGGTAGAAAACTCCTCAGAGCTCTGAAAACCGTCAACATTTCCAGGCAATTTATGTGCCAAGAGAAATGATGCTCCTCTCAGGAGCCTCTTGCGAAGCGGCCGTCCATGACCACGCCCCATCCCGTGAGTGAGGCGTCTGTTGAAATAATTGTTCGGCGACAGATCACTCCCAACACGGGACCTTGGGAGAGGAACCAAGATTTCCTCCAAGGAACGAAGGCATCTGCTCGTAAACCGTATCATCTATCAAGTCACCTTCAAGAAACTATACCATATTATTCCATCACTGGTCTATCAAACCATCTCAAAGAAAATAAAGAATCAAGAAGTGAAAAGATTGAGTTGTCCTTTGCGTTCTTCAGAGAGAAAAGCAGTTTTCAAGTTTGGGCTGAGCTGTAATCAATTAAAAAACAGACAATACTTGACAGTTGATAACCATGGGTGGCAGTGAGAATAAGGATAAAAGGCCTGAAGTCAAGCTGTCAACGCAAAGGAAGAATTGACTGGAAACTTTTTCACCATGGCAAAGGAAACTCTTGGGAAGACAGTCAAGCAACTGAAGCAAGAGCGGACCTTAGCTAAATCTGCTTTCACCAAGCAAGCAAACTACCTGAGCAAAGCTGCAAATGAGATGATTAAAGGTGAACTTCAAGAGGAGTTCAGCAAACTTAGTTCCTTGGCAAGGCATGTCAGCGATGCAAATGATGACTACGGGGCTGGTCTACTGTAGGAACTGAGGAGGATGAAGAAGTCAAGCTCAACAAGCACCAGCAGGCTGAACTTGAACAGACAATTGAAGAGTGTGACATGAGACTGGGGGACATCCGTGAGGCAGTCCAAGCCAACCTCTGGCCAAGATATGGTAAAGAGGAGGTAGACTTTGCAATCCAAGAAGCGGAAAAAGCCTGTGACAGATCCCAAGCAAGCCCCATCACTGCTATCAATAGAGACAGCTATGAACTGCAGCTGGAGAGAGCGAGGAAGCTAATCCATGATGCAACTGTAAGCCTGAAAGACTGGGAAAAATGGATCCCACATGATCAGACAGCAGACCTGAAAGGCAGATTAAAAGACCTGAGAATATTCGGGAGCAACAGAAGAGCAGAATTCCTCACCGCACAAAAAATTGCAGAAGAGAAAAGAAGAGGTCCAGACCAACAGCCTCAACCAACAGCAGTTCCACAACCAGTGGTGAGAATAAAGCCAACCAGTCTACCTAAATTCACTGGGATTAGGAGAAATTTCCATAGATGGAGGAGAGACTGGGAAAGTCTGCAAAAGCAGGGAGAACCGACTGGATCAGTGGAAGTGAAGAAGTTCCAACTCCTTGACAGTGTGGATGAGAGGATATGTAGAGACCTGAGCTTGTCAACATACAACAGTGCTGAAGACATATTTAGAGTACTTCAAAACAGGTATGGAAACAAGCCAACGATTGCTTTGGAGATAATTGAGGACCTAGAGAGGATCCCTCCTTTAAAGTCACACCAGCCAAGGAAGGTAATTGACCTAATTCAGGCTGTGGAAAAGGCCCTGAATGACCTTACGGAGCTCGAAAGCACGGGAGCCATAAAGAATCTCCTTGTGATCAGATCCATAGAGAGCAAGATCCCAGATAATATAAAGAGGGACTGGCTGGCGTTCATGGTCAATCCAAGAAATGGAGTCACACCTGACAAACACTTCAACATCCGTCTAACATTCTTAAAGACACAAGAGGACATTCTAGAGAAACTAGACCAATTGGGTGTAAGTGAAAGACCTGAAAAGAAAGCTACGTACCTGGAGAAGAGGTATGCCTCCACAAAGTCTATGAGGAAAGGAGGATGTGTTGTCTGTGGAGAGGAGAAGCATCGTGAGAAGATCTTCTTTTGTAAGCAGTTTAAAGAACTGGAACCTGGTGAGAAGCTGAAAGCTATCGAAAGGCTTGGAGCATGCAGAAGATGTCTGAGATGTCATAAAGAGGATGATGAATGTACGGACATTCACCTATGCAGGAACAGACTGCAGAAGAGGGAGCTCTCTCTCAGATCACCATTTCTTTCTTTGCCTGAAAAGAGGATTCAAGAGGAAAGAATCTGTGAAAGTGGGAAGACCCAGCACCAGAAGGCAAACATTCACAGAGGAGCAAGAGATATGGATGTCTGAGCTTACCCCGGACATGGCGGAAAAAGTCAGGAGAGCCTTCACCAATATGGCTGCAAAATCACACTGCACAGGGAGTGATGGACTCAAGCACATGTGAGGTACCAGTAATTCTTATGCTTCTTGAAGTAACCATGAAATGACCATGAAAGTAAGAACCAAAAGATATTTACTTAAGGTAAGAGTCAAGACACCTAGAGACACGGAAAGAGCTCATGAGCTGATCTGTTATGGGTTGGATGAAATTGCCAAAGTTCACAGAGTGATCAAAGCAAGCAAACCAACCTGGAAGATCTTCACAGACCAGAAAATGTTGAACTTCTCATAAGCCACCGTGAAGGAAGACTTGCTCCACAGAGAATAAAGGTGGTAGGAGATCTTGTCCTGTGGGAAAGCCCTTTAGGAAAGACTGTTGGCGGAGCACATCCAGATCTCTGTGAAGTAGTGGGTATGGCCCTACACAATTCTGAAACTCACTTTGCACGATCAATGAGAATCACAGCAGTGAAGTATCAAGAAATTGCTGAGATACAAGAATCTAGAGCTGAAACCAAAACCACTGTTATTGGGAGGGAGTTCTTGGATTGGTGGAAGTGGGACAGCATTGGTGGAGCCTGCGAACCCATGTGTGGAGGATGCCGGTGTGGTAACTGTCAGCCAGGAGGCAAAGACATGACTCTGAGTGAAGAGAGAGAGCTTGAGGTGATCAGGCGTGGCCTCAGCTATGTGAAGTCAGATGCGCATAGTCAGGAGCCTCACTGGGACACAAAATTCCCCTGGATTGAAGATCCAAGTTCCCTGCCCAACAACAGAAGCACAGTGGAAGCCACGTTTCTGAGGATGGAAAAACAGCTCAAGAAAGAACTAGAGTGGCGTACAGCATACACAACTCAAGTCCATGAGATGGTGGAAAGGAGAGCAGCAAAGAAACTCAGTAGAGAGACCATTGCTGACTGGAAAGGACCAGTGTGGTACGTCAGTCACTTGGTGGCGCCAAACCCACACTCTGTAACAACACCTGTCCGACTGGTATGGAACAGCAGACAGAAGTTTAGAGGGATCAGCATGAATGACCTTCTCCTGAAAGGGCCTGATGTACTTAATCCCATTCGAGCAGTGCTACTAAGGTTCAGGAAAGGAGTCCATGCTGCCCTCGGCGACATCAAAAAGATGTACAATTCTGTGTGGCTTGAAGATCTGGAGATGCACCTCCATAGATTTCTCTGGAGAAACAGTGGAGATGAAGAAATTGAGGAATATGGCATCACTAGGGTCAACATTGGCGATCGACCAGCAGGGTGCATCGCACAACTGGCCATGAGAGAGACAGCAAGGCTGCCCATGTTCACTCATCTGGAGGAGGAACGGAGAGTCCTTGAGGAGGATTCCTATGTAGATGACATTCTGACATCCCATAATGACCTGGAAAAGCTAGACAGAACCACCAAAAAAGTCGAAGAAATACTGAAGGCAGGTGGATTCTTCCTTAAGCCGTGGGTCCGATCAGGCCAAAGTGGGAGGCAGACGTCTACATCAGAACGTCCAGCATCGTCAGATGAAGTCTTCATTCTCCCCAACCAAATGAGAGAAGGAGACAACAAAGCCCTTGGAGTTGGTTACCTGGTCGAACCAGACAAACTGTACCTCATGACATTGATAAACTTCTCAAAGAGAAAAAAGAAGATGAGAATGAGCCAAAATCCTGTCGAAGAAGAGGTGAGATGAAAAACTCCAAACCCATTGACTAGAAGACAACTGCTTAGCCAAGTAGCTAGTTTGTATGACCCAATAGGCCTTGCAACACCTGCCAAACAGAAAGGAGCCATTCTGGTCAGAAAAGCATTTCAAGAAGCTGGAGGCAAAACTCTAACACAAGACACATGGGACGCACCTCTGTCTGAAAGACTTAGAGAAGAAGCCATCCACCTGTTTGAGGAATACACACGCCTCAACCAAATTACCTTCCATAGAAGCCTCACACCAGTCAGAAGGATTGGAGAACCCTGGGGAATAACATTCTCAGATGGTAGCGACCAGAGCTATGGAGCTAGAGATGTTGCTGTAGAAGATAAAGAAGGCATAAACAAGCTCCAAAGGAAATGTTTTACAGCAGGACTGACCCGAGCACAGATGAAAAAAAAACAACATTCTCTACCTACCACTACAATGCCAAGGTCCCCAATCTCTAATGAAAAGAAGGACGATCTGCAAAGCAGCCCTAGTGGGAAAGGAGGGTACCAAATCCAAGTCAGGAGACCACCTTCTGGTTCTTCAGTGAGGAAAATCCTGGACATAAGTAGGTTCAGTAGTTTAACCAAGCTGATAAGAATCATTGCCTGGGTGTGGAGAGCTGCCACAAGATGGAAGGAAATGCTGGTCAAGACCTCAACCACAAGCAAACCAAAGAGGAAGGAAATTCCTTCAGCTCTTGAGATTAAGTCCAGAGTCAAGGAAACTACACTCACTATCATCGAATGTGAGGATGCGCTCAGGGATCTCTTCCTTGCGGCTCAAATGGAGGTAGCCTTACCAGACACCACACTCAGCAGGTTTGCTGTGGTCAGGGAGGAAAGCACTGGACTTTTGCTCTGTGGAGGAAGATTCCAAATCTTTAATGAAGAAAAAACTGCAGTACCAGTCCTGCCCTGTACATCATGGGTATCCACTCTTCTAGCTCAAGAAGCCCATAAGGCAAATCATGAAGAAATTGCAGGCACACTCCTCTGGATGAGAAGGAAAGCATGGGTAGTAAGAGGCCGGAAACTAGCTCAGAAGATTGTTGATAACTGTGACATGCAGGAGACTTAAGGCCCGAAGATGCCAACAGATCATGAGTGACCTTCCATCGGAGCGAATAACTCCAGCCAATCCATTTGAGTACACAACAGTGGACCTATTTGGACCTTATGAAGTGAAGGATGAGGTGAGAAAGAAAGTGAAACTCAAAGTGTGGGGAATCGTCTTCTGTTGTATGGCGTCCAGAGATATGCACACAGACCTTGTCAGTGACCAGTCAGCTGAAGGCTTTCTTCTAGCCTACCAAAGATTTACGGCACTGAGAGGACATCCGAGGAAATTGTGGTCGGATCCTGGGAAGAACTTCGTCGGAGTCAGACCTGCCCTCAAAGAGCTCTACATGTTTCTGGACCGACTGGAGAAATCAAAGTTTGAAGATGAAGTCTCAAAGCATGGCACAGAATGGAGCTGGAAGATCAATCCAGCAGACTCACCTCACAGAAACGGAGCTGTTGAGGCTGCTGTCGGATTATAAAGCGAGCTTTGCACAATCTGGGGGGTGATGGAGTCTTCACATGGGGTGAGTTTCAAACTTTCCTTTATATGGCTTCCAACCTTGCAAATGAACGACCTATTGATGCCAGGACTCAGAGCCGGGAGGACTGTGTGGAATACATTAGCCCAAATTCGCTTCTGCTCGGAAGAACTGGACCCAGAGGAGATCCAGAGACCTTTGATTTTAAAGGCTATCCTTACAGAAGAGTGAGAATCATCCAAACAGAAGTTGACCGATTCTGGAGGAAATGGAGCCAGTTAGCCGGACCAAATCTGTTTGTCCGGACCAAGTGGCACACCGTTCACAGGAATGTGGGTTGGAGATGTCGTCTGGTTGGCTGACCAGAATGCCTTGAGAGGTCAGTTCAGGCTTGCCAGGGTCATTGACGTCAACACTGACAGGAAGGGAATTGTGAGGGATGTATATCTCTGATCCTTCCCCAGCTACCCAGTCGCAACTGTGACACCCAACCAAGATACCTGCAACAGTTCTTCACAGGGATGTCAGACAGATACTACTTCCAGTTGAGCAGCAGTAGCAACAGGATCAAAAATGGAGTAACTAAATCCGACACATCACAGTTCTGGTGTGACCTCCTTGGGTTGAAGAACCAGGAGGTCAAGTGGGAGGTGTTGTGTCAATTTATGGTTACTTTGCTTTAGTTGTACTGAGCACTCCAAGCCTAGATTCACCCAGGATACTCAGAGCACTCCCAAACTGCAGGGGGCAACCATGCAACAAAAGTTGGTGGAACCAACTTTTGGGGAAGTAGCTTTTGGGACTATATTTGCCTGCGCACCCACAGAGAGAGCATGGCATTGAAATGTTTGTAGAGTTCGGTTGGTTCTCTCATTTATTCCTGGAACCGCTAACTCTCGAGACTGGGCCAGGACGAGCCAGTTGTCGATGTAGTTCAGTATGCGGATGCCCTGGAGACTCAACGGAGCCAGAGCTGCATCCATGCATTTGGTGAAAGTGCGGGGAGATAGTGCTAGTCTCCTCAGAGATTGGTTCAGGGACCGCAGATCCAAAATCGGACGCAATCCTCCGTCCTTCTTGGGAACCAGGAAGTATCGGCTGTAGGAGCCAGCTTCTCTGACCGGCAGGGAAATTAGTTCTATGGCCCCTTTCTTCAGCAGAGAGCGGACTTCCTGTCCCAACACCTGGCTCTGTTCTGCGTGTACTTTAGTCCCGACCATCCCGCAGAATCTGGGGGGGCGAACCCGGAACTGCAGCCTGTAGCCATCTACTACTGTGCGCAGGAACCACGGGGAAATGTTCGCGAGGCTTTGCCAAGCTTCTGCGAACTTCGCCAAGGGGACCAGCCCCTCGGGGCTGGTGGCCGGTGTCCCGCGGGAATCCCCGGTAGTGCCCTGAAGCGGAGGACTGCCAGGGAAGGCTCGCCGGTGAACCACGGTTTGTGAGCCCAGTCGTGTTCCGGCTGCCACCCCTTGGGGCGGACAGATCGGTGAGGGCCTGCCGCCGGCTAGCGCGTCCCGAGCGCTGAAGCGGTGGGAGAAACAACACCTGTTGCTGGAGCCACCATGAGAGAGGGGACCTCGATCGGCCTCTCTCAGGGGAAGGGGTGCAGGGAGGGGGAGGAGGCGGGGGGTGGTCCCCCTACTCGAGGTCTCAGGACCTCTTCCCCCGGGCCCGCCGAGACTGAATGACGGTCCTCAGATCAGTCTTCTCGGGGGGCTGTGGGCGAGAGCGCCGTCTTGCGTCACAGGTTGGTTGAGGGGGATCCCGTGAAGCGACCAAATCGGACGTCATCCGACACGGCTTGGTGGGGAGCGCCGGCGTCCGGGAGGGATGAGGCGAGGTTGGGAAAAGAGGTAGCTAGCCAGTGCCTCCTCTACTCGTGGCATCGCCCCGTAGCCGTGCTGTCTGATTTCTGTCACGTTGCTGTAGTCCAGCCGGGGGCACGTAGACAGCCGCGCAGAGAAGGGTTTATTCCACGATCTACACAACTCGTTGTGAGGATCGGAAAAAAATGGTAGGGTCCAACGCGGGGGTGGCACTCGGTGTTGCAGAAACCGCTCATCTAGTTTTCTACCTCCCGATGGCTGCTGCACCGCCTGTGGCCAATCAATGTGCAGCTTGGCCACGGCCCGCGTCACCACTTCCAACAACTCCTCGTATCCTGGCGAGGGCTGATGACGTTCCGTTTCCTCCATGCTAAGCACATCTAGCTCCTCAGAGCCAGATCGTATCAGCCTCTCCAGATTCACCCCTCGAGTGGGAGAAACCGAGAAACGGGCTCCCGATCGGGGACGAGAGGAGGAGGATTCCGCGGACGAGGACCAGAAAAAGGCCTCAGCCGTTCCGGCACCCTCGGCAATCTCACGTTGTGATCCCCAGGATCGGAGCTGCCGCGACGCCTCAGCGAGCCTGTGCCACGAGGGAAGCGCATCCGACCATCCTCAAGGAAAAGAGTCGCTGGAGACCTCAGCACCCTCAGGGGCAGGGCCTCGCAATGGTCGCAGGCAGCCCCCTCGAGAGCCGCCTGAGCATGTGACATCCCCAGGCATGAGACGCAGTGATGAAACGCTCACATGGAAATCGCAGAATCGCTTCGACATGATCTGCTGCTTCGTCTCGACGTCAGATAGGATAATGGAGCTTCCAAACATAGCCAGAGTGCCTGCTGAATAGAAAGAAGCTAATGTGTCCTATGTGCCGGCGTGCTTATATACCCCCTCCGGTTACGCCATCACACACTACCGTTCTAGTAACACCAATAGGATTGGAGTAGTTTCATTCATAGTTCAGCCCTGCCATGCCCAGAGGCATTCCCATAGTGTCGTCACCGACGCAGTTCGAGTTCCCGCGAAGGGGAACTTGTGTTACTGTTAACTGTGTATGCCTCCATATTGCTATGACATTAGGGCTAGACTTCCTTTTCACTGTGACTTTAAGAAAAGGATGCTGACTACATTTTTAAAAAGTAGACATTTCTTCTTGGATACAAATACTTGCACAGTTAAACCACTCTGAATAAAATCAAGCCAACATAATCCATCTATAAAACATATTGCATGATAATACGTATGTGAAAGCAAACTGCATGAGAGAGGGGGAAGATAACAGACTGTCTAAGTGTCGGGGATTTGTCAACATTTCAACAGACAGCCATGCTTTCTCTCACTCTGTTTCTCACTGTCTCTACCAATCTGTCTCTCCACACACACGTGGCACATCAGCCCCAAACAATTTTCCAACTGACTGCACACATGCATGTGCTTATGTGTACACATGTGTTATTGTATTTTGGATATGTGTTGTGTGTGTGGAGATCAGAGAAAAGACCTTTTGCTCTCTGCATTGGTTGCACTGCGACTGGAAAGCTCAGATTAGCATGATTTATCTGACACTGGTAAACAATGCATTAAATACATCAGGCTGTTCAATCAATCAGCATCCTGGTATTCTAACCTGTCCTACTAGCTGTAGTGTGGAACAAATGCGTGTGTGTCAATCACACAAGTTGACACAATGACATGTAAAAGAGAAACGACATGCAGGCTTAACAAATCAGCAAGCCCATTCTTTGGAAATTACTTTAGGTTAGTAGCAGCAAATGCTGCAGCAGCACTACACTGGCGCAAAAGCTACAAGGATATGAATAATGCAGAAAGGGGATTTGAGTGACGTACAGTATTGCTCAGTGGTTATTTGCTGCATAGTATGATTTTCTCATTACCATATCCCTTTTCTATCATAACAGTTCAACAGTAGGATAGAGTAATGTACATAAAGAAAGCAGGAAGAATAATGTACTATATTACGATGTAACTTTTGCATATTATGCTTATGTAGGACGAGCTGTTGAAATGAAAAGGAAATTAAAGTAACGCCAAACTGAATATAACTTGTTATATTAACATAAACTGCATGCTCACCAACACAAATAATAACTGCATCCAATATAAAAAGAAAATGTATGTGACATAAATAAGAAGTTGAAATCAGAAACCATATTTAATCAGACTCACGTCTCAGCTCGTCACACCTGGGAATTGCTAATTAAAAATCAATGCTTTAATGCAGCTTCATCAGCACACTCTATTTCACAGGCCACGTGCAGGTAGTTTGCTTCAATTTTTAATTACACTTTGCATGCTAATATGTAATATAAACCAAACATTTACCAGTAGGGACACCTTTTCATTTCACACCGGGATGCTCTCTTGTGTTTATGAAACAAGTGACTGTGTCTGCCAGTGCATTAAACAAGGATGATGTGTGTATCCTTACTTTCGGAGCTAAATTAGCTATTTACCAAATCTATAAAATTTAATATCTATCTATGATAAGTATCTTGCAAAAGAAGTGACAGCCAATTTGCTCAACTCAAACAAGATTGGCATTGTACAATAGTGTTCTGACAGCGCACTTTACTTCTTTCTAGAATTATGAGTCATACTGCATTATCTGCATAAAGGTGACAATGACACGAAATTAACAGTAATTCTAAAATTCTTTCCAAATTCTTTTCTTATTTGACAAATCAGCAGTCCAAAATTTACATCCAGTGCCAATGCTAAAACATAGCCCTTTGTGTAGCAGAGCAAAAAGCAATAGTATGGAGGTTGGGTGAATGAAGACTGCAGCGAGAGACAGCAGTTAATGTCCAATCACAGACCTGCAATTAATGTTTTTCTCCTAACCGTACTGATAATATCGTTACAGGGAGATATTGTAGAAAGAAAACATATTAAAAAACTTGCCACTGGACAATAAATATCATTGGTAAAAACTAGATTTATACTATCTTCGAGCTCTGCCACAGATATATAAATGACTGTATGGCAAAAATGTGCTAAATCAGAATATTTGTCTCTGCAGCCAGAGTTAATAAGCAGCTGGAAAAATGCCTTCAAAAATTTAACTGCATGTTGTGATTAGATATAATATACTTTATTGTCCCTGTAGGGATGCTAGTCTTTGGACTCACAAAGGGCTGATCCACCATAATTACAAACCATAAAACCAAACCAGACAGTAAATCATAACACGTTATGCACACAATAAATAACACACATGTCCACACAACACCTGAAACATTCTTATCTAATCCACTCTTGGAGTTTAGTAGTTCAATTGCCATAGTTATAAATACTTCTATTAATTTAGCTTACATTGAGGCACCCCTTATAATGGCTTATAATGTGCCTAATTTCAATGACAGCCATATGCAGTCAGACTATGTTAAAACCACATCTTAGTATTGTTATAGGATTGCATGATAAAGAGTTACAAGAGCTTCTAGATGAAACCAAAAAATTCTGTGTAAAAACAATGCATCTGCTGATTCAGCTTTCATCCAAAAAATTCCTCATGGGCTCCAGCTGACTGTGTCATCGCTTGATGTTTATAAGAGCTGACCTGTTTGAGAGATTGACTACAGATGATAACTGGCCGGCGTCCGCTCACTGCTCTGGGATCAAACACTGTCTCCCGCATCTTCTTTATATTTTGAATCACATTATTATCATTACTATTGCTGAAACATATTTCTGTTATGAGTGGCTGTGGCATCAGATAATCTAATAAAATAATGTAGTTTCCTGGCTAGATAGTGGTGCAGTCATACATTAGTAAACAATGTAAAGAAGACCAAATATCTGAAATAACCCAAGGGAGCGCCCTGGCTGACTGGCCTTGGTACTGACAGGTAATTGTTAATACTGCATACTGATGTTGAGAAAAATTATTATATAGGCCCATCATTGTATGGCAAAAAGAATAAAACACCTGCTACAGTTACTAAATGAAGATATGGGCATGTATTTTAAATCTTGAACTGAATCCAACAAAGACTTAATGTAGGGGTATTTGTGATGCTTTGTGTATTTGTAATGCATAATATGTGCCTCACCCCTGCTGATAAGCAAACTGATAGCAATGTAATAATGACTTAACCTCAGTTTTACCACAACCCTCTTCAAAGATTTCATAACAAGAGATGTTAATGCCACTATACTGAAATGTTTATCTACAATGGGACATGGCCTTTTGGGTGTAGATTTCTACCACAGATGGTGGGCATGTCCAAATTAGGCCCTTTAGTTTCCTTTCTTCCTTGTGTCTTGTACATGCTGTATGTTCCCAGTGGCGAATATTTCATGTCACCGTTGGTGGAGACAATAAAAACATCTCCTTGGGGGGGATTTTTAGACATAAAGTCACTGAGGATCTGAAAAAGGTGGACAGTGGACCAAACCACTGTGATGGATATGAGGAGGAAGGACATAATCTTTCAAACCTTAAAAAACGCATTAGACGAGTAGTAAAGAACAAGAGCTGTTAACCATTTGTGTACCAAATACATTGACTAGATGCTGATGGATGAATATGGTTATATTTAATTGTTTTGATCAAAATTATTGCAAGGGACAATAAAGTAGTCAATGGAAATTGGTAGGGACATGTCAGTACCGTCCCTACTAAATTCTATGCCCATGCATGTGCCAGAATAGTGACTGAAGCCTATGTATATATGTGTATGCTAGAGTATTAACTTGTTTTGTTTTTTTTAACAGTGCAACAACAATAGTGCATACTGACTGTTGACGCATAAAGAGGGAGACACAAACCTACAACCAGCAAACCAGAAAAAAGGATGAGACTGCAACCATTACCTACATTTTCCTTGATACAACTGCAGAAATTCAGTAGAAATGGTGTTTTTCTAATACAGCATCCTGAGCTCTGAGGATTAATTGAAGCTGTTAAATTGATTACGACAACTAAATAATCCCACTTAACCCAGGGCACTCTAAGTAGTTCCATAACAACTACTGCAAATAGAGTTAGATTCAAAGGAACCAGATATGCATAGGTTTAATAATGATATTTAGTTATAGCTATTATAGTCTTTGTGGGCAATTATCTGATATGACCGTACAAATCTATAGGTGACAAGTTAAAATGATTAGCTCTTATTTACAACTGTAACTGTATAGTAATGCATACAACAAAATGTATTTGTTTTCATATAATGCACTGAAATATTTTTAAAGGTATAATCTTCAACCCATGCAACTCCTACAATGTTATTGACCTGGGTGTTAAACTGAGGACAAGTACATTTCCCCCCCAAAAATGTGACTTGCTAAGACCTTTTAAAGAGAATGAGGTTTTCCAATCAATAAACTCTTGGCAAACAGTGAAGTCACATTCATTAAGGTCTTTATAAAACACATATTTCTTCATGGGGTACTTCAAGGTCTTCCATTAAACTTGATTAATTAATTAACCTTGTGCTGGTTTTGAATGACCTGCCTCAGATGAACAAAGTGATAATGATAACCCATTCACTTAAAGCAAAGAAACAAACCATACCTTAAGAGGGCTGCTGGCAGAACCCCTGAAGAAACAGTTTGGTCTAAGCAGGAGGCGGAGTTGAGAAAGGCATTCAGCCCCATTCAAAGGCAAGAGCTATATGACTATGCATTTAGTTAAAATACAAAAAGTTCATATAAAATGCTGCTCTGTTCTGTACGTGTTCTACAAACAAAACCTGCAAACAGATAAAAATGATGTTACTATCCTTTAATTTAATGTTATTGTCCTGTACTCTGTTTTAACATAGGCTTTATTTCCTTTACAGGTAAAAAAAAGGCAGATTTGTGTGCATTGTCAAAATATTTTTTGGTTAAGTATAATTTATATGGTGCACTTTGAAGGTCAGAATTTTAAACAACAGCACTTTTGTGAACTCTGCATGCTTTATTTTAAAAAATACATCAGCTTGTGTGACAGATACCTAAATCGAAATGATCCCAGCAACAAGGGGGATGACAACACTTCTCAGCAGAAACAGCTGTGCTTGGACGATAACTGAGTCATACTATGGCAGGAAGCACAGGGCTTAAATCCTCTGACTTCCTGTCCACATTTGACACCTGAAGAAGGGAGAGAGGAGAGATGACATACGACCCTGTCATCTCAGCTTCATAGGGTAGAACATCTTGTGAAACCGGGAAAAATGACGCAAAGTATCCACTGACAGAGACTCACACACACACTTGCAGTTATTCATATATATATATATATATGCATGGGAATCATCCACCTGCTATTTGAGGACTTATTTTCATTTTGCAGTGCGCCGTCCTCTTAGACTCAATCAAGCAGAACAGACAGGTAGACCTGCTCAGTCATGCAAATGTAAAACGGAGGTCATCTTAGTGAAAAGACATGTTGAATAGAACAGACAAAATAACCCATTCAAAACAAGATACACAGCAGTGAATATTTAAGTGGCAAACTACCAATGAAAACAGGAAATTAAAAATTATTTTACTACATCATTAAAAACTAGACTAATGCCTTGTGCAAGACTACACAGCTTTCAGTGTCGGCCAATGGCCGTGCCGTTCACACTACACAACTTGCTGTCTTGTGACGGGAGTCTTGAAGTCGTTGTGGTGTTCACACTACGTGACACACTACACAAGCTGACAGCAGCTCTGTCACCTGACGCTGGTATCCAAACCACGTTTTGTCAAGAAAACACACGTGAAATGTGAAACGGGAAATGACGCAAACCTACACATGAAACAACTGTTTTTCGTTATTATAAAGATACCAGTTATAAAGACAATAAAATATGGGTGAAAGAATGGATTAGCACACGCAGGTAGCAGGGATCTTCTGAGCTACAGAGAGAGCTGGAGGTGAGTAAAAAGTGTTTTGCGGTGAAACAGTAGCTGCATGCTCTGCTAGCTGCCTTCTCTTATTGGCTGGATGTGGATGTCGAGTCGGCCGACTCCTCCAGATATTTGGCATGCTAATTTGTGTATTAGTAAAATATTATAACAATAAATAAAAAGTTTAATGTTAGTATAATACTGATATATTTATAGTATACACTTTACTTGTCTTATGTCTCCCTACAGGTTGTTTATAGTAGGCCTATTTGTAACATTTGTAACAGCTAATTAATATTCAACAATTCAACTGATTCACAAATAAAACTGCTTACTGTCTTGTTAAGATTTGATTAGGGTCAAAATTAGTGTATTCATTATAATTTTTCAGATTAAAGCATCATATATAGCTTACCACTAATTTTAATTCCAGTCTCCAGCAGTTTCATTATGGTACATTGTTCTCATTTATTAAATCCTTGTGCAAGAAACATGGTCTACATGGTGGTTAGTTTCTAAGTGGTTAATGCTAAGTGATTACTTGTCAATAATCATAACCATTCATGCAGAACAAGCCCAGACAAGAGTAGCCACAGCTTATGAGAAGTGTCTGTATGCAAGAAAAAGTAACGGTACACCAAAGAGTAAAATGTAAGCCTAATAGTGCCAGTACTAGTCAAAGCAATGCAAAAGCACACACAATTAATGACGACTGTAGAAAGCAAAAGCTGAATCCCAGACATTTTGGGTGATTTAGAAATCCTGGCCAGATGCATTTTTTAGGTCAGAAATAGAGGACAGGTCCGGTAAAAAGAGGACGTATGGTCACCCTAGTTGTGATGTTTACTATGTACACTATGTTTAGTATGTAAGCATGCTAACATTTGCTAATTAGCACTCAACACAAGACACAGCTGAAGCTGATGGGAATGTCATTTGTTTTGCAGACTCAGTCATGAAACCAACAAATCAAATTTTGATGACTGCTAGATCTAAAGTTGTTTAGATATTTCAGTTGACTGACCGACCAACTGACCAAAATATACTCCTCCTATGGTTGACCAAACATTAAAAGGAGTGAAAAGACATGGCCTCATACACTGAGGAGGCCATCCATTATCATCTTTACCCTTGTCAGTGTATAAATGGACTTGCATGACACAACACTATTGCATGTTTTCTTTGTCTTTAACTTAGATCTGACTTGAAGAAATTGCTTGTTTTTTAACTGTAATCATAGTTCAACCCCAATTTTAATCTCCTTTCAGTTAGTGGTGAAACAACCCTTGCATATGAACCCAAATCTGTCTCCTTTTCTTTCTTTTTTTTTCTTGTGATGTATGGCCTCTGCTTGTTTTACCAAGGGACAGTGGAGTGGAGTGTTTCACAGTGTTTACTTTTCTCCTCCACAGTGCAGCCTGTGTAACTGTAATACTGATAGCAGGTAGTACTGTTTAGGGATTTGGGACAAAGCCTCTGCAAGCTTGATGTACTTGCATGTTAATGCACTCACATATACTTGCAAAACCACATGTAAACATATGCACATGTATGTATTGATGCAGACAAATACACAGACACACACAGAGGCAGGGGAATGCATTGTGCTTGTTGGTTGTGGCAGTGAAAGATGTTGCAGCGAAGAAAATTGGACAGAAAGGGTGTGTACGATGGCTCTTGTTTGCCTACAACACCCACGTAAATCAAACTATAGCCAGGAGCTGGAATCCTACTGACAATACAACGTATGGCCTTGTGTATGTACATACATTGATACCAAACACACATGCATACACAGTAATATAGTA
Source organism: Micropterus salmoides (assembly GCF_014851395.1). Lineage (NCBI taxonomy): Eukaryota > Metazoa > Chordata > Actinopteri > Centrarchiformes > Centrarchidae > Micropterus > Micropterus salmoides. The sequence continues at coordinate 26,726,485 of NW_024044348.1, forward strand.
ATATAACTAAAGTAAACTAACAAAACATATTGCACTTTAAATATAGTTTGTGGTATTTAGAAGTGTTGTGGCTCATTTGTTCCTCAAATCTGCTTCTTCCTGATGTTTAGTGAATACTGAAAGTTCTAAATAATATTTATTTATTTCCTCCACCAAACCCTGGTTTGTAATAATATGTCTACACTTTCTTAACCACATGGTACCTGCCACCTATTTCCAGGAAAAACGCCTAAAATAACATACCCAAAATAAATCAGTAATATCTCCTCAACCATTCGGAATATAAATCCATTGTACATTAAAATATTTATTTTACCATTACAGACTACATGGAGATGCAATACAGAAAAATGATGGTATTTTCATCCTCGCCTGGTAAATAAAGCTATATTTTAATGCAATAAACCATCAAAACCATCATAAGATAGATTATAATGCATCTGAAAAGAAACTGATATACATGCAGTTATTACACAATCTTTCAAAAATATACCAGGCGAATGTCCATGTTTACTGTTTCTATGTTCACTTTTATTGGGAGTTATCATCAAAACATTATTTCTCTCCATACAACCTCGTTCCAAATAACATAAAGCTTCCAAAACATTGAAATATTGATAAACAGTCAATATTCCTATGACCAAAAGCGCTACCATGCTTTACAGGCCACAGCTTGAGAACAGAAAATCCTACAGGGCTCTTTCTCTTCGTATTGAAGAGATGAATCGATTGATATCCTGCAGCCAACCTCATCAAGATGGCTGCCCGCCAGACGGTCTCTGTTGACACAAACCACCGCTGTTTTTGGACGTAAAACAGCTAGAACAGCGAAAATCAGCGATCACGTCCGGTACCACATGGTTGATGTAATGGTCTAAAGTAAATATTTTGAAGAAATCAGACATGGCGCAAAACCGCTCCTTAACACTACACTGCAGTGTATCATGGTTTACTTCTTCTTTGGAGGAGAGTCTAAACCAGTGGTGTAGTGCAGAGTATATGCACACACATGCAGCTTAGTTACTTCTTCTGTGTAAGTGTTGTTTTGAGTACACCTATGCATATGCCTGCACCAATACTGCATCTTTAAAGCAGAACCTGTGGGGCACATATTCATAGCGTAGTGTATCTACTCCTTCACTTTCATTACCGGCTGGACCACTGAAAATGTGGGTGACAGGGTCTTGTCTTTGAGGTTGGATTTGTAGCAATAGCTGGGGGTTGTGCAGAATTTGTGTTCAGAAGAGGCACTGCCTGAGACACTCAACTGAGAGCAACAAATTCCACTGCACTTAGTTCAAAGGATCAAACCTCAGGATCCTCCACAGATCTTACAGAATAAAGCTTTTATTTTCAAAGCGACAATTGCCAAAAACTACATTCAGCATGTGATGTTTCAAGTGGAGGATTGTTTTTATGTGCTACTGAACAGACTGATGAGTCCAAAATTGCAGTGTGTAATTTCCAAGTCACAATAACTTTTCAAACTCAACAGGGCATGTAAGTATTAAATCAACACTGAAGGACCAACTTGGATATTAGTTTGTCCCAGTTTCAAAAGCAAAATATGAGCTCATGTGCACTAATTGTCAAGATTGTCATGACTCAAGCCCACACGTACAGAGAGCATTGTGAGTCTGAAGAGTGAGAAGAGAAGCTAGTCAAGAAGTGTCAGAAACGTACACCAACGCACCACACTTCCATGTTTGTACACTTAGTGCGAAACATTTTACAGCCGACCATCATGATAGTGGCATGCCAAAACAGCAAGCACCTTGTTACCACCTTATTATCACTACACCTTCTTCAGTGCTGGCCAACACCTCCACCGTCTCTTTGTATTTCCATCTACACACATTTTATAGAGATGCTCACCTTTTTTCACAGACACAGTTTGCACCCTCATGTTCTCACATGCACACACTGACTCAATTCAGCAACACTTCCACACAGCACAGTCACTGGGGATACACACCCACAAATGTGACATTTAATGGTCACTCTTTATCTCACAAACTCATGCATACATCCAATACTCTCCTACACAGAGAACCATGCTGTGTGTTAAGCGGCGGGACCCAGATGGCAGCCACCTGGTGTGTGCTGATGGGCTCCTGCGACGGCTTCGGACAGGATATGGACACACACACAGATGGCGACCCACTGAGAATGGCTGGGAAATGGACGTGCTGACTATTGATTTGCTCAGATCAATGATTCACAACCTGGTCATCCGACACTGGGGGAGTTGCACCCACTGAGCTGGCACATTGGCTTGGCACATTGGGCACACATCAATGCGTCTATTCAGGGCACGAGTCATCTAGGTTTTAACCCGAACTGTCATATTCTTAAAACACTGGACACATGCATTTTAATAATAATAATTTCTATCAAGTCATAGTTGCTTTATTTGAACAAGTCTATGAGGCATGCAAAAATATTGGTTAGGGTGTCAGAAACAATGGGTAATGCAGAAGCAGATTTAATTGAATAAATACAACCTCCCCTGTATGAACCACAATCAGAAAATAACATTTAAATAAGTGTAACTTTGAATATGTACAAAATACTATATTAGTGGGCAATGGTTTAGTGGTTATAAAAATACCTTAGCCACATCAAGCCATTTCATTTTGTTTTATAGTAGGCCTCACATCATCTGAGACATGCAATGGGCAACCACAGGCATTAGGCTCTTTAATTTCCATCAATTATTTTCTCATTTCTATTCACATGTGAATAAAATGCAGTTCAATTCCACTGCAGCTTCATTTATTACATTGCTGTGTTGTGCTTGAGGTATCTGTCCTTCACTATCCTTCATGCAAGCACACAGACAAACATCCATTATTTTCATGTGTTTAAACAGAACAGCAAAAAGGACATTTCCGTGACCTAACATTTTGATGGACACGCATAAAACTATACTGTTAATACCACAAAAATATACCACCAGGTTCATGACCTCTCTCATACCCCTGTGAGCAAGCCTCTTCCTCACACCGAGTATGCTGGAGCGTTAAAGTCACAGTGGGAGAAAATGATGGGGCGGATATGTTAATTTTCAGAGGCAATTCATGCTGAACACCCCAGAAGCCATTTAAGTTTCTCAGTTTATTAATTATGCACTTTGTACATACTAAAATATCCTCCTATGCTGAGAAAACTGGCTAATTAGTACCCCCACAAAATTAGTAATTTTTCTTCTTGAGACCTTTAAATAGGACAAGCACTGCAAATAAAGTGTGTGAAACCAAGCCAAGATATCTTTTAACCCTGCTGTCATCTCTCGCTCATCCTTCATTCCTACATCTTACCTTCCTTTCATGGCTGTATAACCTTCTCTAAAAGCATACATAGGCATTTTAAGAGTTTATTATTAATGTGCTGGCACAATGTACTCTTCAGATTGTCAGCGTTAATCAGCAGACTTCCGTCCCTCTGTTCCGAGGATGAAGCGAACACACTGCACTTCCTTGTCAGGTGTTGAATTACTTTATCTCAGTGCCTATTTGCCACCCCTGAGGTAGACCCGTTGTCACGGTTACCTTTGGAGAAGCTCATTATTCATAAAGGTCATTCTGGGATGAAAAGCAAAGCTGAAGGAATGAGAGATGAAGGAAACTGGCAGAATACTTTGCAACACAAAAGTGCTTTTTGAGTTCAAATTGGTAGATTTCAGTGTCTTCTCTATTAAAGTCAGAACAAAACTCTTCATTCCCATATGTCAAAACTGAGAGTTCATCTGTGTAGCTATCAGAAAAAAATATTAAATCTCTATTATGTACTCATTCTCAAACAAACAACACTACCTAGAATTACATCTGCAATGAAATTTGGATAAGCAGTATTTTTTATATTAACATCTCCATACTTTCAGTAGCACCCAACAGGAAAGTGCAGCTTTCTGCAGTCACTTCCTGTTTTGTTTGAGTTACTCATCTTGTGTCTTTGTCTGCCTTCCCGCCTTGTGTGATTACCTGTCCCCGCGCTAATGTGCTCTACCTGTGCCTCACTGTCACCCCTGTCCTAGTGTATAAATACCCACTTCCCCTTTGTGTCAGTTGCCAGTGTCTTCTTGATTCCTAGTGTCAGCATCCTAGCAGTTGCCTAGTGTTTGTCTTCTGGTGCGTTTATCGACCTCAGCATTACCCTTTTGACTTCCACTCCTGCCTTGTGTTTTGGATACTGTTGCCTGTGATGTTTAGACTCTGTTCCATAAGTACCACCTGGGGCTGTGCCTTGTGAGTCCATTACTGCTGTATGTTTGCCATTGATAAAAAGTAAGTGAATAATTTCGTAAAGTGACCAGACACATTTCTGCAATAGAATGCATTGTGTCTTCTGGATGTGTCAGACTAACATACTGATCATAAGAACTTGTGATAATAAAACAGATAATACTGTGTATTTGGGCTGGGTTGCTGTGAGTATTTTAGCCCAACAGTGGACAACAAGACTCTATCACCCTAGCGGCTAGCTGCACTTTGAGGTTCTACTTTGGCACAGTGGTGGATTGCTGTGGCTAAATGCTAACATGCTCAGAATTAAGGCTGTAACGGTTCTAAAACCGAGACCGAAATCGCGACACAAAAGTCCATGGTCCCGTGTCGCAGATCCGAGAGACAGAGCCATGACACAACCGTTCCCCGGACTGTTGAGCTCTCATTAAGACTCTGTAACTGCGGTTTTGGGGGCGGTAGCAGTGTAGGCCTGTATTGTAATTGAGAGTAGGTTATTTTAGTGTTTATTTACAACTTGTATCTGCTCCTCTTCTGTTCTCCTCACACTCACACACACCTAGCCTCTCTCTCCCTCTATGTGTCTCTGCTGACTTTCTCCATCAGCAGTAGGCCTACGTTTCATAAAGTTGCCATGTTTAATAAACTCATCCATGATTCAGTTTTGAAGTGTGCCACATGTGGGTCGAAACTGAAACTAACGTTAGAGTGTGACATCTGTAGTAGTGCGTTTACTGTCGCTCCGTAATATAAAAAAATTTCTATTGTGTCCGCTTAATGTAGGCTAATATCAGATAACATCTCTCTCTCTGTGTTTCTCTGCAAAATGCTAAAGTGGGTTGCCAAATACTTTGGCAAGTGCTAATATACCTGGCTAACCTGCCCAAGTAAAGTATATGTCGAAATTACTGTATTTAAAGTTAGTGCAAGCTGTAGGCCTATATTTTGTAAATATTAGATGGGATGATGATGATGATGATGATGATTTCAAATTCTGGATCTGTCTGGACCAAAGTGGTGGACTGACCAACATTGCCATCCCTAGCCACATCGCTAGTGAGGGATTGTAACTTGCTCACCCAGTAAAAATGCCAGTTTGGCATTCATACTCTGTATTTCTGCCTAGCATGAGGGGGTGGTGTTTTGATATACTGTAGCTCATGCTCACAGAAAATACACAGATCTAATGGAGGACTATGTTTGTGTTTTTAGAATTTACCAAAGACAATGGTTACTGCCCAATGTAAACTCTGCAAAATGCTCAAGAGATTTTGAAAAATGCTATTTCTAAATTTAAGAGGTGGGTTTACTGTACATAACACCTTTGAGTGGTATGAGATCTAGCCTTGTGAAATCAGGCTATCGTGTGCTGTTTCCTTTAAATAAAGGTACAGGAAATGTATCCACCGGAGTCTGTCCTAACAGTGATGAATCCCCCGGATCTGGGGCTTCCTCACATGACAATGACAAATACCTACAACTAGTTTCTCTTTCTTTTCCTCCACAATTCTAATATGGGGCCCATTGTTCTAAATTTACCTCTGAAACTAGTAAGTCTTCAAGAACTGGGTTAGTAGTCCATATGGATTTTGTCCAGATCCACTTTGAAGCCTCAGATGAGTTGAACCTGTATTTGACATTACAGTTTCTTACATTAAAAGTCATATCAACAACACTAGAAGAATTCAGTCTTAGTTATGGGCTACCTATAACTCTAGAAATTTCTTAACAATGTAAAAGTGTATAGGTGATTTATGAGCGGTCGCTCTCGATTTAATCATATTCACATGGAACCTGCTCTTCAGGAATTATAAAGTTCTTATTTGAGTAATTTGGAATACAGACAGTGAAATTCACAGTGCAGCCAACTGTAAGGGGCATCTTGACGTAAAAAAAACAACAATGTTACCTGTCTTGAGCATGTCTATGGATGGTTTCTATTAGCATCCAAGGAAAGTCAACTTTCCTGTGCTATTCTTTTTGTTCCCAAACAACCTTTTAAAGGAGACATTGCTGTTAATATGCTATTAAGTTCTCATGCAGCAGTTTTTAAATCCATTGTGCAACAGCTCCTTTTTTTCTGCAGGTGACCATCTTGTGTCTCAAACTGTTATTGACTTTAATTTAAGTATTTACAACTGACATGCTGTTTAGCTCAGCATGGATTCACAATTCAGACAGCAGTATTGATAGCTCCAACAGTAACTCCTTGAAAGTTTTTTCACGTTTCTGGAATAATGTACCTTTCAAACACACAACTAAGACAGCAAAAAAAAATGTGAGCTTAAGTTAAATCTGTATCTACTGCAATTGACCCTACATGAAAGTATATGAGGTGTGTGAGGTGTGCAATTACCATGAAATGTTGCTTTAAGTAGGTCTGGCCATCTAGGTTCCATAAACACTCATCTATCTTAGTAGTACAAGTCCAACTGATAGTTTTCAAGAATGGGAAGCCAGCTAGTCCTCACAGGCTGACAGGCTGAAATTCTGCCATTGTTATGGATGCTAGATGTGGGTGCACATATACAGTTTTAGAACTGAAAAAGAACTCACTTGTATAGACCTGACCAAGACACACACCATCTGCCATTTCACATCACTCAAAGAGAACTAATAGCACTTTAATCCTGATTAAATAAACTCTAACACTAATCCAATTTAAATTTCATTCCTGTGCTCATTGTCCCATTAAAGCTTGACACCAATCCTTTCTCTGGTTTCCCCAAAGCTTATCTCTCCCCTCTGAACATCTCTGGATACCAAAGCATATTACTTTTTTGTTACCACATTCATCATCTAACTCACTTGTTTCAGAATAGTCTTGTACAAAGGCAGAGTTAATCTGTAAATGTATTCACTCTGTGTTAGTACATACAGTACATCTACTTTATATACTTTATCACCACACACACACACTCACAGAAATAGCTATGACTGATCAATCACAAACCCTCTACAGCCTTGACATTATAGTCTGCTTTGCCTGCTATTTCTTTTAGCCTAAATTGCAGTCCTGGTCCTGGTGTAGCCGTCTGATTAGCCATGCCTTTTCAGAAGAGGAAAACGTGTTTCCAAAAAAAAAAGAGAGAGAAAGAAGAAATGACAAAAGGAGATGAGGGGAAACAACTCCTCACCAACTACTTTAAGAAGAAAGATGAGTAATTGTTTTGTTCTGGAGTTTGATGCAGATTTAGTTGCAACAGACAGTAAACTCATAAGCTTATTGACCACTAACAGTTATCCATGTCTGATAAAATATAATCTAAACAATACAGACCTGTGGTCAGGATGTAGTGTAACATGGCTCATTGGTAAATCAGCTAAAAGTAGAAAAATGTGAAACTCAATTTCAGAAACAGCCACAGTGAGCAGAGCAGCAGGTACTTCTGACAGAACTGATGTACAGTAAGGTCAGCTCAGTAAACAATTCTCATGAGCAAAATTGAAGACAAAGGGATCAATGTGTTAAACCTGAATACAGAGTTATGCTACTACTACCATTTTTATTTTGATGAGTAGGCTAGGCTGGGTAGAGGTGAAAAATGTTTTGTAAGATGAAAAGTTTGCATTGCTGCTTGCTGCACAAGAGGGGAGGGGGAGTTCTGAGTACAATAATAAAGCATGTCAGTGTCGATCAACAAATGTTCAACAACAAAAATGAAAGAAACATAAAGATCAACCTGAGCCCGTGACTGTAGCCTCATCAGCACAAGTCACAAGAAGTCTCTTTTCCTTTTAGTTTTTTTTTTTTTTCTCGCTTTGGTACTATTATTGCAAGTTTGTGGTAAAAGTTCACAACTTTAGTACAAAACTCTAAACTCATCACACTTAACACAGCCAGTCTTTCATTCAAACCACACAACCACTCATTCAAAATATTTAAAGTTTCTTGTGAAATGTCATGAGAACATATGGTTTAATCAACAAAACACAACATAATGATATGTTTTCAGTTTAGTCATTTTAACTATCTGTGAATCCAATAACAAAAATTGCAATGATACATGTTTCAAATCACCTTAGAAGTGCTGAAAGTAGTATGCTACAGTATACTGTAAAAGACAGATTACACCTCTCTGAGCCTCTCCCCAAGCTCTCTGATCAATTCCACTGCCTAGTAGTCTATTCAGCTCCATGTTGAAAGGAATTGCTGGTGTTCACACCCCCTTTTACAGTATATGGTTACTCATTGAGTAATTGATCACCACGTCAAATTAGCAATGTAATTATGGATGGTAATCATGTAGTGTATTTTACAGAATTGTATTGTACATACTGCAATCATTGCAGTGGTCCTTTGTGGCTCTGTTTGTTACAGAGCACTAGGCTACTTGCACTAAGGTTGCAGGTTTGAATCCCACTGAGGTCACATACAGTGAAAATCTCACTCCTTAGGGTGGTGATTCTGAAGTTTTGAATCTTAATATATCAGGCAAATGAAACAACAACAATACATACATGTATATTAAGCAAATGTTTCAGCAATGATCAATTTGGAACAAGGAGGATAGTGATAGTAAAAGGTATTTTAACAATAGAGAAGAAAACATTCTGCATGTACTTTGTATGAACATAATGTATTTCAATACTAAACATGTTTTTCTACATGTTTTAGTTGTACCCGAGTCAATGTCAGATGTACTCATAGTTGTGAAAAAAGGTTATTTTTGATGATCGGTGTGTTTTTTGTACCACATAGTTGCGTCAAAAGTACCATAGCGACCAAAAAAACCCTGTAATTATATAATTATATGGCCAACTTCTTAAGTTGCTTTTGAAAGTTCAGTCTTTTGTTAGACTCAATAGATAAACAATTGACATATTGGAGCCAGTGTGTACAGTATGATTTTCTGCAGCTTCCCTGATACATGCGTTTCACCACGAATGACAAAATTTGGAAGAAAATGTGAGAAAAATACTGTTTAGACAGTAAATAATATTGGGAAGAGTTTCACAAACAGATGCGTACTCTCAATCACCTTTTTTTTTTTTACTGTGGGAGTTTTTCTCTGCTGTCCTCTCTTTTGGTCCAAAAGGTCATTGGGTCCTGTTTACTTACGTGAGGATCCATAATGCATGGTTTGTATCGTTTACTTGAGGGACTCTCTGTGCCACTCATCACTTCCTATTCCATATGTGAAGGGGAGGCCAGAGGAGAGTGGAGAAAACCAAGTGTCAGGTCACTCCTTGGAATACATATACTGTATGTGCGAGCACACACATTCATACATACATACACACACACAGACACATACAGCTACATGAGCCCACAAGAGGACAGACACTATATATATATATATATTATAAAAATCTCTCCCGTGTTTGGTCTCATGATCTGATAGCAAACTAGTTTCCTCGTAAGAATGAATATTGATGGATGAAATGCATTCCTTATGAGATACTGAATTATTAAGCAGCAAGTCAAATACAAACATTACTCATTATGTCTTAATAAATGTAAAGTGTACACAGCAAATGTAGCAGCAGCAAGTGCAAGAAACATACAAGCACACAGGACACAGGACCACCATTCAAATGCAATTAAATTACAATCATTTGGAACCATTTATAATTGTAAAAGAAAAGCAGAAAATACTAAAGAGGTCAGGTGTATTTATCAAAGTGATCATATGGACAGTTCAGGGGTTGCCTCAGCGTGTATCCTCAACACAAGGTCCCAGACCCTCACTTGGATGGGATTAGTGTGTGTGTGTGTGTGTGTGCTTATGCATGCATATGTGTCAATATGTGTGCATGCTGGCTGCATGTGTCCATGTGTCAGGAGACCCTGGCACCTGCTGATGAAGAAATCAAGTCAGAGAGTCCTCCTGCGGTCACAAGCTGCCCTTCTGCCCCATGAGTGTTTCTCACCAGTCTGTCATATTGGCCGGTGGTCACCGTTCAATGCCCACAGTCTGATTAGAAATATGTTTCTCTCTGTGTTTGTCTGTCTATGTCACTAACTTCCTGTGCATTTCTGTTTCATTTTCTCTGCTATTCTTATACATTTCTCTTTCCCTCATGGTTCGAGGGTGTTTGTGTATTGTTGTATGGGTGTCTCATAATGTGTCAGACAAACAATTCCATTTACTGCCCTCCAAACATTAAATGGATTTATTTGAGTAGCATGTTCACAAATAAGTTTTTTTTTTTTGTTTGTTTGATTGATTTTTTCCCAGCACAGTATGCTATACAAAAACTATAACTGAATTTAACTTTAAAATATGAGTTTCCTGTCCTCAGTATACAATCAAAATCATGACATTTATAAAACCTTTTTTCTCAGCCTCTCTATTATATCAAAATCAAACAAAGCCATCAGCAGAAAAGACCAACTTCAGCTCATATTATCAAGCTTCAATATCAAGAATGCTAATAGGTCTTTAACAGCAGACATTTTGACTTTTCATAGTAGGAAAAGCAGAGGTGTTACTAACAACATTAGTGATGGCTCTGTTCTATTCAAGTGTCCCCGTAAGCCATGACAGTGTGACAGTGAGCCAGCCTGAACAATAGCAGGACCCTGAAGCTGAAGCAGCTAAATGGAAGTCAGCCATCATTCATTTTATTATTTACATCAGTGCTTTTCCTACGGTGACATGTCAAAATGTCCTCCTTGGAAAAGGCCTCTGACAGTATAGTCTGTATGGAAGCAGCCTGTCATGATTTTGTGTTGATTTAGAAAGATTGATCAGGCCTCTCTTCAAGGCCCTGCCTCAAGATCAGGTAATTAAGTATTGCCAAAGTAGTAAAATGCTGCTTCAGTTACCACCAACACCAATTCATTGTTTTGTTAGTGATAATGTAATTTACAACAACAGTGAAACAATCTAAATACAGTAGATATGAGGCAAACTATACAATTTAGCAGCAATTTGACTGAGCCAAAACTCAATCAACCCATGAAGTGTGAAGTGTACCCATGAAGTGTGGTCAAAGCACTTCATATGATGAAGTGCTTTGACCACACTTCAGAATTATTTTTTAAAACATTTTTCGCACTTTATTTGGGTAAAATAAATCTGCTGAAGGAGTCTAAAAGTTGCTACCAATATGTTGCCACATTGACAAGAGCATACGCATGTTTATCTGCTCACAAGTGGTAATTTAGGTAGTCTTCTTCTATATGACCCACCTGAAATGCAAATACAAACAGTGTGTGAAGGACCGTCTATATGCCACAAAAAGTGTGCCACATGTAAGAGATGGACATTATATGAAGACAATTCATAGTACCTCAACAAAATGGCACAGTTGCTGTCTCCACCCTATGAGAACAAACGAGGCAGAGATAAAGTAGATGGAAGAGGAAGGAGCTAGCTGCAGCACAGAAATCATTCCCCCCAACCCTGTTTAATTACATTGTGCAGCCCGATGTGAAAAGGTGTCAGAAGAGCAGAGAAGCGAATCCTGTCCTAATGAATGGAAACAGATGGATGGGACAGTGACCAGGGCTACCGCCAAGAACTGGGGTGGCACAGAGGGAAACAGGGTGCCAGGGAGAGGAAAGAGTGCCAGATAGAGATGAGGGAAATAGGAAGAATGATGAAGGGTGGAGAGAAAAGAAAGAATCACAGACAAAGACAAAGTTTTGAGCTGACATGCAATTTTCCACATTTTGAAAATATGTTATTTTTTTCAAAGGTAGGTATACAAACTACGCTGTGGCAGAGGATGCAAATTTGTCTACAGTCATTCCTCTATCGAGTAGGTGGAGTGAGAGTCATTTTCAGCCCTGGAGTTACACGATACTGACTGGTGCATCAAACCCAACATTTTTGTTTTTCTCCTAAAAGATATAACAGGACTTTCCCAAAGAGATAATTATTTTTGTTTCCAGTGAAAATTACATTACAATTAGTTTTTCTGAATTGCTATAACACTATAACCAGGCTATTGAACTAAAATTTCAAAACAATAACAGAATAATTTGTTTTTGGGTGTGTTGTACTGTTCTGTACACTAAGGAATAAGAAATGTGTAAATGTTTACATTTGTTATTCCTTTTGTTGTGTTCATCATGTGAAAAGGTTTTTGAGGGGGAGAATCACAAGCAACATTACTATTACTGTAGTATTATTTTGAATTTATCTCACCAGTTTGTAAGACTGTGTTGTAGTGTTTGTGTTTTTGAGGGCTTGTATGTTATATCTGAGGGTACAGTTTTTCAGCAAGATTGAATGGTTTTGAGAGCTTCATTTTGAGCTGAAAATAGGGTGTTTGGGGAATTGGGTGAGAATTCATGGATTTGTGTTTAGAGTTTCGAGAAAAAGAAGCATAATTTGAAGAAATGTGTCTGAGCTATCGAGAAAAACTGTAACATGTCTCAGGAATTTCTTGATTGTAATAACCAAATAGGGCTGGGCGATATGGTTCATAAATAATATCTTGATATTTTTAGGCTAAGCCACGATATACGATCTACATTTCGAAATAAACAGTTTGTCTAAAATAACAAACCGTACATTCTCAAACAGGATGATCTCGCAGAATATGATGTAGGTTAAACTACCCAACAGTGTATAAAGTGAAAATTAGCTCAACCTTAAACATCTTCAGTAGTAAAATGCAACATACACATTAATGCAGCAGCAATATTAATCCAAACGCATCATATATAATAGTAAAACACTGACAGTGACCACTTCACAGTACAATCACTAAGTAAATTTTGCTACTTGCATAAAAATACTTGCATAATTTTATCTTTAATTCAGAATCTATCTATCTATCTATCTATCTATCTATCTATCCTTCATGACTTTTTTGAAATAAGAGACAGATCTTGTTAAAAGAAGATCCAATAATGCCATAAAAGGTGAGAGAGGGTGGAGTAGGATGAGAGAAACCTCCCCTGAGCATCGTGAATTAGCTTTAGCCGAGTAAGTGCAGGGATTACGCCGCAGGTTGAAATGGAGCAGTTGTTTAGACAGGGATATAGTATTTAAGCAGATGGATTTCTCTGCCAGACCTCCAAATTTTTGCATGAACACAGGCGCACATGGAGGAACAGTGTGGAGATCACGCTATGGTACATGAACTGGCAGACACATTTTTCCTGTCAACTTAGTTTTCAGAACAGCTTGAAAAGAAGTTGTCTGTTAAGGTGTATTTCAGTTCTCCAATCCAATGTACTTTAAAAAAAAAAAAAGAAAAAAAAAAGTAATTATCATAAAGGCGTTTCCTGATTCCATATGTAGATTATATTGTGCTAAATATTAGATTTATTCTATGGGTAGTTATAAAATAAAGAGCACAGCATTTTTTTCAGGGGCTAACAATGGGTCAGACATGCCAACACACTCTGAGCAAGATATCTGAAAAACCTTTGGTATTTTAGATTCAGTATGTGTTTGTGTACAGCACCATTAAATGTGTCCTTAACCAGATTTTTAACAAGCTAATTAACTTACTCTCAGAGTTGGAGGCTTGTCAAGGTTCAGGCAACATTTTAATTAACAGTCAAGGAACACACAGCTCCATCATCACACTCGGATCACTGATTGGGGTTTGTGCTATTTGATTGACTGAAGGAGCCATTTTCATTATCTCTTTAAATGTCTCTATTTCACACAGCTGAGTGGGTGAAATAGTCATAATAAAGTGCTACAGTAGTTAATAAGTCAATGTTTTGAGCTACTGTGATTGTTAATGTAGGCTGACATTTGATGACAGATTGGTGTAAGAACACATGGTCTAATGCAGTGTGTGTGTTTTGTGCTAAAAGGCTGGCCTGTTTGTTTGTCTGTGTGTGTGTGTGTGTGTGTGTGTGTGTGTGTGTGTGTGTGCACGAGATTCTTTATATTTTGTGTGTACCATATACATCTCACAAATCCGGAGTGTTAGAAGTGTTGGCTCAGCTGTAATAAGCTTTCAGTGAGGTGCTTTTCTTTGCATGTGTATCAGCAAAGTGGGGAGGAAAGGCTCAATAGATTGCTTTGTATGGCTAATTTGCTCAGCTCATTAAATATTGAGGTGAAGGCAGATTTGTGTGATTGCCAATATACTAGCTCCAGTGGTCTTTGTTATGCCTCAAAGCCTGTGAAATGAAAGGGAATGCACTCACACAGAAAAAAGTAGTGATGCTTGTGTCATGGCTGCAATTTGTGTCCTGGCGAATGTAAATGCATGCATGAGCATATACACTTGGAGCAGCATTACACAATTAGTCAGAGAGAGTCACAGAGATGACACCTACAAATCTGCTTAACCATTTTAATTTTGTAATAAAGTAAACTTAAACGTTAAAAAAAGTGGTGATAACCATGCTAACTGTGTAAAATCTCTAAAAAGATACCTGCGTATGAATGCAGTATCTGTAGGCAAGGGACAAGATTTTTGGCATCTAAAGTGTTTTGGTTTCCATTTGTAGTCTTTTTGTCATCCAAGTAGTATTGACCAATCATGTTTGAGCAGGCTTTGGTTGCATGCAAGATAATAGTCCGTGTGGGCAACAGAGGCAGAATGCATTAGCCGAAATGCAATCTCTAAAGACTGTAGCTCTGTGACTTTACAGATGGCCATGTCATGTCATGTTTGTTTAACACTTCAGTTAGAAAACAAGTATATTAACATGCAAAGCAAGCAGGAGCACCTAGGAATGACATGCAGCGCAGATGTTTCTGTTAAATACAGAAATGCTGAGTTAGGCAGTTTGAATTCGTGTACAACCCTGTTTCATTGGCATACCCATCAGCCTGCTTAAGAGTAAACATGAGATTAAATATACAGCTATACATTGCTATCTGACCATCTCTTCATACATCCCTTCTGCGGCCTCCTCCTATGTACTGTACATGTATTTACACAGAAGGATGCATACCTCTACTACCCTACTATTTGTGTAGGTGCATTTAAGAGGATTAAGTGTTAAGTTTATGTGTTTCATCCCATGGTTTTCTAAGCTACAACGTTAGTGTGTAGCAGTGAACAGCAGTGAAATATGGATAGAACAAACAACTCATACTCTCTATATTCCTCTATCTCAATCCAGGAACACCAATCCCACACCACACCTCCTCAAATGGCCACTTTACCTCGATGAATTGGGTTCAAGTGCAATCTTGGCTATTGTCAGATGTAGTTTAGGGGCTATTTCTTAATGGTGCACCCATTGCTCTCTGTCCCAATTTCTGTCTTGAAATCACTCCGTTCCTTATTGGATAGCGCCATGTACTCCTTCTAGGAAGAGTAATGTTTTCCTCAGGTACTCCACAGCAGCAACAACTAGCATGGTTGTAAGGATGAAGGCATGGTAAATCAAAATTAAAGGTAGAGATTCACAGTATGACATCCCAACAACTTGATGGGCAGCTCCACCAATGGATCACTCTCAGCATTTTTGTTTGTATCACACAGAAATATGTTTTTACCAAGGAACAACAGTTAACCATCTCATTTTATATAAGAAACTGAGGTCTGTTTGACACATTTACAAAGTCTATAAATTAGAATTTATATTGCATTGTTTAATGTAACTATTATTCCCATGATTATCTTCCAGTAAGAAAGATTTAATGACCACCAATCTAAAAACTGTGATCAGTAATGGTGTTAGGGATGCATGTTTTAGACTATTCCTGTGATTGACGACTAAGCAAACGCTTATTATATCACAGTTAAGGGGTGTTGTTCGTTGTCCCCAAGTTTCGGTTGCCAATAGCTCTGGAGAGAGACTTCGCATTTGGGTCCACTAACAACCATAATCTCTTTCGTTTTCCTGCATCCAAGAGTTCTTGAATTGTGGTACTGTGGAGGCAGTGGTTTGTGCATCTTTGCCTGCTTGCTTGAACATTCTTGGCAACTTTGTTGCCAGGTGATACTGTGGTTAATTGGTGTGGTACTGATACTGTGCCTGGTGTAACTTTCTAAAGTTACTTTCTTGCAGAGTGATACGGATCTGTGCAAAGGAATTCAACGTCATAGCCATTGTATACACTCATTATACCACTACTATGAACCAATCAGATTGCTTGATTTGAGCTACCCATTTTTTTATTAATATTAACACATGAATAATCAATATCCCTTAAGATAAACTCCATTAGATAGTACCAGTGAAAAAGCTTCTGAAATGTACTTAACTCCCACATTAACAAACAAACACAATGTAAAAGCAAAACTTTTACAACTTTAAACTACTTAACCTTACTAAAAAGTCTAACATCGCATTGGCATGCATGTAGACAAACATAGCAGTGCTGTAGAGAGAAATACCAGACATACCAGAATTTCTTTAGTTTGGGCCCAAGGTGAATATTGTGTAGCATTTATATTCTAGCTTAAATATATTTTTAAGCTCTAATAATAATATAAAAAAATATATATATACACACACACACATATATACACACACATATATATATATATACACACATATATATATATTTCTACAAAGTCTGTGCATGCCAACCAGATGATGGTTAAGATTAAGTAGAGATTGTTGGTTTTGCAGAATTGTCCAATATCAGTGTCTGGCGTTGGAGATTAGATGACCACCCTTGCTGCCTTAGTAGCCACACCTGGAGCCTCTGACCATCTCCCACCTCTGCAGTGATTTAATTTTTCTCCAGTATCAGCTCTTGGATAACGAGCCCCAAGCTGTCAACAGGCAGTGGGCAAGCTGGCAGTGACCACTTCGTGTGACCCTCTGAGGACAGCTGTATGTCTGGCCCCCTCTTCTCACTGACTGACAACCACAGAGAGAGAGGACAGGAGACATAGTGTGAAAAAGTGAGAAGAAAGAAGGGAGATAAATATTGTGATTGTCTATGAGAAAGAGGAAAGTGGATGTCTTTAAAGACTGAGGGCGAAATAAAGCATCAAAGAGATGCAGACCTCAAGGGCTCATCTATAGGTACTGAAAGACAGCAGTTATTACCAGCAGCGGAGAGACAAAGATATGCATTAAATTTGCTAAAGCAAAGATCTTATTAAATATAATATCAGCTGTATGGGTAATAATGAGTCAAACATACCAGTATGAAGAAGTCTCCACATATATAAATGCCTTTTTTTCCAGCTGGAAATGGGCACTAATGTAGATCTCGACCACATCAGGAATCCAAGAGAAACTGGTGTTCAAAACAATTTCCCTCACTCAAAACTTGTTTCAGAGGTAAAAAGACCTGACTTTGAGGTGCTTCTGTTAAAAGGACAGTAAGTGATTATTCAGAAGGATTGATGATATTTGAACTGAACTGCCAAATAAATACACCCCTCCCTTAAGTAAGTGCTCACTCAGGCTGTTCCTCGGCCATCTCCTTCTTCACAGTGGCTGGAGTGTGTAGACCTCTCTCCCGCTGCCCTCTCCCCCAATCGCTCCTGTGCACAAGCACTAACACCACCTGTTGCTGATTGGCTGGACATCATCTCTTTCTTTGATTTTCAATTACAGAGCCACTGATGTGTCAGAAAACCAGATTTTGCAAACAAAAACTGTATTGCATGACAATCATTTATTAGATATTTCTACAGTGATTTTTATGGGAGTCTGTAGAGCCACTCAGCTTTTGATATTTTGCTTTAAAAATGATGGTCCATATTTAAAGGGATAGTAATAACTGGATTTCATGCTAAGTTGTTGACTGCTTCTGTAATATTAGAGCTAGCCTTAGGTAACATTGCTATTATTAGCCTACCACCATAACATTAGCCAGTTTCACCAATCCATAACAGAAATTTAGAGCCAACTAACCATTAAATACTATTTTTTTGAAACGGCTTATGCCACTGCATCAGGAGTGGTATGCCAGTACAAAATGGCATATGCCAAGATGTGCACTGATTACTCAGAGTATTTATTGTGAATAATAAACCGTACGTCTGTCTCATTAATGTTCCGCGACTTGGAGTTTTATATGATGTGTGATGTTGTTCTATTAATAGGTTAATTCCAAATTTCTGTTATGGTTTAGCAGACTGTCTATGGTGGGTAGGCTAACAATAGCTAAGGCTAGGTCTAATATTAGCTTTAGCTACATTGGCAAGGACATTAAATTACTTTACCTTTATCCCAACAACAGAACTAGCTCAGTGGCACAACATCTGCATATGCATCAGGGGGTGGTACTGGTGGCACTTTCAAGCAGAACCGGTCTTTAGGAAATGGTATGTGTTGTTAGAACTCAAGTGGCATATCACTCTAGGGATCCGCACATGCCTCTGAATTACAAGTGGTATACCATCAGCAACTTTTTGATATCTGCATCACTTGAAATATCCTGTTTACGGCACTGCGAATTCTAGTGACAAAAATGACATTTCAGTGTGACCCCGATCATTTTAAAGGAAGGAATTATTTATTATAAATGAAGAACAGTTGACCAAAAGATCAAGTTTAGGTAAGTGTAACGAATCTGAAAATGACGGGTTTGGTAAATTTGTGAGGCCCTTACCTGTTATGCCTATCATAGCTGTATGACTACCGTTATGTTTACATTGGAAATCATGTGTGAAAGTACATGAAGAATGAAGCTAGAATAATAGAAAAACTTAAGAGAATTACTGCTGTTTCACTCTATGATAGAAAAGTGTAGTCAAACAAACTAAAAATAAAAAAACAAATGATTTTGCCTGGTGGTACTTCCTATTTCCTTTAGCTATCTGAGAGCAATTTTGTTAACATCCAGTAAGGAAATGAGGAAAGGTGAGGAAATAAAAAGATAAGTACCTTTTCTAGTTTATGAATTCCACTTTGTTTCAAAATTTCACTTTGTTTTCTGTTTGTTGTGGGATTTTTTTCAGTTTTGTTCCGATATATTATCTGAAATGTCAGTGTTTTCCTATATGTTTTGTTTTACCTTTGATGGTTAGTTTGAACCATACATTTGCCCTTATTTTGCTCAGTTCTCCTTTCATTTTTTCACAAGCACAGACCTAATCAATTAAGTCGTGAACTTGTTTGCTTTTTTTTAGCCTTTATTGTTAAATAAATTATAAATTGTTTTAGATATTTATTTTCTAGCAAATTAGAGTATGTTTCACAAATGTAAATTACTAATGATAATTCATTGATTTGACTAAGGCATTATTTATTATAAATGGTTGAACAAGTATATTTTTCAAAAAGAGCCAATTAGGCATTCATTTACAATAAATAATTAAACAAAAAAAAAAGACATTGTTCTACAAACAAGAAGAATTAATGCTGAATGGTTTGTTACAACATTTTGAAAAAAGTCAAATTAAGCTAATTACCTGAAGAATTCATTGTTTGTTTGGGAAACAATTCCTGGCTGATTTACATATTCATACATGTTTGCACAAAATAGTGTAATCAGCAGTAAAGACACCTCAGACCTACTTTTCCCCCCCAGATGTGGCCATTGTGCCTCTTCATGCTAAGTCAACGTTCAATGCTACAATTCTGCTACTGGAATGTGCAAAATATTATTACTTGATTCTGATACACACTATCTCCAAAAACTTCAAGATGACTATCTAGCTGCTGTGCCTGTATATGTAGCAAAAATGTCATTTAACTTAACGTATTACAAATATCATGTGTCTCATCAGACTGCAGTTGTGTGGCTCATGATAAATCCATTCTGCCCTTTTTCACCAAAGGAAAGAAGATAGAGTCCACATCCCAAAGCTACAGTTGCTTCAGTACTGAATACTGTCACTCAAAACTGGGTTGGGAGCTATTCAGTAGGGATTTAGGATTTTTTAAAGATTGTTAAAGGCAAAACATTATCTAAAAAGTATAAAAAGGAAAAAAATCTAAAAAGGAGAAAATACAACACAGATCTTGCACCAAAGTAGGTACTTCATTTGTGTGCCATTTTCTGATGCCAGATATATTTCTTTAGAAGCATTACTCCTAAAGGTAAACATAAACCTACATGTATACAGTATATAGTGATCATTGGAGACAGAGACTCAGAGGGGTTTCCCTCCCTAATTCTCTCTGTATGAAAGGAGAAGTCAGTAAGATGCAGCAGTGATGGTATCATTAGAAAAGCAGCTCATAACTCAGAAGAGCGCATTTTAATTATTTTAAGTGGTTCCCCTCAGGTTTCTACCTTTAGCATAGAAGACACATTTCCTTTTGTCCACCTTGAAGCAGCGTCTTTTGATTAAATAGCTGGCAACCTTCAGCATTTATTAAAAGGGACAATTTACACCACTCTAAGGTCGATGCTAGTTTGCAATATGCTGGGACTTTTGATCTGATGCAGTGACTGGGAAAAGAGGAGGTATTTTATCCATTAAACTCTAAAACCATAACAGCAAAGCAGGAACAGTAACTGGCAGTCACCCATTAAGTGACTATTATTATTCTGGTATTAGCTAATTATTGAAGAAGGGGCAGCCAGATCAGCAAGGCTCTGGAACAATCTACCTATAGGTCAGCTGAGTATTATTTTGGCAATTACTTTTATTTCTCAAATGTGTTTTGTTTCACCTGTCATTATGTTTTTCCTGGTTGAAATAGTTTTTAAATCAATTATTTTATTACTAGTATTTGATTCTTGTAAAGCACTTTGTAATGTTGGTTTTAAAAGTGCTCTATAAATTTTTTTATTGTTATTATTATATTATTATTATTATTTGATTTTATAAACTAATAATTTAATCTTACTGTATATCAATGTATATACAATATTTAAATTACTTAACAGGACTGTGTGTGCAGGTATGTTTGGCTCATCTCTGCTCAAACAACTGATTTGCAGTGTCTCGCCAAACAACAAGGTCTGTAACCAGAGGGAGTAAATTCACATTACAGATGACCACATAGCCTGATATCATCTAAATGCAGATTGCATTCATTATCAACCCACACACTTTCCCTGAACTCTGTCATTTTTTTCCTCTTTCTCTATCATCATCTCGCTTTCCTTCCTCAAATATCTGTCAAGTCCTTAAATCTTTTACTTTTTCTGCCCTCATCCATCCATCCACCCCTGTTTTATAATCACTTCAGAAATGACTGGTGATGAGAGAAAAAAATCACTGATCTAAAACAGAGCATGAATAATTTGTAGATGCTTGTTTAGTCTCTCAGACGTGTCATCTGTTTGTTGTTGTGTGACAGTGGAGCATTTTGTGATTTTTGTTTACTGCCTGGCCCGTGGGAGGGGACGGCACTTTTCTTACACATCAGAGGGAGATGTAATCTCACAGCAGAATGGGCTTGCGTGTGTGTGTGTGTGTGTGTGTTTTCCTATGAGTGCATGTGTTTGTGTGCCTTAGTAACATCTCATAGCTTTGAAGCACTACTGGTCAGCATGCAAGGTGTCACTAAAAGTAATTTCTTATCAGTGGCAGGGGCAGACACATCCCCTACTGCTGTGCTTCCACAATCAAACACACCTTGAAAAAGAAGCTTTGAAAAAAATTACTTCCTCTTTTAAAAATCTTTACGAGTCTCTTGAAAATCATAGCACTGGTGTCTCCCTGTGAGATGGTTTCCCTGCAGTGGCAACATCCTGGTGACAGCGGCTCTTTGATATTCTGTTGTTCCAGGCTGGATCAGAAATTAGCAGCTGTGCCAGATTCCTTTGGCAGAAATGTTGTGGGAAGAGAGGGAAGGGAAACAGAGCGGGGAAAACAAAAATGATCGAGAGAAGAGATACGCAAAAAAAGGACTATAGCAGGGTGGTTAATACAAGCAGGATCTGATGGCATATTTAACTGTCCAGTCAGACAAAAAGTGTTATGAGAGACAAGAGCAAAAGGGGATAAACAAAGACCTAGTATTGTATGCATTTATAACCATGACTGGTAAGCCTGCTGGTTTGAATCCGTGATTGTCTTTGTAAATTTAAGTGGGGCACTGAATGAGAAAAGGGTTTAATTTCCTAGCAATGACATTCTGATGTGTAACATACTGTACTTAACTTCCAAATACTCATGGGATGGTCACTGACCAGCATTGTGATTGCAAATTTGTGAATGCGTGTGACCAAAAATATATTTGCATTTACTTGTGTTTGTTAAAATGTGTTTTCAATCAAATGCTTAAATAATGGCCATTTTATCAGAAACATGATAATTTGTTATTTGTGTGAATGCTGGGCTGTTTGCTTGGCATTCTTTGCAATGTTTTGATGTCACATCGTAGCCTTGGTAAGCAGGTGTAAATCTAGTATAATGTGACTGTTTTTTGTATTATATTATCCAGCATGACTCATGAGCCAACACCGCACTCAGTCAGCTCAGAGCAAGAGACAGATGGATGGGTCAGACCAAAGATTTAAATGTTGGTCCTAGAGGGATTGGTGCATTACTCGGCATGCATGCGATTATAAAGACAAGCATGCATAACCACGCAACATACAGAGAAACACACCCACCTACCTCTCTCACACATTAGATGCCCACGAGCATTCACACACGAGAATGATGAAATTGGTTATGATTGGCTTTGCCCCTTGTAAATCCAAGTGACACCAGCCTGCCTCCTTTTTGAGCTTTTCTAATAATGTTGGTTTTACCTGAACCTTATTGAGCGCAATCGGGTCTTCGCAGCAAATAAAAGACAACCTCCACCTCATCTATGTCGTGGTTTTTATTCCCCTCTGCTATAGCCTTGATTATTATTGCTCAATACTATAGACAGTCACTGGAGGGTCACCACAAAATGAGCCACACAAAAGGATTAACTGGATATGGACAGGTCACCACAGGCCAGTTGAAGTTAAAGTTAGGCTGCTGTTCTGGCCATAGCTAAAGCACACACCTCTCCTATTGAAGTTGGTTCAATGTTTTAGAAAATAATAGTTTGTCGTGTGTTTTAGCTATGCTAGTGTCATGACTCCAGGAATTATAAAATCAGCCTGGACGTCAGTCAGTTGGTCTACTTTGGTCCAGACTGAACTATCTTAATATCCATAGGAGTCCTACTGAGGTTTGTGATCCCTGGACTTTACTTCTTGGTTGACATTTGTAGTTTTGAGCAAAATATCTCAGCAACTTTTGGACAGACTAAGAATACTTTTGCTTTAGAGATGTTCATGCTCCTCTCAGCTGTACTTTGTCTTTAGTGCTACTTCCCAAATGTTTGTATGATGGTGGATAAGGTAAACATGATACCTGCTAAACATTATGATGTTGTCACTGTTTTGTCATTGGCTGTATCCAGAACCACCTACTACATACTACTGGCAACCACAGTATGCAGTATGTACTGTATATTGCATACTGTATGCAATATGTAGTATGTAGTATGAAACTGTTAAATTGATTTATTTTGCAGTAGCCTATGCTAAGCCAGTTTCTGGTTTTCAAAAGCAGAATAAAAGGAGGAATTTAAATGTAAGTACCACTTAAAACTTTTTTTCTTTAATCTTATGTAAGAAGAACAAGGCTGTAGCTGATCTGTAGCAGATGTTTGCTTTGGTGTATTTGTGCATAAATAAGAATTATATAAAATAAAAGCAAATAAAAAGCAAGTAGCCTACTGTAACCACAACTGTAACATTACACTAACAATGTCTATTGATAATAATGATAATAATAAAGCAACAAGTCCCCTTTCATACTACTTCTGGTGTTTATTTATTTAAGTTACACAAGCCTGTCCATCAGGAGCCAGATGTCTCTTGATTAAAGCCCCCCTCCAGTGTATTTAGACATTCTATATTTCATATTTCTCTGAGTCATTTCCTTACAATGTTGATTACCCACATATATCGGCAATTTTATTTTGCCAAATAGCTTAATTTTGTGCTCAAAGAAACGGGGTGGTGATGTATGACTACAGCAATTCCATAAGTCATACGTTATTCTCCAAGCTTGCGCAGGTGCACTGTCATGTCTTGTTAAGTCACAGCATCAAACCGATAAACATCGTTGTGAGCTAACTAACCAATTTATCATGTCATTTACTTAGAACTTACAGTAGGTATGTCTCTCTGTGTCTGATTGTCGGTTTGTCTTTCTAGTTTAGTTAGCTAAGTAAACAAAGTTGTAGTTATCTAGGTGTAGTTAGCTAGCATAGTTATTGCAGAAAGTTAGCTAACAGAGGGTCTTCATTTTATTTTTTAGTTTCCTCCTCTTGGTTTAGTGTGTTCATTTTCATTATGGCATTTGTGCATGCAGTGTTGGAGGACAGATGACAGAAAACACGTCGCACTTTCACCTGCCACCGTTTTATATACAGTCTGCAACATGTATTTACAGCCTTTTTTCCAATGCATCGGAGGAGGCAATGGTATCAGAAGTCTTTACATACAGTTCAACAGAGTAATAGACCCCCCACACCCCCGCGGTAAAGTAAGCGTACCATCGACTGTATGATTGATAACAGCTGATACGAGCACATTAGTTTCTATCATGGGTAAGTAATAGCTACTCCTGCCAGACAGTAAAGTGTACTAAACTTTACAGTGCAGTGATGTTAACACAGCATATTGTTAGTGAACACTCCAGCCGGTCAGTTTTTGGTTGTCATGGTTATTGATTACGTCCGACTATTAACCACACCCCCATTCTCTGTTTGAGAAAGAACTTTAACCAAAAACGGCAGTTAAAACTGGCTGGAGGGGGCTTTACGTTAAAATGTACAACATTACTCAGTAAGTAAAGACAGCGGTATGAATATTTAAACTGTCTCACAGCGGCGGGTCTTTCCTCACATTGTTGCATGACTCTGTTGCTGCGTTGGCTGCAGTGTTCTGACTGGCCGCCTTGTTAGCTCGTTGGCTGGCTCATTAGTTTCCCCCGCCGCACGTGTGGAACTTCTCAACTCCGAAAATGTTCGAGCAAATTTTCGGTTCACCAACAATTTCCCTAAAACGTCCAACATTTTAAATCTACGCTGTTGATTTCTCGCCTCAAAACTTGTTAGAAGTGGATTTAGTGATGAAATAGCACATCAGTTGTACCGCTTTGCATTATGGGAAACAGTACGCGAGGTAGACTGGTCCGATGCATACTGGAGATTTTTCCCAAATCAGTACGCCATCCGGAGATTTTAGGCATACTGCAGATTTTGCTTTTGTTTGCATTGTACATAATACATACTACATTTAGGCCAAATCAGTACATACTTCCAGTATAGTAGGTGGTTTCAAATACAGCCATTGTCTTGAAAGCACTTTAGAATGTTGACAATCATGTAGCATTGCTGTGCCTACGTTTTTAAAATATATTTTATTCAATCAAGCAGTCTCATTGAAATTTGTCATTTGCGTAATGCATTTTGATACACAGGATTTAAAAGCTGAAGTTGATGGGGCTGCATGACATTACGGAATATCTCTATAGTCAAGGACAGATGTAAAGGTTGACTGCACAAAAGTTTCACAGTTGGAACAAGACATATCCTTTAATTCTATACAAGAAGCCTAGTTTGATTTTTGAGTCAAATGTTGAATGATAATCTTGAATGATAGTCTACTGTCAAGCCAAATTCCTAAATGGACTCAGCAAGAGTAATGTGGGTGCAAAATAATGTGGCTGGCAAATAATCAGTCATGGGTAGAGGTGGAGAATACCATTTACATTTCTGCATTTAGTGTGTGATTAAACAGTGACACTTGGCATCAAAGGCAAAGACAGACTGAAGCTAGTCAGGGCCTGGGCTGTGGCATCACCTGGGGCATATAAAACCATCAGCCACAAAATGGACTTTGAAGTATTGATTAGGAAGAATTATGTTAATTTTGTATAACATAAACAGCAAATGACCACGGAGAGACCCACCCATTTCTGATGCTCAGAGGGCCTGACTGAGTAATATCAGAGATAAAATAAGTGTAATTTATATTTAAAAATTAAGTATGGAGTGCCAGTTAGCTCACTTAGTAGACCATGCACACCATATTCAAAGGCTAAGTCCTTACGGCATCAGCCCGGGTTTCATTCCAGCCTGTGGCCCTTCGCTGCATTTAATCCCCCCTCTCTTTCTCTCTTCAACATTTCGTGTCTCTCATCAGTAGGATTCTGTATCAAGAACAGTTTCCAACTTGGAACTGTTTCAAAAACTATGATTCCAATGAAATCGTTAGGAAAATTTGGTTTCAAATTTAACACGGTCTCCGCTCGGACAGTGTACTTCCAGGCACTCGTTCTGTTGCAGCCATGGAGCCCAGTTAGTGGCTTTAGTTTACATTTAAAAAACTGGGTCAGCACAGTGAAACACCTGTGAGACACTTATTTCTTGCACGGAAGGATGCTCTACAAATATGAGTAAACACCCACGCCTGCATGGTGTACAAATCAACAAGGAGTGTACCATGTTCGAAGTGCTGTGCCGGTCGTCCTGCCTTGTCGTCCTTGGACAACCTTGAGCTAACTAGTATCTAGTCGCAATCAAGTAGGTGAAATTGTAGTGAAACAAGTTGCTTGACCAAATTGCTAAAATTGTGGTAAACACTAACGTAACTATAATTTTTTTTTTTTCCCGTAGATTAATATACGCAAATTGCTATCTCTAGTAGCAGATGGATGGTGGCTAATGTTAAGCTGGAGTGTGAAACTCCATTCACCTTAGGGCCCGTGTCCACCAAAGCATTTTTTGCCAGCTGAAATCGCCAGCTGGTCTTCTGAAAACGCCCATCAGGGAGCGCTAGCAGGCGTTTTTGAGGTACAGCGTTTTTTCCTCATGCTTTGGTTGCTATAATACTAAAAATCCGTGGTTACAGGTAGTTCTGCCTAACTATACTGGATGTAAAAATGTCAACACAGAGCAGAGTACTTGCTCTGTATGAAGGGAAGGCTGAAGCAAGTAGAGAGAGAGAACGGACTCGCCGGATGTGGGTTCATGACATTTTGTGGGCAAGGAAACATCATTTAGTCCTAGAGGACAAAGCCCGGTTCCAGGATAGTAACCATTGCTTCGGTGTGGTATTTGTCCCGCCCTTCCTCTACTGTGATTGGACAGCATGAATCTGATTTTTTTTTACTCCTCAATGTGGCCCTAATATTCCATCGTAGAAATGAGAAGAACCAGACTTGAAAGGAAGAATCACAATTGGCATCAGAATTTTTCAAATAAAAACGATGCCCATTCCTACTCTTCAGCTCATTATTTGGATATCACGTATGCGCTGGCTCCTCCGTCTAAGCTATAACAATTTTGCTGCCATTTATATACTGTATCTCCTGCTCAGAGAAGCCCATCTTAAGATGTTATTAACATGTATGTTAATGTATTCACCTAACACCCAACTTTCTGTGAAGTTCTCAAGAATTACAACACATGGGAGATATCTTAAACAGGTTTGAGATTCTCTGGAGAGGAGGAAATATGAAAAGATCAGCAGAGCTTTGAATAAAAATAATGCCATAAGCTAACAAATTTTTATCACAGTGACCTGGCATTTACAAGGCAACCTTTATAGAAATTTAATTCACCAGTTGTCTGGCCCCTCTTTCAGTTTTGACCTCTGAGTCTGTCAAAATAACTCAGTGACATTACTTTGATTTGATTGGTGATCTAAAAGTTCATTTACAATAGGACATTATGAGAACTGTGTTTTCTTAAAAAAAATTTAATACAATAAAAAAATTCCCTGTGAAGTTGAAATGTGCACAAGTCTCATATACATCTCTGTTAGCTTCCAAAATGAACAACAATTGTTGAAAGAAAGTTACTATATAACTATTGAGAGTATTGATGTATATATAAATCAGAATATTATTTTATGATTCGTTTTTTTATTTTATGAGTAAATGTGCAAAATAGAGGTCGTTGCAGAGGTCAAGGCCTGCACTGCACTGTTTGATGGTCACAGATTTGAAATGGCCAATAAGAGAAAATGTGTTGATTGGCAGAATGTCAGCGCAGCAATAAAAGCTGCCAGTCCATGAGCTGAAGAGAGATCTGAAGCTTAAGAAGAAATGGTGCAATCAAATGCAGAATATTGTGCAGACAAATTCAAGGAACACAAAAGATAGGCACATCAGTATTGTGAGCTAAAACAAGGTTTTCGCTCACATGTACAAACACTCACATATAGCCAGGGTCAAACTGAATGGCGCAGGCTTGCTGCCCAGCTAATTAATTTGACACAACAAAAGATCTGTATCTCAATGTCACAGCCTGCAGGATGCAACAGCACACAAACCTGCCCAGAAATACTGTTTATAAAAGGTTTAGGTTGGAATAATGTTGAAAGGAGACAGTATGTGTGTTAGAGAGAAAAAGAGAGAAGGACAGCAAGAGAAAAAATGAGCAAGGCCACCTTAATATTTTGTGCTGGTATTGTTAATATAGTAACATTTTTTAGGCTATTTTGCTTTTATTTCAAAGTAGACACTAAAAACCACAAGATTTTGACAAAGGAGTCCAAGGTTTGTGTTCTATATGTGGTTAGGTTTAGGCAACAACAAAACATTTGACAAAGGATAGAAAAGATCATATTTTTGATTGAATACTGAAGAAGTAAACACATGCCTCGATTCAGGCTTTGAGTTCCCTAAATGATAAAAATGTTAATGATGCTTTAGCTGCACCAGAAAACATGAAATTAAATAGGCTGTGTAAGAGTTTTGTAGATACAAACAGTATGAAGACTTTACTATTTATAAAATCTGGGCAGCATTAATTTCAAAGCACACTATGTGCTGTTGCACATAATTTCTAGAAGACAGATTGGATTTTGCATAGCATCTTCATTGTTCAATGAGTGTGTGTGTGTGTGTGTGTGTGTGTGTGTTTGATACACACTTTGACAATACAGTGTACATTGCCGGTGCATTAAAATTTTTTCTCTCTTTCAAACAAGTGTTTCAGGAAAGTGTATTAAATGTATTAAACCTCATCTGAGGATCTTGCCATCCCTGATGGATGGCATTGTGTCAGCATAACTCACTATGAAAACTATGAAAGACATCCGAACAGAAAAAAATATTAGTGATTATTAGTATAGACAGAACCACCACACTGAAGATTATACTAATCATCCTAAACTATATATCCCAAATATATCTTCTAAATAGAACACTTCTGTCAAATAATCTAACCACCAAACACAGCACATTTGCATCACAAAATCAGAAGAATACTTAAGAATACATAACACAGTTATCTGATTTCAAAGTATGATGATTGCTAAGGCCATGGGCTAAAGAAATTCATATTTTTGCAAATCAGGCATTACATGACCCTGGGAGGTCTTCTCAGTGTTAGTAATAATAATTTGTGGATTTGACTGTAGGGAAGGAAAGTGGTTAATAACAGAGGCTGCAGTAGTACAGGCAGGCATCGTAGAGGCTCAGGCCTGCCCTCTAACAGTCAGCTCTCATTATCTCAGCGTCTGTCCCTGCATTCACTGCCGCTACCTACTGCCGCCACTGAAACAAAGGAGTTCAGCACACACAGGAGGAGAGAGCAGAGATGGAGGAGGCAGGAAGAAGGTTTAAAATTATGTGAGAGTAAAGAAGTTAAAGAAAGTAGGGAAAGTGAGCATGAGGGTGTAATATACCTCAGTGGTATAGAGCAATAGCAGAAGTAAAAGAAAGACAAAAAGATACTGCTTAAGTAAGAGGAAAAAGGGTGCAGGGTACAATTATAAGTATCTGGTTCTATAATGTAAACAGGTAACAGATTCCCAAGAAAGAGTAGAGAATGTGCAGAATGAAAAGAATTGAAACTTGGTCATAGACGGCAAAAGAAAAAGCCTGACAACCCACAAATGAGCACAGTAGGATTAATGGAAAGGATGGATGCCTTAAATGGCAGATGCTCTCAGCTATTATCCAGTTCAAGTGTGTTGAATGACTCATGATATGAATGAACTACCATCTTGACTGTGAAACACCTACACACACCTACACCTCTGGTCTCTCACTGTCCCACCTCTCTCTGTCTCTCTCCCCCCCCCGTCTACTCCACTTTCTCCATCAGCAGTATGTTTGATAAAGTTGCCTAAATGACACAGAACTTGTCTTTTTTCCGTTTTTTTTGTTGACTGCTGCTTTACCTGGTCTTACTTGTAAAATATCCATGGCGATTTGTAATGTAATAGGCTACCAAGTTTTTGACAGAGTGAAGTCTGTCAGTCTGTTAAATGCTGGAAGAGGCATTGAAGTTGGTTTGCCATAGTACATTTCAATGATATTGACATTGTGTGTGAGTATACTGAGGACTTACATTGCGGGTCTTGAAGAAATCAGTCATCCTCTCGCAGGTCCACTGGGAGGGCACGAAGGGCCAGAATGCATCTCATGTGTACATCATGTTGTTTCTAGATTGATAATCAAAAAAATTATCATTATACAAATGTTGTTATAGTGTAACAGTTATACCAATCTAATTCTAAAAGAATAATAATACTATTATTAGCAACAACAGCAATAACAATAATAAAGCCATCCAGCTGCAACTACCTATAAGACAAGACTTACAACATGACAAAAGATTTGGAAGCCAGTGCAGTAGGGCTGGACCCCAGTATTCTAGTTATTCACTAGGGGTGGGAATCTCTAGGCACCTCACGATTCGATTTGATTACAATTCAGAGGGCTGCGATTCGATTATAAAATGATTATCGATGCATCTTGACATAACTTTTCC
Organism: Micropterus salmoides; assembly: GCF_014851395.1. Classification (NCBI taxonomy): domain Eukaryota; kingdom Metazoa; phylum Chordata; class Actinopteri; order Centrarchiformes; family Centrarchidae; genus Micropterus; species Micropterus salmoides. The sequence continues at coordinate 26,757,202 of NW_024044348.1, forward strand.
CTGGATAATTACTAAGCATTTAATTTGCACATTTAAATCCAAAAGAAACATCTCCTAATTAGCTTAAAAGGACTAGTTTGCATCCCTAATTTACTTTAATAACCTCAGCTCAATGGTCCATTTCTTTAACATTCAGACTCCTCTGAAAACAGACAAAGTTAATAATAAGGATATAGCCTACAGTATGTGTACAGGACAGAGCTGTACACCAGTTTAGTCTAAGCTTGTACCGGATGTTCTCAACCCTTGACTAATAGGTTAGTTAGTAATGACATAACGTTACAGTTGATAATTAACATTAATTTGTTACTAATTTAGCTAACGTTACATAAATAAATAAATATTTTAATGCATTTCACGGTACCCAAGGACGCTTTACACATATTTACAGTTACAGAACAAAAAAAGTCATTCAGGATTGAATGTCCGGTGTGGGGGACAGAGAGCAAGCCCTTGTCCAGGGGAGATGTTAGCTAGCACCAACAGCCTTCACTCTTCCAGCGGTTGGGGAAACTACAGACTATTATTAATGGACACACAGTGACCTACACTGCACATTTACTACCTGACTGAAACTTACTGCTAGAAGTCCTAATCTGTAATGACCACACATTATGTGATCTACATTGTGGCTATGGCAAAATCAATCTTACACTCACCTGGAGGTCATAAATCCTAGGATCTCCGCAGTGCCTCTGCTGTCTTACCCGTCTGTGAGGCCCTCCACCTGGACAGGACAATCAGCTGTGGTGTCAAGCTCACAGTTGAATTGGCTCCATAGGTTCAACATTAATCATGATGACGATGGAACTCAGAAAACACCTGCAGACATTCAAACACAAACACATAAATGTATGTAGATTAATGTTGTTACCACTATGGGAATTTTCTTTTAATAAGGAAGCATCCTAGTAAGTTCAAATGATGCCTGTATGTTCCTTTAAATACCTTAACTCAAGTCTTTCAAATCCATGAAGTATAAAAAGCATCAAGTCTACATAATCTTGAATAATTCAAAAGAATTATACTAACTCTTATGCAGAGATGTGCAAATTGAAAACATACCTTGGATAGCTGTAGTGTCACTCAATACTTAATCCTGCAGGAGCAGATAAAACACAAAGAACGTCATCTATTGCTGATTTTTTTTTTAAATACTATATTTTATCATTTCACTTACTCAGCGATACAAGAGCTGCTTTCGCAAGTCAGGTGATTATGGACAAGATGAAATCCCTTCAGCAGCATTCTCTATAATCCTTAATGGGCACACACATGAACACCAACTTTTTATTAGTTTACACAAAATAATGGCCATGTAAACACTTCTCACAAATATGTGATACTGGAATAGTTTAATGTTGTGAAAAATGTATTTAACGTTAGTCTCTAAGAGTAAGTTACCAGTTCAATAGTTACATCTAGCTAAAAAGTAATGCAGTAATACAACATTCCTACCATAAATCCTCCATAACAATGATAATGTTCAGTTTTGGATGAAACTGTTTCAGAGAGTTGTTGATTCGACTGTATGATCATTTTGGAAACTGCAGTTGTGCTGCTGGTAATTTGTAACGTTATCACATGGACAGGTGCTTCTGTTAATTTGTCCATCCCATTAATATCTGATGCTAAATAACACACACTCTTTTTGTGTAACTTAATAATGCAACTCATGTCAACGTAAGGTTACCACAAACATCTTCCAAAATTAACAAATGATAAAATAGTTTCAATGAAAACTGAGCATTCTTCACCAGTTAAAAGGTTTCATTACCACAGTGGAAAAATAACGTTACTCCTTTACAAATACATATTAACGTTACACAGCCACTTCAGATGAGGCAACTAGTCTCTGAAGGGCTGAGGAGAATCATTAGGTTTACAGCTAATAACGTTTTAGCCATGCATCAACACTATTTCAGGAACAGCTTATAAACAAACGCAGAAGTTGACTGTCTCCACAATGTAACGTTAACTAACGTGAGTTAACATTAACTGACAGTGACAGCAGTTCACAATAGTGCAAAGTTAACTTAACGTTACCTCAATGTGAGCCAGCTTTCTTCTAGCTTTAGCCTTTCTGTAAACGTAATTGCGCCTGAAAACAGAGCCGAAATGTGATAAACTTTTTTACTCACCGGACCAAAGTGCATTCTCTGCCGACTGAAGGCTTCCGTCACAACTTTACGTTACTTTGGAGCTAATGTCCGTTAACGTTAGCATAAAAGTAACGCGCCAAACTGCCTCTTCATCCTGAAGCGGTCCTCCCAGAGCACACACGGGTGTAAAATAGAAGTTAAAGAATACAAAAACATTTCTTTCACAGCGCTGCGAATAAATACTGGTTCTCTTGACTTTTGTTAAATAGGTTAAGAGTTTTGCTCCGTTACTTGCAAAACCGTCTCCCTCGCGTCGGGTAGCCATCTTGAATTTTCTGAAAACGTAAAATCCCGTTTGGCCGTTAATGACGTCACACGTCAGGGTGCGTCTCAATAGTCGAAGGGTTTGATTTAGAAATCCATCATCACTCAAAAACTATGATACACACATAATTAAAACAACATAACTCGTTAAGAAGACTTGGTTGTTTAGTGTATAGTGTACTTATTAGCTGGTTTTCATTGCTGAACTCATAATTATTTTGAGTAAGCAGTGCGTTCGGGTTTACAGTGTACATTTAGAAGTTATTAAACAAAACATGTCCACATTCACGTGTCTACTGCATTCTCCAAATAGCTGTATTAAGGTTAAATGTTCAAGGAGCTGTGTGTCTGCGTTTGCACTTCCAAAAAATGTGTGTGTGTGTGTGTGTGTGTGTGTGTGTGTGTGTGTGTGTGTGTGTGTGTGTGTGTGTGAATATAACCGTACGGTGCTGTGTGTGTTCATTGTGCTCTAAATGGTAATGCTGCAGAGTCTATCTACATTGAGTAAACGCACAGGGAGTTTCCCTCCACAAGCCTGCCAACTCCTCTCAGCCAGCCCCCATGGGTTATCAAAGCAGACACTTGGCAACCTACTTTCCGAAGCAAAGCATCTGCCCATTCAGAGGCAATGGGGCTAATGTCAGCCTCTATCACTCTTACGTTCAAAATGACCTTGGCATCAGCATATACAGCAATAACTGATGCATGGGTTTGAGCGCAAGAGGGAGAAAATATAACTGCAAATCAATTCAAGTTTCAACATAGGTCCATGTGACAGCCATTACTAAAACAAAGTCACCTTCACATCGAGCAGAGGTGGCCATTACTTCTTTAAAAGGTGGGTTATTGATATTCTGTTCAGTTTAGAGATGCCTGCTTGCATTGCAAGTTTTGGAATTGGGCTTACAATTGAAAAATGCACACGCACGAAGACACTCCAGAGACACTTTAAAACATCTGGCATCTGTTTAACCTGGCTATCTGTCTGTCTGTCTCACTTTGTCAAAAGACAGTTAAAGGAGAGACTGGAAATCGTGACTGACCTGCAAAAAAACTCAGGGAAAACCAACACAAATATAAATTACATTCTTTAATTATGACTTCATTGCAACAAGGATAGATGGATGGATCCCAGGCGAAAATATAATTCTACCCCTAGAGAAAATCTGAATATGATGAATTTAGAAAACAGGAGGTTATGCAATCTCTGATTTTGCTGATAGCCCCTCCTTTTTCTCCAGTGCCTGGCTCACCCACTGGAACTCCCGATTTTCCAAACAGCTTCATGGCAGACCCACTTTGTGGAATGTATGGAGTCGTTCCTTAAAGCAAAGGCTTGAGAGTGATTTTCTTTCTGGCCGAGGGTTTGATGAGAACATTGATAGGACTTTCATATTTGCGTCAGATATGTAAAGCTACAGCCAGCAGTCTGTACAAAGAATGTAAACAGATGGATACAGCTAGCCTAGCAAAAACTGTCCCTGGCGTTTTTTGGCCCAGACCAGTACTGTACTATTCCCCCAAACCACTATAAAGTGGAGTATAAAGTGCCGTGTACAACTGTACCATTGCAAGTGGACCAACTGAGTTATTTCACTTTTTGATGGATTAACAATAATGTTACCTTATCTTATTCTCACTGTCATGAATTTAATTAATCATCATTCATCATTGTCATCGTGGCACGGCATGGCACGACTACTTTCCCCAATCCCTCCCTGAGAGTCCCTGTTTCCCTGCATTCTACTCCCTGCTTAGCGCTTCAACTCTCTTCTCCTGCTCACTCTGTTCCTCGGCTTCCCTGTCACACTGCTCCTCTTCCTGCTCCTTTGCCTGGAATACCATGGCAGCAACCTCTTCTCCTTCCACCTGTCGCTGCATAATGGGGGTATCACTGTTGAGCCAGTCAGCCAGCCTATTTTTAGCTTTTGCTTACCGCACCTTCTATCCTCCCTTCACACTTGCCTTCATACCTCTCCCTCTCCACTACCTCCTCTCTGTGCCCACCACCACCATCATTGCCCATAGGTGCTGAATGTCCTGCAGCAAACATATCAGTAAGTTTTGCACATTTGGCAGCATCTGCCTGAAGGGCCTGTCTTTTTTTGGCTTGCAATGTCTCTGCACCTCCCTTGCGCTTTGGCTGTTTTTGCAGATGTGCTGTTTAATGAAGAAACTGAGCCCAAAGGCTGGGGGAGTGGTTTAAAGATGTCACTGAGTCAGTCCATTAAGAAAAAAAAAACCAATGGGCCAATCTACCTGTTTTATGGGTACGTCAGACAAAAAAAAATAGACCATTGTGTCGGCCCACTGAGAAAGTGCCCGATCTGCCAGATGGCCAGTTCAGCACTGCACAAAGCCCACCGTATAATGAGTTATCGTTTTGTATGTTTATTAGTGAGATTTACAGGTGCTGGTAGGAGGATTGTGTTACCTTCAGACAGAGCCAGGGTAGCTGCATCCCCCATTTTCCAGTCTTTTTGCCAAATTTTTGAAGTCTTCCTTTAAGAGCAGAATTGGTGGGAGTTCCGTCATTTTTTTATATCTTATACCTATAATGACTAATTCTGAATTCACAGAATTTAAAAGTAAGCCAATGTTGTGTGTTGGTGTGTGTGTGTGTGTGTGTGTGTGTGTGTGTGTGTGTGTGTGTGTGTGTGTGTGTGTTTGTGTTTGAGAGAGTTTACAAGTAGGATTTCCAGTCTGACAATGGCTTAGCAGAGTGTCTTTGTTTTGGCTTAGCCCCTTTGTCGCTTCCTGCTCTCTGAGCTGCGTCTAGTGTTTTAAGTGCTTGACAGCCAGAAGTAAACTATCTGTAGCTTATCTCCTCTACACCAATGCTTTGCAGAGGTATTTTTTTAACTATTTTGTTTTTAAGCAGTTTTCCCACATAGTACTGTAGAGTAAAGGTCAGAGAGAGGTGCATATAACTTTATTGTTATGTGTTTCAAATTATGATGTTTTGGGATTAAGGAACCATTGTTTGCTGTGGAAGCTGGGATGATAATGATTATTAATTAATGATAAGATCTTTATTAGAGATCTAAAAGAAGGGAATAGCACATTTAAGAGACAAAATAGATCAGCATATAGCCAGCAGCAGTAAAGCTTAACCAACAACAGCAACATGCAACCACTGGAAGCAAGCCGCATTACCAGTCCTACTTTTTTGGTTGTGCTACTGTGATTTTTTTTTCTGTTGTGATTTGGTGCCTGTCCAACTTTGGCTTTGGCTTTGGCTGCTTGGTAAGTAGTCTTATAAGGATGTTTTAAACAAACAATATTTAATAGCCTTTCTCAAATCTGTTTTTGTGCCATAAAACCTCTTACACCTCTGCACCCAAGAATTGGCACATCTTGTCTTTCTTTTAATAAATTAAAATTGTGGTTAAATTTTAAAAGATTTGGAAGAGATATTCATGCAGTGTGTGTTTGTGTGTGGATGTGTAAGTGTGACGGGTTAGGCATAGGCTGAGTTCTTTAGTGTTGTAGGGGGTCCAATGTTATGTGAATGTCTTGCATCCAGCCACATCAGTGAGAGTTGAACAATGTGTACAATATATACCAGTGGTCGGCAATAGGTGGGCCGCGTGCCAGAACCGGACCGCCAACAATAAAATCTGTCCTGCGGCCAGATTGTTTTAATGGCAGAAATAACTAAGTATAAAATAATAAATTATTATAATAAATAATAATAATTCAGCTGGTGCTGAAATAGATCTCAATCATGACAGCTACAGTTACACAATCACTTCCTCTTCAGTGATTGTGCCTCCAACATAAAAGAGCAAGGATGTTTTTCCAGCAATCTTTATGTCAAGTTTAGTGAGAGTTTTTACTTTGAAGAGTTCTAGAGGACATTCAAAAGAGACTCTGTCTAGCTTGACACACCTCTGAAAAAGCCAGTAAACGTGTGATTGAATTCACACATTCTCACATTCTCACATTTTGGTGAGGACAGGTAGAGGGAGTCCTCCATTTTGGTTCCTACCCCCTTCGTTTAAGCTTCATGGGACTGCCCGCCATTTTGGATCATCGCGTGACGAGCACCAACGTGGTCGCGTCCACCATCGTCTTTGTGTCTCCCCTCTGTTGTCCCACATACATACCTACATCACATGCTTGCTGACTGTTTGATTGTCATGTTCTTTGATTGTGCTTAGAGTAGATAACAGGGGTTTATCAGTGTAAGTCATTAATTATTTACAAGATTCATTACTAAAGTTAAATAAATCTATCTCTATTGTACCTTTTAAAGAGCAGTTGCCTTTGGTTGTTTGTGTATGTGTATAACAGCTGGTTGTGACATTCAGTGCTTGGATTCACCCTTCACTGTTCACCTTATTAATGTAAAATGGCGATTCAGTATTGACATTTCTAAGTGCACAGAACCTTTTGAGACTGTATTCATGTTTTGGTTATAGGTCCCTGATCCCAGGGTGGTGCCCCATAATTATTCATCTTTTTAGTAATATTAATAACTTCATTAATATTAATACAATTATTTGCTAATAACCAAACCTACCCTACCAGATTCCCAATAATTATATATTTTATTTTAACCTGTCCAACCACAGAGGCAATATAATCATTTTGAAATGGATTCCCCTGGTTGCAATCATTAGATCAGTTAGATAAATTAGATTAGTTCTTTAAAGACTCAGGTCTGCTATTTATGAATAATGGCTTAAGGAACTCCTAAACAGGACTGGCATGCTCATTAAAAATATGTTTTGACTCCAACAAAGATGCATAATTACTGCAAAGTATCATGTGTGGCTTAAATGACGCTCAGGAGCTCTTCAGGGAAGAAACCTGACTTTCCCATCCTTTATGTAGATCAAACAGAAACTAGGCTAGAGTTTAAACAGTCTGAAACAATAAAAATAAGGCAGGAGGGGAAGAATGATGACTCTGAAGAAAATTATGACCTGAGGAAAGTGCTTTAATTAGGATCTATTTTGAATGCTGAAATGGAGTGGGGATCCAAACTATGACACATATCCCTCTTCAACTCCACACGACATGGAAGAGCAGGGTACCTGGAGGGATACAAACTCAATCCAAACATTATGATTTACTGGGTGACAATAATTTATATTATTTATTATTATTTATTAAATTTTTTATAGCCTATGAATAATTTAGTGGCTATGCTACATACATTTCCTTTAATCTATTGGACCACTGGTGATCCATGGCTCTGTGGCTCCTGTATTCACAAGTTACATGTCACTGGGTAGATTAATTACGGTCAGTAAACCCAATACCAATTAAGCAATATAAGCAGTTACATAAAAAATATATATTTTAATGGAAACAAGACAATAATGAGAAAAAAACTTGACCTTCCTAAACAAAAACTGATACTATTTTGTGCCATTTTTGCCAACAAATAGTGACACAACAATAAGCTCAGAGACATGAGAAATGGACAATTTAGGTAGGTTAAGTAAATAATTTACTTGTCCCCTACGTAACAAGCACACCCAGGATTGTGTTAGATATGATGAGTTAAACAACATTAATGAACAAGACAAGAAGAAAAGTCAACACAGGCTGTATTCTTCAACAGTTTGTATAATATAATTTTGGTCGTATCCTATCCTATCTACATTCGGACATGTTACAAATAATACGGATGGGATTAAGCCCTTTGCAATGAGAACATTACACTAAAATATGCATCAACCTTTAACTAGATCAAGCAAAAGGTCATGAGTAGGACCATTTATAGTAGACAAATGCTGTATTTACTGTAGTCTATGTAAAGATGGTGTCCCACATCAGTCTTTGTTGCTTATTTGTGCATTATGTGTGCTTAAACTATTATGCATAATACACAAGTTGGTTCAGTGCCATGTTTAGTGGCAACACGTTCAACAAGGGGAGCCCCTACACCAAATCGTATATCGGGCCACCAAAACTCTAGGGCTAGCCCTGGTAAGCAATATTGCACTAAGCAATACCAGAGTCAGAAAATGTAAACAATAATTACCATATTCTATCATGTATTCTTGAATTAAGAATCATGATAGCAACGTTTAAAACCAAAGATAGAGGTGGCACATTGCTCACTGACTCTTAGACTCTTAGATCTGATGTGTATTAAGGCAATCCCTACAGCATCAAGAGATATCAACAGCAATTAAAAAATCTAATTGAATCAAGACTAAATATTCATTAATGCTCAATACCCTAATAGGTAAAATCCAATAAATAACTTAAAATATCATAACCACTTTACTGGTAGGATTGGATAGGAAAGAAAAAACACTTTTGTTTGCATCACTGATGGATCACAAGGGCTGCCTGCTTGTCAAAATAAAAGTTTACATTAAAATAGATTAGATAGATTTAACAAAGAGGTACTTGGTGCACTGTGGTGTGTCGCCAAACCAGTCCAATAGCCAATAGTGGAAAGGGGAAAAGACTGCACACTAGGTTCAGCCAGAACACAAGGTAAGTGTTTTCCTGCAAACTGGCATTTTAGTATATTTTTCTCTACGTGGCAAGATTCTATTTTAGTTTTTCAGCTTCTTAACAATGAGATGATTAAGTCCTATGTTTTTATTCAGCAAACAAATGATTTATTATGTAAAACACTGGGCAGTTGTAGAAAGGAACGTGTTTTAAAAAAACTCAAACATGTAAGCACATTTTTCCTTGTAAAAGTAAGCACACAGAGACATGCCAGCGCATCAGTCAACTACACTACATGTGCAAACCTACATCCATAAATGCGTGGATTATCCAGGAAATTTGAGATATGAACCAGACTAAATGTTTTCCATTTTTCATCCATGCAAACAGCCAGGGATCCAGGGGTCCCAGACCTGCGCTAGGCCAGCAATCTGTTTTAAATGAACTGCTTGTGTTCCTCTGACACATTTGGTGTTATTGTAATGGCTTGGAAACCACAGAGCAATATTGTAAAGGATTATTATACCTTTAAATCACCTTTGAGAACCGATCTAGGTGCATAGGAATTCCATTAATCATCTTTGCCAGGGTGCAGCTCAAATTAAAGACTGAGCCTCGTACTCACAGGGACAGCAAACAAGCCACAAGGAAAAATGCTTTCCACTTTCAGGAGGTGGCTATGTGTGTTTCATTCTCAAATATATTGTTTTTGTTTCAATGAAATGAAAACTCCAAAACCTGTCACTATTTCAAACTCCACGATGATGAAAAACAAATCACAATACGGGAAGGAAGTGATTTGAAACCAGATGCTTGGTAGAAACAGTCTGTGTGGTAGACGTGGAAAATTTCCACCTGAATACTCTGAGATGAGAGGTTAGGTAATAGATTCAATTCTCTATGTCTGTCTGTAGAGAGGTGTTTGGTGTTCTTCTTTAAATGTTAGTTAGTTTATTAAATTAATACACCAGTGTTCGGTAAAACAACTCAAAATATTTCACAACCACATGACCTGACCAGATGTAATTTTGCTTCCAAAAATGGCAGTATGGAGAGACATCGCATGTAAATACCCCTCCAAAAAAAGGATGGGTGTGAGACGGACAAGTAACCAACCACAGGCCAATCAATAAATTAGTCAACAGGAACTCCATGCCAGCATCCCTTTAATTGCCTGTTCTTCACTGAATGATTCAGGTTTTGCCGAAGGCTTTAATGAGGTGTTGAATTTCACTGCAGAGATTGAAACACAGCCAATTAAAAGGCAGATGTAGTGAGGCCCAGGTGAGCTGAAGGGGTGAGAACAGGAGACAGAGGGTAAGAGTGCACCAGATATTAATATCTTTCAAACTGATGGACAACACAAGGGTCCTAAACACGCCGATTTTGAAGCTTATCATAAATATGTGAGCCTATGTAATAAAAAATGGCAAACACTACTATTTATTTCAAACAAACCACTGTTGCTGCCTCTATAAATACATTTAAAACCCATCTATTCCTGTGTTGCAGCAGATTTTGTTTCACATGGAGAGAGAGGGAGAGATACTTTGAATTCATACACTGGGTTTAGTGGGAACCACTATTTCACAGTCAACACCACACACAGTACCACCTGGATCTTCAGTATATTGCATTTGCCTGGGTATTTCCAGGAGTGTTATTTTAACTCACATGCAGACACAAGGGGACGGGGAATAAAAGGTGGAGCCAAACAAAGTCATACAAGGTTTTACTTAAGATTGTCCCAGAGGGCAAGGTGAAGCTGAGAGCTGCTTGGCCGATTAAACAAAAGTGGATGAGGGTATAAATGAAGCGGGAGAAATGTAGTTAAAATGTACTTCTCAGACAAGATGATGCAAAGCTGACTTTGTATGTGCATGTTTTTGCCTTCATCTAATCATCAGGACACACAGGGAGAAAGAGTAGGAAGGCCAAGCATTTCACAGATACTATTGTCAGTAGCAATTTTTGATTATTTCCATGTCTTGTAGAATGACTATCAAGTTAAAAGGGTGTTTCGGTGATTCTCGTAAACCTTTTAACTCATATTTTACATTTCATGCTTTTATACTGATGAAGTGCTTATAAATACTGAGTTACAAAGTGCAGCATTTCCTATATAACTATATTGATTAGGTCAAGAGGTGGTGCTTCATCTGCATTCACTTGTAAATGTAAGAAATAGAGTAGCTCGCTGTTGAACTCAGTGATGCATTAGCTAAAAAAACATCTGAGGTTATGATAATGTTTCATGCAATTGTGGGGGGAAAAAAAATGGCATTGCCCTATCAATTGTGTTATTCTGCAATCTGTTTAATATTGCTTGTATATTGTTTTTGTTTTGTTAAACAAAGTTTTTGCACAGTAGCTGTTTAGACTCAGGATATTATCATTAATAGGTTTATGTCAATGCACCGAGACAGCCATGTACTTTATAATATCCTTTTAAAATAGTATTTTATGTCATATTTTGCTTGATTTCTAAGATATATAAGAAGGACTTACTGTCACTTGTCTCATCTTCTTTAGTGCTAGGGTTATTTTTGAATGTAAAACTCAGCTAATTTATAGATCTCCATACTGGACCTTTAAGATTAAAGACACCTTGTTACTTATAGCATCTGTCAAGTTTACTGTAATTTCACATGGAAATGTGTTACATTGTGGTACCAGTATATGTGCGCTGGGAAGTGGCACATTCTTTTGTAGTTTTCCTGTGATTTCTGTGTTTTAAAAGACTGCAAAAGCCATTTTTCTAAATAGGTGTAGTCTGCTCGAGTAGGACTGGGATTTGGTTCCCCATCCACAGAACCACTGTATGTACACAAATTTTTTTCAGTAAAATCTAGACACATGATATTCACAGCACACTTTTTATTTTGATTTCACTGCTTAGGTGATAGCAGTACATGTGGAGTGCAAAAGATGCTTTCCATTACAATAAGCAGTTCAGCAAAAACCATTGTGATTTATGGTCAGCCAAACTCCTGTTTATGCTAATGGTGCATGGTTAATGGGGCAGACTTAACAGAGTTTATTATCAAGTAATCACAATTTGTTCCCCTTACACTTAACTGGATTGGGAGGTCTGGATTTCTCCAACAAACAGGCGGTGGTTTGTAATTAAAGCTGTCAAGTGTCACATGGAAGAGTGAACAACAGGGTAATGGCTGTTATGGCAGCACTCCATTTACAGATGTAGGAGTGTGAACCTGATCATCTCTTGCTGCTGTGGGCATTTACCGTAAAAAGCAGTACCAGGGCGTGCTTGATGTGGGCCTGAAAGGGAAAGGCATCCGATCTTTTAGCTCAAATTAGACCATGCATTACCTGCATTTTCAAGGACCACCGTGATAGATCTGAGCTATCATCATTCAGACAATCTATTAACAAAAGTGCTGAATGCAAGTTTTTTTCCCATCCTAACAGGTGCAGCAAAACTGACGAGAGGGTGAGGGAGAAGGCAAACAAGCAGGTCAAAATAATTGAAATCATAAAAAATGAAAACGCCCGTGGGAGCGTGTGGGGAATCTCAGTTTCTTTAACAACAAATATAGAGTTGCAAAGTGGGGAGAGCCGCTGGTTCTGTTGTGTTTTTCACCATTCTTTATTCCCATTACAATATTTATCTTCAACATTATCCTCAACTCATTATTTCAACTTAGTTCAAGCAAAATTACGTTTTGCTAGTCAGTTTGTCATGGCCGACAGGTCTAAATATCTCAATACCCAAGAGCATCAGCTGCCGTTGCTTTGGAGAAGATGGCAGGCAGAGGCATGAATCAAAAAATCAAAAATGCTTTATCGTGGAATGTGTGAAGAAACCATGACGCCATAAGTCATGAATTAATCCAAAATTGACATAGAATCCAAAAGTGATTCGATTTAAGGTGCAACACCCACCAAATTTTAAGTTCATTGTTAAATTCTAACTTCTCTTACTTAGTCCTGAATTTCTATTTTGCATCTATGGAATAAAAGCAACTCTGAATAAAACGGTGTTCATGCTGAATGGACCTTCAAAATACTACAATGCATATTTAATTTACTTAGATGGAGTAAATATAACAACATAAACATCATGCAGTCTATTGTAAATTTCTTCTCTGCTTGCTTTCCCTCCTCTACTTTCCCCTCCTCTCATCCTCTTTCCTGTTGGGTTTTTCAAGTGAAACAAGTTGCTCAACAGCTGTTCTTCTTTGTCTGCAGTCACTTGTGTGCTGCCTCAGTGGGATGCCTTAGTTCATCCCTTGATCTGTCATGTTATCCTCATCTCAACCCGCCTGATATTCCCACTATATCTCACTGTTAGACAAGCCCCACTTCATTTCTGTTCTCCTTTCTTCTTTTCTTTTCTGTTCTTTTCTGTTCACCTTTCTTTTTTCCACTTCGTGCCTCTCCTCTCCTCCCTCATTGTATTACTTTTCAATCCTCATCTCTATCTCCTCTTCCCAACCCAGGCCTTCATTTAAATCCCCCCTCCCAACCCTCACACTCTAATAACTCAGTAATGGTAGAGTTGGTCTGCAGAGCCCAAAGCTATCAGCTTCCATGGCTCTAATTGTTTCTTCTGTGCCATTACTTGTAAGACTGCTGTCGAGTGAGTACAGTTTGGTCACAGAAGGGAGCAGTGTTGAGCACTGATCTAAGACTAATCTCAGACACTCTCTGCGGACACAGAAAGAGAAAAGAGGAAGCTCATGACATGATACTTGAGAGGGTGTGAATGAGCTTGAGGAGCAAAAAGAAAATTATGGAATAAATCAATCATCACAAGTTTTATTACCTCATAGTTCAGTCATATATTGTGAAATTTCCCTCCAGCTTTTATCCTCCCCTTCTCCCTTTCCTTCTCCAAACCCTCTTTCTTGTATTGTCACCATCTCTAATAGTAAGGGATTAACATTTAATATACTCCCCTGTCAAGGATTATGGAACAGGTGACACATTTTCATTTCAAGCTGACTCTGTCAAACAGAATGCATGCAAACACCGCATGCATCATTATTTGATCTAGGATTACTGTAAAAATAAAAATCACCAATGATGCAAACAATTGTGTTTGATGTAAGCTGCTTTTCATTTTGTGCCACAACTGGATTAAAGTGATAAACCATTTTTCCACTGATTCATCTGAACATGTTTAACTCTCAAAATGTAGCCTCACTCTCTCTTTAAAAATGCAGGCGTACAGTACAAACTCACTAGATGTGAGAAAATATGTCAATTCATACGGCTTAAAAGATTTCCAGAGAATGATTCAACAGTTCTATACACTGTAAACCATACATCTGACTGACAGAAGGCCTAACTGAATGACAAAGCACATTATCATCCTGTTTGCTCTGCATTTGTAATCATAACTCTCCAGCAGTCATAGCTCATCAGCAGTGTCAGGCTGTATAAAAAGAACCAAACAGCCTCTTGACACCATAAGTGGGGGTTTCACTGCTAACCATCATAGATAACCACATCACAACAAAACCAACCCGAGCATTGCTTTCTGCAGGCCAAAGGCTAATTGGTTGGCCTTCAGCCTGTGTCAGTGAATGGCAGGGTGTGTGGATAATCATAGGCTATCAAAAAGCCTCCAGCTACAGAAACTAAGCTAACTGAGCCAGTGCAATCAGGCTGGATTTAGGAAAACTTATTTATTTAATTCCCTGATTTGTTTGTTTGTTTTTTTCCTTTCTTGCTTTTGTTTTTACACAATTTTCTTTCACCCAGAAAAAATTATCATCCAGCAACACTTGCCATAGCCACCAAAACTTAAAATGAATTCACTCTGAACTCACACTTATCACACCACATATTAAAACAACCGGCTCAGGTTGCTTCATTGTATTTGTATTGTTTTAGCATATAGGACAGAATTTAAGAGGGCCATGACTGTATGATGATTGTCCCTTTTCCAGCACCTGTTTTTAGAAAAGACTATTTGAAGACAAGAAACACTTAATTAGACTAGACTTGTTGACCTTATGCAGCCTGCCCATTTTTTGGCTTTTAATTTCTGGTCATTATTGCGGGCTGTAGTAAACTCAAGTCAAAAGTCTGGGATCACACAATCCACAATACATTTCTCATATGACCTGATGACACAACATCCACTGCAGATTTTGGATTTAAAAAATACTATCTGTTTTTTTTCTTAAGAAAATTAAGAAAAAAAAAAATACTATCTTTGGCGCAAAGTTACCTACGACATTATCTAGCTTACAACAAGCTTGATAGTTCTATGGTGAAAAATTGCAAGAGCACTAATGCTTAAGTTATCATACAATGATACAGTCATCATTGTATACAGTGTATACAATGATGACTATGTAATATATGTTTTGTATGTAAAATATATTTGATTGATAATATCATTTGGAATGATGAGCTTGTTACAGTTACAGTTAGACACAAAGTTAAAAGACAAAATAATGAGTTGGAGCACCTCCTTGTTTCTGAAACAAATAAGGTCGATCATTTTAGTCCAATGTCCCTCTTCCTTGAAGCCTTTTCTCTTAAAGGAAGCCATGATATACTTATATTCAATCATAAATCCTGTGTAAATAGTGTGTTATAAAACCAATTATTATTATATTCATAAATTCAAATAACTTAAAATAAATTGTTACCCTAATGCCTAATGGACCCCAGCATCTAGCATTTTGAATTCAACCTCAACATTATAGTCAGAAAGAAAACAAACAAAAGAAACCCCACTAAGATATCATAGTCTGTACCTGGTCATCCATCTATCAGGCAATGTGTTACACAAAAAAAGAAGGGATCACATTAAGCCTTTCTCGCATCTCTTTCGTCTAGATCTGAATGCGAAAGACCAATATGAAATGGGATAAAGGAAAAATAATGTGCCAGCATTTCTCTAAAAGATAAAGGGCTAATGTGTCCTTCTAAGAGATGAGTGTTGGAACAAAGGCCTACAAAAACTGTATTCCTCTCATCAAAGAGCCCCTCTTTTCAATGAAAAAGCAATATAGAAGATGAGGTGTGGCAGTGGCTGAAATGCTTTTCCATTAGGAGCCAACCTCCTTGGCCTCAAAATGTATGTGTTCGACTGTGCTTTTAGGTTTTTGCATGGGAAACTTGTGTGTGTGTGTGTGTGTGTGTGTGTGTGTGTGTGTGTGTGTGTGTGTGTGTGTGTGTAAAGAGAGACAGACAGAGAAAGATAATAAAACAGCTAAAAAGTCTATCTTTCTATATGTGAGAAAGGACACACACAGATACACGGTGCTTGTGTTACCTTACACGCTGTGATGGTGTGTTTAATCCTGAAATCCACACTCAGGTTCCTTTCTTGAACTCATCCAACACCTGTAACAAAGGCTGCCACTCCCCCCCACCACCGCCACCCCTCCGGATAACAGGATTTGCCTCCATCAGAGCTGTTTTATCATGACTCAAGCTGTATTACTGGGAGATTAGAGAAAGGCTTGGGGATAGAGCCATGAACCTTCCTGCCGGGCGGGCCGGTGAGTTGGCTTGCGTAGTTTTGGGTCAGCCTTTTCCAAAACAACAGAAGTGGGTGTCTGTGGATTCATCTCTGTGGGGGGATTGCGTTTCTTGTTCCAAAAGAGAAGGAAAAAAAACTTCATCATAATCCAAGTGGTTGTGATGCTGATCAATTGCTCTGTGCTGAATCAACCTCATTATCATTGTCCGGTTTTCCAAAAGTCCATAAGCTGCTTAAAGTACATAGTGTACATTTAGCCAGCTTATAATAAAGTAGTGGGATATCCAGAAAATCCTAAAAACAAATGTTTAATTGATAACAAATATTATTATCTCACTCTCAGTCACATTTCAGAAATGTCCTTTCAAAACTCTTTTATCACCGTCAACCTATTTAGGTTAACATCGCCTTGATTAAAAAACAAACAATTAGTTAACCACAGTTTTCATTACACTACAGAGAAAATAAGCACAGTGGAAAAAATGGAAAGTAAGAAATCCTCTGCTCCTTGAAATCCATTTTACTTTCATAGCATAAAATCATCATGTTTTGATCACATTCTGAGCAACATGCTAACAAAGGAAAAAACAGAGTGTAAACAGAGTACTGTCTCCTCAAAGCTCAAAGCATTACCTTGTTTAATTAAATAATCTTTAAGTTACTCAACTAGGTCTCCCCACTCCATTTTAGTAGTTATGTTACCATGTTGTTGTTGTTGTTCTTATTTGAATTTGATATTGATATTTGAATTTTGCAGTGTTTAATTTTCAGCAAGGATCCCTGATTTTTATTCATTCTATGGTGTAATCAATGCTTTGTTCACTTTCTGACACTTCCTTTAGAAATGATGATAAAGAAATGTCATCCTATACTCGAGCAATTTTCCAGCTCGAATTTGAGGTTAAATTGACTAAATAACTAAAGCTCCTGAGCAACAGATTGTTTAGGGTTAATCAAAGCTATCCTCATGTAACCCGAGCTCAAAATAAGTATTACATGCCATCGTCTGAAATGGCGTTTAATGTATAAATGTCACTCTGTATTTACCTGTCCATAATCTGATGCCATTCGTGTATCTTGCTTATAATCTCTAAGAACGTGTAACAGCCAATATATCCAGAAAGCTAGTTAAGTTCCTCTCATCTGTGATTCTGAAAGGCTAACCTTAAGATCTAACCACTGACAATTGTTTTCCTTTTTATCAAGTGCTTAAAACTAAGAACAGTACAACCATTTGAAAATTAAGATTTGATTGTGGGAAGATATTTGATTACAATATGCGCAAATATATATATTTTTTGATTAGACATATATTAAAAGTTAAAGAAAAGACAGTCTCTAAGGAAACCGGAAACAAGCCCTCCCTCAGGGGAACAAAGGACTGCCCTCTGGGAACTCCTTGTCCTCTCTTGCCCTCGGCTTGTTCGTGGCTCTCCAACTGTGGCTTTTGCACGCGCGTGCCCCCTCTCCCGGCAACGCCCTAAGCAGTTCGACCCGGCGCAGCGAAGGCTTGTTCGTTTTCAAGCCACTCTTTGGTTTAGTTAAACCAAAATCAGTCCGTTAAATTACACTAGTTTAATTTAAGAATGACCAAGTCCTTTTTAAGCTTTATGCGTTGAGCTAATCCCACTGAGGTCGGACCCTGTCGCGTTGTCCCGCCAGCAGTAACAAAGGATGACCAAACCTCTGACCCGAGCCAGAGTTGGAAAGGCCCGCACTGCGAGTTTCTTCAGTAAGCCGACAAAAGACGGACCTCTGGAGCAATTTTCTGGCAGAGAAAGCGACGGCTTTAAGCTGTCTTAACCGAGAACGCACGGAACTCAGCCAGTGTGAGGCCGTCTGCCAGCAACCTGGCTGGGGGAAACGACATGCAGTAAGGCCAAAACCCTGCGTGTCTGTGGTCAGTGATGTCCACTAGTTTGTTAATCCATTATCTTTAGACCTTAAACTCCTAGACAAATCGAGTTAGTATCATCTAACTACTTTCATTAGTTCTCTTCCGCCGTATGAGTCAAATCCTCCCCACAATAGAAACCCACATACTTGGATGTATATTTTAACCGCATTTTTATATTCACCTTAATTAGTTAATAAATTTCACTGTAACCAAAGGAATTTTGTGTGTATTGCCTATCTCCAAGTCCCTGCCACGAGAATTTACCCCTTCAATATGAGATTGACTGATTTAAGATAATTGAGCGATTGTTAACTAACTGATCACTAGTGAATAATTGTCTAATTAATAGCCATACTCAGGGAATCCCGAGATCCTGGGCGAACGGAAACTCGGGTGGTGCCCCGCGAGAGATTTATGAATTAATATTTTCTGAATATTAAAATTCATAATTTTGTATTAATTCTCATAACTTTATTAAAACATAGTAGTCATGCTACAGGGGGCACTACTGACAATGATTAACCCAAACATATCTGCACTATATCTGAGTGTTCTGATAGAACTGACCTACATGCTTATGAAATACACAAACTTGCTTTATTTGAGTAAAATAATAGTTGATGGACTTTAAGAGAGAGTTTAACCTTGTCAGGTCTCTGGAGTCCTTACATTTTGAGAAAGTCTTGATTTTATTTTGAGAGTTGTTCCATGTTGATGTTCTTCCCTTAGACACTGCGTGTGATTTACAGCAGCATTAGTCAGTGTAGAATCAATTTACCAACCATGAACACGTACAACACTTTCTGCTCCATTACACCCAGCTGCTTTCTTTAGTGATATAACCTTTCATTATTTTTACATTTATACACCAAACGCCAACATTAGCTGTTTGGCATACAGATACATGGCTGGCAGCAATGTTGAGCAGTTTACCATCAAGATGTCTGTTCCTGTAGGCCTATTTTTTTCAACCTCACTGACTTCTATGCAATGAAAAATAAAACGTCTAACTTTGTCTCTTTCATGATATTGTTATCAAAGTCAATGGTGGGCCATCTGTTGTGTCTAAGACAATAATCCTTTTCCGTAATAAAATTATGAAAATGGTTATTCCTTCATTTAAACTGCTGAGCTTGCTTGCAAATTGTGTAAAATTCCATTGACATATCTTGTATTTTGATTACCTTCCTCAGATATGTGTCTCTGGGTGTTTTAATATCTGTATCTTTTATGGCAATAGTTAAGCAGTAGTAAAAAATAAATTGTCACATTTGTTTGCCAAAAATTTGCCTATCAAAATGTCAGAATTCCTAGTGATGGCGCCATTCCTCTGCATTGCTCTTTGCAAACTGGAATGAGTAGGAACCCATCCACTCCAAAAGGACATTAGGAAACAGAAAGGTGTAACTCTGACCTACCAATTACTCCCACCCATTTGACTTTGTAATATTTTGGTTGGTTTAGTATTGGTTGGTTTGTTACCATTTTCGTGCAGTAAGCACAAGATGGGAGGATGTATATTGTGCATTTGCACTTTGGGATTCTGCATGTCCCCGACAAGACCAGTTTCCTATAGCAGTGGATAGCCTGAGCATCTTCTTGAGCCTCCTCTTTCATCTTTCTTGCTTTTTATCTTCTCTCAAGTGCAATGCCAGAGAGAGATTAAAGAGATGTGGGGATGGAGGAGTCAAGCCATTACACACTGACCAAATAGAATATCTTTGTACAGTGTCATTTTAAAGTCAATTTCTGTGACCAGACTTTCATTGGGATTGTGATTTGAGGTTTGCTTAAATGATGACAAACACACAGATATAAAAAAAAAGATGTGAATAAATAGCAATAGCAGTTAGTGAATGGAAATCGATTTGAGTGTCCCAGTAAGCCAAGACAGTGTTACAGTGAGCCAGAATGCACAATGCCACGAACATGAAGCCCAAGCAGCTAAATGGAATTCACCGATCATTTCTTTTATAATTTAACACACATTTTATCGTTTACACCTGTGGTTTACACTTGTCAGAAAGGCATGTGTCTTATCATATCATCCTATGAACCAGATCTGAAGGGAGTTCTGATTTACTCAAACCAGCTTCTTGGAACAAGCCCCCATTTGTCTTGTTCTTTGTTAAAAAAAAAAGAAAAGAAGAAGAAACATTTCTTTATTTGAGATAGATATTCAAAAGTGCTGAATTTACACCAGTTTCACTCACACCATATTCATTCCATCATAAACTTGTGCTATGCAGGCACAATGGAAGAAAAATGTGATCGTGAGTGGTACAAGCCACCGTCACTCCAGCTGCATGCAACTTTCCTATTCTTATCTCATGGAATTTATCCCCCCCATGACTGGCAATGATTCACAAAAATAAAGACTTGTATGTGAAAACCTCATGTTGCATTCGTCGAGGTGAACTACAATATTCAAGGAGTGGCTTTATCTTTAATGGCAGCCAGTGAAATCAATGAAAACTTCCACATTGTCATTTGATTAGAGGGAAGTAAAACAAAAGAAACAGACATGAAACAGTAATAAGTGAAAGACTGTTCAAATCAGAAGTAGAAAATGTGAATGGGCTCAAAGGAACATGTATACTTAAATTAGGAGACAATGAGGAGGGACACATAAATACTTTCCAACATTGGCAGGTGGGTCTCTAGAATTTTTTAGGCAGCCTGAAAACAGCTCAACCATCACTCTGACATAATAAATGTGTACAATCCCAGGTGTCCTAGTGCCTTTCTCTAGTTTGGGGCCTTCTGAATCAATTAGGTTTCTGCCTCAGGCAATGCCCCTGGACATTGGAATGGCCTCAGCACATTTATTGTGAAAAGTGGCTTGATGTGAAGGCTGATTACAACAGCTAATGTTGTTGTCTGCTAGGGTTGATTCAGACAGATGGACAAACACGGCATTCTTTCTAATGTGTACTATGATAAATAAAAACTGCCACATATTTCTGTCACAGAACCTGCTCTTGTTTTTATGTATTAGTTAGTCATAACACAAAATATTTGGGAGAAGGTAATTAAATCTGCACATTCAGATCTGCATTGTGATTGATGCAAATGCATTACGTTAATATTCATTCAATCCAAAATATTATTTTTAATGCTATAGTTCTCACACATGTGTCAGTGTAACCAAATAGACTATGATGGATATTGTGGTTAGATGATTTTCGTAATCAAAAAGAGGTGATGAAAGCAGCAACATACTTCCAATACCCTCTGGTGACCAGTCTTTTGAGCCTCATATTTAATTTTTGTGAAACATCTTTCTATGGACTCAAACAGAGAAGCACAATGGAGCACTATGTTGTTTGTACATCTTCAGCTACAGCGAGAGACTGGAAGCATGTCTTGCAGGCTGCTTGCATCACCCGCAATCTGCACATTGACACTCCCATATGAATGATATGTCACTCAAAATAGATCATGGGCTTTGATAGCGTGTGTGCGCTCAGAATCAAGGCTTTTGTATCTCATTTTATTCCTGTAAAGGTCAGGATGACAATGATGATGATGATGATGATGATGGTGGTGGTAGTTGGTCAGGGTTGTTAGTGTGGTGTATCATAATCATTATCATCATCATCACCATCATCCTTACCCAACAAAAGGATGTCTAAACATGAGTTAGTCTAAACCGCAGTGTTTGCAGGTAATGTCGACCACAGCACTTTGACAGGAAGGCCTTTGTGTTGGCATCATCAAAAGGAATCACTGACTGTTTGTAAAAGACACAGTAGGTGAGGTGAAAAGCAAGAGATTTTTCAAAAACAAGTTTTTCAATCCACAGGGATATCACAATAGGAGTGTCTGCTAGGAAAAAAGCATTCTTTACTGTGAGTGTGATGCAATAGGTGCAGGTGAGAACAACCTCACAGGCATCATGTGAAACAAATATATAATTTAAGATCTAAGATTACACTTTTGCCTACACACATTACAAAATCAATTTTGTCCTGTAACATTAGTTGGACCTGAAACACCATGTCACAATTCAAATTTCCTTTCTTTATCACATGCAAGCCCATTCTCCCCAAACAAATGTCAGCATTGGTTGATTATGCAGCAGCCTATTACAACCTTTAATGGCCGTATGATGGTAGCAAAGGTGATGTAGAATATAGTGGGTGGTAAAGACGCAATGAATAAGACACATGCCTATAGAGTGAGAGACCTGGTTTTGACTCCCACTGTGACCCATCCACCATTGTGTCCCTGAGCAAGACACTTAACCCATTGTTGCCTTGAGAGGCATGTGACCACTTTCATGTATAGCAATTGTAAGTCTCTTTGGATAAAAGCGTCAGCTAAATGAATAAATGACCGACCAAGTCCAAGTCCACAAAACGAGGTGGTCCAACAAATGCAGGACTTTCACTCAGGAGACAGAGGTTTGAGTCTTGTGTGAAAGAAAATTCAGGTTGATTTATTTAAAGTTTTAAGTAAAATAATGTAACGTAGATGACTAACATCACATGAGTTAAGTCACATGACTTACAGAATGTACTTATTTTATCCCAAACCAAGATCTCTTTCTAAACCGAACCAAGTAGTTTTGTTGCCTAAACATAACCAAACTGTAACGTTTACGACATTAACCATATGTTTAACATCATGGGACTTGTGTCATGTGCTCAAGGGCCGGTTGCTGGACTGTTACTTTCCATGTCCATACTTTGCATGTTGTTTTGGGCAATGGTCATACAGTACATATCGTTTTTGGGACTACTGACATGCAACCTTGTTGTTTAGTTATGAGGACGTGTTGCTGTAGCCAGGCTGACAGAGCGTCACCGCTCTAATGAGCAGATGTATTCCTATAGCCCTCATCCTATCCTCATTCTTATCACCTCCTGCATTCAACTAATACTGTTTTATCTTGAAACTAAGGAACCTTAGAAACAGTGGTAAAACCTGATATTTATTTAGACTGCTTTTTATCCCATCGATCCTGAACAACCAACTTCAGTGATTTCTTCATCTAAGCCATCAACCTGTCTCTTTGACCCACCCAAGCGGCAACCTCCAGGGCTGAAAAATGAAGCCAATGCAATGCCAAAAACTGCAGTTCATTGAATAGCCACTTGAGGCTGGCTCCAAAAGTCTCCATAGACACCCATGTTAAAATGTCGAACTTTACAGCAGGAATAAACACGTTTACAGTTTCGTACAAAAAACTGTTTTGTTCTCTAAAGCTAATTGCCCTCTTCAAGACAACTATGCTCAGGTAAGTCCTGAACCATCCCTTAGTTGTGCTGCTATAGGCCTAGACAGCAAGCTATCAGCAAGAAAAGAGAAAGTGCTCCTTTAAATGCATTTCTGACCCATGTACACTACTGTTATTTCATAAAACCTCATGCTAATTGCATGACATTTCAGAAAAGCTTCTTCAACTTGTCAATTCAAAGAAAAGAAAGAAAATACATCATATTGACATTATGTTTTTCGCTTTTTCTCTCTGCATTGGATGCTAACCAAGTGACTGTATTTGAAACATCTCCAGTGAGCTGTGGTTGTGAAGTCACGTCGCTTACTAATGTTCTACCTTACAGTAACAGTGCCATGAACAACAAAATCTCCACCTAGGCACTGCATATTTACATAGGTGCTCTTGTTTTTCTGTATTTTCTGTTGTCAATGCCTTTTAAAATTATGCACCCTTGTAGACCAGGCCAAATCAATTTAAACTGCTGCAATACCATTGATTTTCCAAGCCCAGGCAATTTATATGACATAGTTGCAGCAGTTTAGCAATAACTCTATTACTCAGAGGATTTAGATTAGACAATGTACACCTTCATTCTTGATCTACAGGGGGGCAGATGACTTGTAAAACAAATGGAATACAGTCAAAGGCAGAACATGCTTCTGCAACTATGCTCAGGGCTACAGATTTGTAAGCAAGTCACAGCAGTATGAGAGACTGTATTTTGATTGGTATAAGTTGTCTTCATATGTCATCATTATAGTAGTCAGGCATGTGATTGACAAAGGGCAAAAAAGCAGGACAATATACTGAGACCCCCCACCCCGATCAAACTGGCGGCGGCTCTGTTATAACATATGGATGGTAAAGCAGGACCCATGACAATAAGTTATTAGGTGGATGTGTTGCAGTGGGAATCAAAGACAAGTGTCTAATCCACTGCGCCATCGCAACCTCTCTATAATAATTATTATTTTGTATTAACTACTAACTTTCAAATTAGTTCAGTAGAAGTTAATAGATTATTTTTAATGAATAAGAGACAGCAGCAAAGGTCGTTGCCTGTTTGAGACCTGGTGACCTAACTGTTAAAGGAACAGTTATTTGACTCTGGCAACGGGCGGGCGTGTGCGTGAGACGAGAACGACCGCGACAGTTTCACAGGATCGCGTACGTTACGCAGAAGCCGTTGCCATGGTTACTTTGCGGAGCGCTTGTTTGCCTGTCTGTTGATGAGGAGCGCAGAGCGACCCCGCGGATCCAAGCTGTCTGTAAAGGCCTTATATAAACCCTGTCACAACCATTCACAAGAAATTATTGATAACGTGCCAAAACCTTTAACATAAGGACTTAAAAAGCAACCATTCATAAAGCAAAGTGTATATAGACTATATGAGTGATCAATCGACAACTTCAAAGTAAACATTAACAATAACAAGCAATAATCAAAACATACCCAATTTATCCTATCCTTATTGTCAACTAAGCAAAAAGCTTTTTGCTGGTCCCACAAAGTTTACAACGGACGACAATGTTCTTTGCATCTTAGACTGTGACAAAATAATGGCAATAACGTTACTTATAATATAACTGTAAATAGCAATCCGTTTTATTACTTTTTACTGGGAAAAGTAATATTACTGTACTGCCCAACATGTCACCACTGATGCGCGAGAGCGACTGTGGTATACACTACGCAGGTGTGGAATGGGCAGCTGAACGCAAACAAACATCCTTGTTGATACTTGGAAAGGAATAAAACTTTACACACGTCAGCCTGTAGATGTCCTCAAATCCTCTCCATTTCACTCTGCCAGCTGCTGGAACCCCCCCACCCCCTGCATGATTCACATGGGTCAAACTTTCAGGTCGGAAAATCAGGAATTCCGGATTAATCCTGAAAAATCACATCCATGAGTAGTGTTCGGTTGACTTAATGTCACTTACCTGTCTATCTCTATCTCTGTCTGGGGTTTAAAGATGCAGTATTTTACTGCTATACTTCACTGTTTCCACAACTACACTTGGGGGGATTCCTTTTTAAAAAGATGACTTATTTGTACAGAAGAGACTTGATGATGAGATGCTAAAAGAAAGAGACAGGTGAAGATCTGATAAGGTGGAGCAGGACTTTTTTTGTTTGTTTAAGATGTTAGACTATGCAAGACTTCTGAGGAGCTCACCGGAAGGACCAACCGGGAAGACTGGTTGTGATGAAAACTGGCGGTGAATAGGTTGCACTGGAGTGATGCGGACATCAGGAGAGAAAGGAAACATTTTAGACTGACAGCAACAAAATGATTTGCTCACAAATACAAAGAAATGTCTTCTAAAGACTTCCAGTTGACGGGTACAGTAACAATATCTTCATTATCATTGCATGAACAGATAAGCCTTGGCCTTGAATCAGGGATTTTGCCAGCAAATTGTTGTTTCTCAGCCACAACTATAAAACATTTGGGGAGAACTTGACACCAATTCCTTTGGGTATTTTTTTGAGGTTCAAGGTATGTGATTGTGCCCGTCTTTGTCTTTCTGTCTGATGAACCAAACCAACGTGTGTTTGATAAGGATAGTTCGGGATTTAGCTTAATACCACTTGGCCTTTGTCATGGAATTAAAATTACTTGGGAATATATTTAATATTTCACATGCAAATTTACCCAACTGGTCAAAGTTCAGACCAGGCAAGCAAATAGAGATTTAGACAAGATCATTAGGAGAAGATTATTACTGAGGGAAAAGAACAGAAGAAGATTTTTTTTCTACCACCACACTTCAACACCACGGCTGGTCAAAATTCTCACTGGGCCTTCTGACTGATATGTTAATTGATCTTTTACTGACTATTAATACAGGGCAAGATATTCATGAACTGTGCATGGAATATTTATGAGGCAATAAAAATGTGAAATGACTATTACCCACTTCCTATAGCTAGTTTGGGAGTGTCCAGACTGCACAGTCTCACTATTTGCTACAACTCAAATGATAATGGGTGAGTTCTATTGAGCTAAAAAATTATAATGAATACAGATCTCTATGACAAAAGTGCCACAATAGGAAGCTTCATCAAATATTTGCAGTGTTTCTCTCCATGTTCTGTAAATGTGAGCATCCGCATGGAGATGATATAACTGTGTGAAACAAAATTGTCACCACTAGCGAGGAAATATAACAGAAATGGTTTCAGTTATATTTCCTCGCTTAAAGTAACAAACGTAATGAGAAAGATTTTTTAAAAGCACCACTCAAAAGATTCTGTTAATTTAATGCACACCAGCAACCTGAAAATGTTGTTTGTTTCAAGCACACACTCCCTAGTGAACATGAACCCCTTTCCATTTTGGACACCTTGATTATTTGAACTTGACCTTGACCTTTCCTCTACCACCATCTTTACGCCTAAAATATCAACTTTACACACAAAGTATGTCATAATCTGATTTCCATAATATTTACCCTGCCATTTGTCCTTATTTGTGTCTATTGTGAGAGTGTGTGTTTATAGATCATACCCCAATGGAAAAAAACAAGTGAATGGAAATTGATCTGTTTAATGGTTATCTTTGACAAAACAGCAACAAGTGTTTAAGAAAACTTTAGGCTGCCTAATTGCTCCTTTTTTACGTCAAGGAAAAATACAGGGATCACACACTGCATTTAATAACTCATGTTGTGTAGTGAAGCGGTGTCTAAGTGCTCCACATTGCCACACTACAAACTGTCTGTCACTTTATTTTTGACACCCAAAGGGCTTAGGGGGAAACACCAGAGAAACTGGGAGACAAGTACACTGGGAGACAATAGACAAATATTAAAATATACCTGTTGGAGTGTGAAGATTGTGCTTGGCTCTGGAGTGCAGTCCTCATCCCCGGAAAACTAATGCTTTCACTGTGGAATCTCTAACATGCAAAACAACGTACATGTTATGAGTCTAACATGAAATTTACGTTCGTGTAGTGTAACTGATGGAACGGGAAAATGTGTATCAGCCTGTTTTTAGTTTTGCCCAATGTTACCGCAGCTGTTAGCACAGCTACCTGTTGCTAACAGTTAGCTAGCCAACTCATTACTGAATCAAAGTCAGTCTTTTTAAACCTATCCAATATTAACATGCTAGCTTGATAGTGAGTACCGGGTTAGTTGTTTATTTTCATAACGATAAAGTTAAATGTTTTCTTACCCCTGATGTGAGCCGCTGCATCGTGCTGCTCTCCACTCGTCACACTGTGCTCCTACTCCAGCAGAGTCAGGGGGGGTTACGTACTGTAACCCGGATTTTATGAGTATAGGCGCAGCCCTCTAAGGCTATTGCTATTGGGTTTACCCCTTCCGCGCGCCTGCACTGAGAATTTTAGTCTGCGCCCACCCACAGCGTGGGCCTCTCCTACGTCCGCACCTTGTATATATACAACGGTGAGACCCAGCCATCGGCTCCCAAATGCCTTTTCTTCAGCACTGAGAACCAAGGTCCAGTGAGGCCTTCAACTTAGAGGGCTGCGCCTATACTCATAGAATCCGGGTTACAGTACGTAACCCCCGTTCTATTTCGTATAGGCTTCGCCCTCTAAGGCTATCGCTATTGCCTTAGAGGTGAAGCAGGATGAGTCAACGCCTCACTGGCCCATACGGTACCACCAAGCACAACTCACCTGCCCAGAGCCATAAGGAGCCACCCAGTCGCCTCGGCCGAGGGCCTCCCATCAGGGAGGCATCTGTGAAGACCGAGATATGGGACGTGACCCTGCCCAGGGGAACCCCAGCCGAAGAGAGAGGGGGTCCCTCCAGTAGGCCAGATCATGGGCCTCTGTCCCATCGGGTCAGAGGCCCCTGCACGCAGTCAGATGAACCAGCGCCGCAGCCTCCTCATATGGAGGAGGCCCAGGGGGACCACCACGTGAGCCGCCAACATGAGGTCCAGAAGCCTCATGACCAACAGAGCTGCCACCGCCACTTGAGGGACATGGCGGCGCAGCTCCACCAGAGCATTCCCCCTCTCCTGAGAGAGCCGCGCTCTCCGGAGAGAGGACTCCAGTACCATGCCAAGGTAGGTGAATCTCTGGGAGGGAGAGGAGCACTCTTCTTCCAGTTCCAGGCCAGCCACCTGACCATGTCAGTGAGGGGGGCAAGGGGAGAGAGGATGTGCAGCTTTGCAGCAAGCCCAGGCTGCTTGCTCACAGCTGGGCACTGCCGAAGGAACGTGTATAATGTCAACAGCATCACACACTGCCCGGCAGATTTCTTCGTCAGAAAAATATCTGTACCGGGTGTGTATATGTTCTGTCCACACGAAGCGAATGTCCGCTGTCGTGGGCTCATACAGTTTCTGTGGGGAGGGGTGTGTGAAGGGACCTCTGATCGTGAACAGAGTGTACTTGTTGTACTTGTTGCTTTGAGCTTCAAGCTGCAGGTTAGCCACTTGGCTAACGGCAGCTAGCTCACACAGTGTGGGAAATGTGTGCTTGGTGTGGCTGGTTCGACTGAGACAGGCACAGACAGCATTTGTTCAACAACTTCCACAAAAAGGAGCAACAAGATTCACACAGCTTTTTTTCGACCCATAGCTTACCAGTGGTCCACTCTGGCTGATGAGGGACGGCCGGCAGCAATGAAACCGGTTGCTAAAAGTCATTAGCACACAGGGACTCCCTGGTCGGCTGATCCAGGCAGACCGCATGTGAGCGCCACGTTAGCTATCTGTTAGCTCCCTGTTAGCTTACCTCCTAGTAGCGTTCGAGGCCGGCGTCATCGGACCCGTGAATGGGAAGAGCGGAGCCATCCAACTCCCGCTCTTCCGTCAACAGCAGATTGAGGGCTTTGTCCAGAGAGTGGGTGGACCGCCACACCTCCTCATCCTGAACGGCAAGCTATCCGCCCGGCGCCACCACTCTTCGGGGGGAGAAGGGCCCAGAACGGTCAGTGCAAACCGAGAGTGAGCGCTCGGCTGGCATGCTCCAGTCCGAGGCACGCCTCACAGCGGGGACGGAGATGACCCAGCACGATGTAGCCTGTGTACGCCGCGGCGTCTCACCCTGTTCTGGCCGGCTTGTTGGAAGACATCATTCTTCTTGTTTTCCGGCTGTAAAGTCTTTTGCTCTTTAGACAATCTGCTCTATAGACAGCTCAGTGCTGAAGAAAAATGGGAGGGGGGCCGATGGCTGGGTCTCACCATTGTATATATACAAGGTTCGGACATAGGAGAAGCCCACTATGTGGGTGGCCGTAGACTAAAATTCTCAGTGCCGCACGGAAGGGGTAAACCCAATAGCGATAGCCTTAGAGGGCGAAGCCTATACGAAATAGAACGCGCATGCTCACGTGTTTTGGGGGTGTGGCTTTGAAAGGAGGGAGGGGGTGGGAGTTTCTCTGTTGGATACTTTCAGAAATCCAGCAGTTTCTTGCTAGTTTCTCAAACTTACCTACCCTGCCTTTAACCTACCCCCCCCCCCCCCCCCCCCCCCCCCCCCCCCATCACTGTGGGCTGTTCCGTTCTCAATCTACAGGCCTGTAAAGCATGGGCATGCTTTTGGTGACAGGGATGTTGATGAATACTCACTGTTTTTATCAATATTTCAATGTTATGTTATTTGGAACTTGGTTGTATGGACAGAAAAAGTGTTTTAAAGATAGGAGATCAACATTTTAACAGTAAATATTGCCAAAATATGGACATTCGCCTAGTATATTTTGAAAATGTTGTATGATAACTGTTGTATTTTAGTTTATTTTCATCAGATTTACAGTTACAATTGCATTCTAGGTGTATTAGAAGATATTCAGTTTTTTTACAAGGCGAGGATGAAAATATCAGATTTTTTCTTTATTGCATCTCCATGTAGTCTGTAATAGTAAAATAAATATATTAATATACAATGGATATATATTCCTTAGCTTCTGACTTTTCTAAGGAGACCAGAATTATGCATCTAGGCCAAATGGTTGAGGAGTTATTCCTGATTCATTTTGGGTATGTTATTTTAGGAGTTTATTCTGGGAAAAAGGTGCCTGTTTTTAACAGCTGTAGTATTAAACCCACTTTGGAATCAATCACATTAACACTCTAAATGTATGATACAAGAGCTGTAACAACTAATCAGTTCTGCATGGATGTTATGAAATTTAAATGATTCATCTTTGTAATGAGTATAGTCATTTAAATGAAACAGACCAACAGTATATTTTAAGGCATGGTTAATTATGAAATCTCAAATTAGTTCACACTTTACTGTAAAGTATAGCATGTTAACACCTACATAAGAGGTGTTAATAAATGCTTATTATGTCCTTTAAAAGAGACCCTTATATTACATAAATATTCACAGATTAATAATTGTGTTTTTACAGAAAGACAAAACCATTTCCCTCACTTACTGTAATAGTAAGGGAAGATGTTGTACATATGGCCATTTTGATAGCAGTATTTTATTTAACTATTTTTAACTTTTACCTCATTTCATATATTTCCAAGGTTACTGATGAATACATTCATTCTGTTTACCTTGTGTGTACTGCAGTAGGAATTTCTGGTACAACTTCCAAGCTACATGGAGAAGGTCTTATATAAAATAGTCTCAAAAGGAGCAAAGCAAAGCAACACTATGGTTATCGTGAGACCAACACATTGTGGCTTTCATCAGGGTCATTATAAAACACATTACAAAGAACGTTTAAATATTTAGTCGATCAAATATTAGCGTAAACAAACGCTCAATAATCTTTTCATAATGAACGACAGTCGGAGTAAACTTCCCGTAGGTCGTAGCTGAAGCAAGAAGCAAGCTAACGTTAGATGGCCAATGCTGAGCTAAACATATTTACTTATCACAGGTCACTAAACTATTTGCGTTCAGTGTGTCTTTGTTTGGGTCTTGTTGTATGAAGTTTTAAAGCTAAAGTTTATAATGAATGACACGGCAGCTGCCGGTGTTTGTTGTGCTCTGTGTGGCCGTGTGCAGCTGATACTACGTGTTACGTAGGCAGGTTATAGGTAATGGAGGTAGGGGAATAACATCAATCTCATCACACGTTTCCTAAAAATAAACACTGTTTACGAGTCCCGCACCTCGAGTCCGAGTCGAGTCTGAAGTCTTTTGAGGACGAGTCTCAAGTCGATTCTGAAGTCACTGTGTGTGGAACTGAAGTCGCACTCGAGTCCGGGTCTCTAACTCGAGTCACCATCTCTGCTACAAACACAGAGCTGGCTGAGAAAAGGAATTAAAGGTTTTTAAAGGCTGGCTGGAAATCTGTTCAACAAACAAATTGCAATGCCATCATTTAATGTATTTTGAGGTTAATTATTTTACCATTGAGCCCAATATTTTTGTGACTATCTATGTTTTGCTGTGTTATTGAATACTGAATCAATATAATAAATGTATCTACTGTTTAATAAATTTAATTAATTTAGGTAGCTTGTCCACACCAAATGGCATGAACCTCACTAGAGTCAAGAGCTAAGAGGGCAGCTACTCTGTTAAGCCACCATTAGCAGGAGTTTAACTGGATTTGTCTACAGACTCATTTAGTTATGTCAAATAATACAATTTGTTTCAAAGAGGTTCATAAATTACATTTTTCAATAACAAATAGGCCACCTGCACTCCAGTTGGCTAATCTCTAATTTTATCCCACTATGAGCGCAATAAAAAGTAGAATTTTAATTTCAGTAAGAAGATGTATTATGCTGCAGCACTCAGAACTTTTTTGTTCACTTCTGTTAAATGTAAATTTAAATTACATCAGTTGCAAATCAAAAATAGCCCATTTTCTTTGTGGGAATTATTAACATTTTATCTTACTGTCTCTGGAAGAAAGGGTGACATTATAACCAAGGGAGGTCCTGCGATGGAGGCATAAAAATTGGATGACAAAATGTTTTCTTGAAGTTGGTTGAAGTTGCTGATGCATTTACCTCTTTAAACTCAATTGCCGCCTATTCTTTTACACGTAATTTCACTCATCCTTTCT
Source organism: Micropterus salmoides (assembly GCF_014851395.1). Classification (NCBI taxonomy): domain Eukaryota; kingdom Metazoa; phylum Chordata; class Actinopteri; order Centrarchiformes; family Centrarchidae; genus Micropterus; species Micropterus salmoides. Next base: position 26,789,610 of record NW_024044348.1, read on the forward strand.
CTTCCTTCCTGTCACTTGTAAACTCCTCAACTGCTCTTTCACAGCCTTGTCCCTTCGTCTTGTCCCCCCTGTTATCCTTTGCTGCTCTCCTTGCCTTGGGTGCATTCATATATCGATCATCCATTTTTAATGGCCTTACACTTCCCGGAGCAGGAACCATCTTATGCAGGTTCCGTTGGGCCATTGACGCTGTCAGGGCTTGTTGCCACACTGTGCTACTTAGAGAAAAATCAGACAACCTTGGAATAGCATTAAGAGCGTTCCCAGGGGGTACGGACATGTCCATAGAATCAGAATCACGTTTATTGCCAAGTAAGTTTACACATACAAGGAATTTGCTTTGGTAATTTGTTGCATAATAGTAAACATATGTAAAGCAAGTAATGCAAGTCAAATACAATATGAAATATTATTATTAATGTGACAGTTCAGTCCCTGTCCCACAGAGAACCTTAGAAGGCCTTGAATGGAGAAATCTTTGAGGGAAAAATCTACCCCAAAATAAAATTGTAATGTTTTTATTTGTAATAATTGCACATTGCCAGTCCAGACAAATCTTTTACTACAATAAGAAAACAGTTTAAGTTCTTACTATAAGAATGTAGTATCAATTCTCAATTTTATTTTGAAGCCTTTTAAGCTTTACTCAAATTTTGACTAAATCACTTGTGAATAAGTTTCTTTTCAGAGACATACTGCCATTCTATTCAGAGACGAATCAAGCTTTCACAGCGTGTTCTCTCTAAATAAGAAGGAACCATTAAGAAGGAAGCCATGAAGACCCTGAGATCACAGAGTGGCTGCGTCCGAAATCACCCACTACTCACTATATAGTGGACTATTAGTGAGCTCGCCATTTTGCAGTGCTGTCTGAATGTCTAGTGATAATTATTATACCCTATATAGTCCACTCAATGTATCCCAGAATGCATTTTTAAAAGTAGTTTAAAATCGATGGTCACTAACCAAGCCCTACATACCATCATGCAGTGCGCTGATCGTAAAAATGGCGGACGGACGACAAGAGGAGCAGCGCGAAAATCTGTCATACAAATGTAAGTTATATTCTGTCTCGTTTAACTTACGATGATATGTAGTTTTACAACTTTGTCAGCCATGTATAAATTGTGTATGTATGCATTGCGCCATTACGGCACAAATCATGCCTAGCGACCCAGCTTGCTAACATTATTAACGTTAGCCCTCTACTGTACAGTAACATTATTAACGATAACTTGCCATGTTAAAACTAACATACAGGTCAAATTCTTTCAAAGGAGTATTTTGAGTATTCATATTATAAGTGAAATTATACCTTTTATTATCTGACTACATTGCCGTTACCATTAATAATACTGACAGATTTGTTTGTTGTTTGTCAAAATACATTCGTTTTGTAGAGCTGTGTTGAAGGAGATGGGCCTTGCAGGCGTTTTGACTCCTGCCCGAGCTGCCAAGAAGTGGGAGAATTTAAAAAATACGTACAAGGTTTGGATACATTGTATTTAACTCTAAGTCCTAGATAATGAAAGATTGGTAAATGTTCTTTCGAGTACTTGGTTTTTGCTGTGTTTAACAAACACTTGTTGTAGGCTACCAATATTATATCGCAATGTGTACAGGAGCTCAGGAGTCCACCAACAGGGAGTGGCACTGAATCAGGGGAGAACCCTTCCATGCCCACATCAGCATCCCCTGATTCAGTGCCATCTGAGCCAGAGAGTCAGGCAGAGCCAGGAGTGTGTCAGGGGTAGAGGAGCCAGGGCCACCGCCTAAAAGGAAACGGCGTGACCCTGTCCTGGAGCTACTTGAGAGGGCAGAGGAGAGGGAAGAAGAGAGGACCAGGGAGACGAGGCCAGGGAGGAGAGGCTGCTGAACTCTTCTGGAAAAAATAGTGGAGAAGATGTAAAAAATAAAAAATGTAGAGACAAAAAGATGAGACAAAAGTCAAAAGTTTGTTGTGTTTCATAAAAAAATTTTTACAAATCAAATTTTGACAGAACAACTTTTCAATGGGTTAACAATAATTATAATTACAGGCTATATGTTTAATAATTGATTAGTGGATGGTGGAAAGCAGATGAACCTGTTTTTGAGCTTGATTATTTTGGTTGCAACCCTGTGAATGATGTCATTGACTGTGGAACGTGGGATGCCAACAAAGTAAGTTGCGGTCTGACTATGAGGGTTTACTGTTCACAGAATTCATAAATTGTGTATCTGTTGTAAATATAAAGACCTAGCATCGTCTTCATTTTTTAATTTACAATTTGACGACGTCTTGGTAGCATAGCAAGAGCAGCACATCGTTTTCTCTGTAGAAATCTTTCTTCTGCTAATCCACAAAATCTGAATCACCGTGAGAACAAACAAACAAAGATAAATATTGGGTGGCATCTCCACAGAGTTCTAAAAGCTGTTTTATTAAAAGTACTATGAGCAAGGTATTTAATAAAGTAGAGCTGTTTTTTCCTAATGTCGACAGGCAAGATAAAACGGTATGGCGCGAAAATGAAATATGAATATTAATTTTATTTATGTTTATAAGTTATAATAACGTGTCGAGTAGCACACTACTACACAAACGGCCAGAAATGACTTATTTTTTTAATTTTGGAGAAATACGCTCAATATAATATCATGTATTTATAAAAAAAATCAATTTAGCCCAGAGCCAGCTCTGCACCAGCTGACGTGGATGTTGGCGCATTTGAATTGGGCGACAGCAATGACGTAATTAACAGCGCCGAGAGAACGATCGAGTAGTGTCCGAAAGTGGTGTTTTTATTATGCTGGTGAGCTCATTATCTAGTGCTCTACATACAACTCCCTACATAGGGGGTAGGGAGTAGTGAGTGGGGATTTCGACACAGCCAGTGTCACAAGAGCATTAGAAGAGAGACGGGCTGAATACCAGACATTCTGTATGATTCATCCATAGGTGGAAATCGCGGGGGGGTCAGGACCCCTCTGAGTGTTTCCACCCCCCTAAAAACCATTAAATAATATATGATATATACTTAGAATAATTGTGTAAGTAGTAAATACAAACGCAAACTGTGTGCGTTTTATGTTTAGAAACATTTTGAGTCCCCCTCTCTTGCCTCACAGTGGTTTAGTCCACTGCCTGTTTTTCCTCTCACAGGAGTCCGGTGGGAGAAAACAAGTTTGAATCCTTCAGTAGTTGTGGAGCTCCAGTAATGTTAAGCAGGCTGACAAGGGTATTATATGCACTTGAGACATTGGATGAACTGATTCTTTTGTCTTTAATACAGATGATGCTAAGTCATTAATAAATTTATCCTGACAAAATGTTATGATAACCTATTAGCTTTCCAAGAGCCCACTATTTTATTACAACATTACCTAGCTTGTTTAATAGCTTGTTGGATAGCAAGTCACCTTCTACACCTTGAGATCCACGGATTGATGGGGAGCTGGGGACTGAAATAGCCGAGCAGTGTCAAATATCCAATGTTCTGCCAGTCACTATGAACGTTACAAGAACGTTATAAACACGCTGTACTGCGCCATGTTTCACGTGTGTGCACAGCAGCACAGACAACCACGTAACACATGATTCCATCTGCAGAAAAACACAGAAGAGACACGTTCTTGTCTCACATTAGAAGATGGAAAGGCAGAGTGCGAACTATACCATAGCTTTTGGGGAGCTACTGTGTTTCTTACTGCAGAATCATTAATAGCTGCAAGCATGTAGGCGTGGGGCTGACTGTGAAAGTATCAGGCATGTTTGTCTTACTATTATTAGTAATTATGATTATTATCATCATAGTAGCCACTTTGCTAGCCTACGCTTCACACAACAGCCGCGGCTGTTGCAGCTGCGACCTAACGTTTGTTTTCTCCATGAGAATAATTAGAAAGTTGCGTTGCTGCGGAGAGCCCCCAGCTGCAGTAGTGCATGGATCATGCAAAATATTCATCCAGCCAAGGGGAACGATCACGAACCGCTCACAGCACATTGGTCGTACTAGCAACAAAACCCGTACCGGAGAGGGAGTGGCATGGAGGAGGGTACAGGTCCAGGGACAGGAGATCGCGCAGCGACCGGCCCGTTGCAGATGGTCAGTGATCATACCCTCTGGCTGGATGAAGTCTGACGCTCCTGATTTACATGTGGATCCATGATGATAGAGAAACATAGAAATTAATGGCAATAAAGAATGCTGTCAATATATTAGAGACCCCCCAAAATCACAAATCATGCTTTTAGGGTAGCTGATGTCTTATCAAGGGGAGCTAAGCTCCCCCTGGCTTCCCCGTAGTTCGCACCCTATGGATAGGCTATTGTAAAGCATGGACCAGATAAAGCAACAGTGAACAAAGCTGTTGGTGGCAATGTCATTCATTACCATCTGTAATTAACAACAAGCTCCCTCCACACGCGGTTCATCTGCTGCTGTGAAAACGGAATTGTGGGTGAAAAATACAAAACACGAGCTGCCTTATAAAACTGCTCACAAACAAAGTCAGAGCAGATAGATAGAGGGGGGCAGATAGAAAAGGAGAGAGAAAGAGACAGGTGTAGGTGTGTGCATGTGCATCTGAAGGGGAAAGCCAAGGTGAGCAGATTACTGTAGTTTGTGATTAAACACAAAAATAAGGTTGGGAATTAAGTAGAATTAAAATGGTGAGATTACAAATAGGATAATGTATTCTTTAAAATTCTTTCATTTATAATATACTGTAGCCTATATATAATATACAGTGGGTACGGAAAGTATTCAGACCCCTTTAAAATTTTCACTCTTTGTTTCATTGCAGCCATTTTCCAAAATCAAAAAAGTTCATTTATTTCTCAGTAATGTACACTCAGCACCCCATCTTGACAGAAAAAACAGAAATGTAGAAATTTTTGCAAATTTATTAAAAAAGAAAAAGAATCATGAGGTCAAAGGAACTGCCTGAAGAGCTCAGAGACAGAATTGTGGCAAGGCACAGATCTGGCCAAGGTTACAAAAAATTTCTGCTGCACTTAAGGTTCCTAAGAGCACAGTGGCCTCCATAATCCTCAAATGGAAGACGTTTGGGACGACCAGAACCCTTCCTAGAGCTGGCCGTCCGGCCAAACTGAGCTATCGGGGGAGAAGAGCCTTGGTGAGAGAGGTAAGAAGAACCCAAAGGTCACTGTGGCTGAGCTCCAGAGATGCAGTCGAGATGGGAGAAAGTTGTAGTAAGTCAACCATCACTGCAGCAATCCACCAGTCGGGGCTTTATGGCAGAGTGGCCCGACAGAAGCCTCTCCTCAGTGCAAGACACATGAAAGCCCGCATGGAGTTTGCTAAAAAACACCTGAAGGACTCCAAGATGGTGATAAATAAGATCCTCTGGTCTGATGAGACCAGATAGAACTTTTGGCCTTAATTCTAAGCGGTATGTGTGGAGAAAACCAGGCACTGCTCATCACCTGTCCAATACAGTCTCAACAGTGAAGCATGGTGGTGGCAGCATCATGCTGTGGGGGTGTTTTTCAGCTGCAGGGACAGGACGACTGGTTGCAATCGAGGGAAAGATGAATGCGGCCAAGGACAGGGATATCCTGGACGAAAACCTTTTCCAGAGTGCTCTGGACCTCAGACTGGGCCGAAGGTTACCTTCCAACAAGACAATGACCCTAAGCACACCGCTAAAATAACAAAGAGTGGCTTCACAACAACTCCGTGGCTGTTCTTGAATGGCCCAGCCAGAGCCCTGACTTAAACCCAATTGAGCATCTCTGGAGAGACCTGAAAATGGCTGTCCACCAACGTTTACCATCCAACCTGACAGAACTGGAGAGGATCTGCAAGGAGGAATGGCAGAGGATACCCAAATCCAGATGTGAAAAACTTGTTGCATCTTTCCCAAAACGACTCATGGCTGTATTAGATCAAAAGGGTGCTTCTACTAAATACTGAGCAAAGGGTCTGAATACTTACCATGTGATATTTCAGTTTTTCTTTTTAATAAATTTGCAAAAATTTCTACATTTCTGTTTTTTTCTGTCAAGATGGGGTGCTGAATGTACATTACTGAGAAATAAAATGAACTTTTTGATTTTTGGAAAATGGAAACAAAGAGTGAAACTTTAAAGGGGTCTGAATACTTTCCGTACCCCTGTATAATAATATTTTAATATGTAGCCAGATGAACCAGGGGTACAGAGTTAAATAGTGTCATGTGGGTTATAATGTTTTGAAGTTGCTGGTGGGATTACTGCAGCGATAACTGTCCTCTGTATTTAATAGCACTGTCACTTTAAGAGTACTACATGGGACGGCTCGCGCGAGAGGGTAGATGAAAAACGGAAGTGTTGGGTCACAAGGTGTAGAGAAACGGCAAGGGATGTACTTTGGTTTATCGATACAGAGGATATCTCTCAAACCCGGTAAAGTATTTAAATATTTCGCCTTGAGTTTATGAACTCAATGCATTATGTGGCTAAGTATTTATTTATTATTTATTTATTTTTTTTTCTCTGTTTAGAAAGGCCCCTACTGTTGTCTAGCCTAGAGTGTGTTATCTAATCTAGATGTCTAGATTTTGATGTTGTCCAAATTTTGGCTGTTTTACAGTTTTGGTTGTTGAGAATTTAGGTCTAGAGTTAAAGTAACTGAAGTCTACCAGAGTGAGTGTGAACTAGTTTATGGGCAGTTTACATATTGTGGAATGGTTAGGGGTACTATAGAGTACTGTTAAGCCACATAGTTGAGATCAGATGCAATAGCAAAGGACGAGTAAGAAATTTTTCCTGTGTTTTGTATAACTACCAACGCCACAAACCCTCGACTTTACATGATTAACGCTGTTCTCATTGAGTCATCGGGGAATAAAACCCATAAAATTTTGTGTGTTTGGCCTCATCATTCCTGGCCTGGCCACAAATATGTATTTTTCAGTTGGATTGTGGGCTATTTGTACAAAGCTCGTTTTATTATGACCCTACAATTGAATGGACCCCATGAGAATTCCAACATTTATACTGGTGCTGGTGGGGATCCTACTAAAATTTGGAATCGCCAAAATCAGAATGGCAGTCAGATCTTAAAAAAAAAACAGTAATCGAATCAGCCAGGAAAAAATGTAATCTATTCAGCCCTTAAAAGCCTGTGTGGTGAACTGATATTAGGTTAATGCCGTAGCTCTACAATGTGTTGGGTTTCTGTTTGCGCATTGTGATGTTAATGGCAGATTAGTTGGCTTGCTGCAGTTAAAAACTAAGTAAAGACGTCCTCGTCCCCGAAAGAAACCTCAAGTAGAGGACTGAAGTTAATTAGAATATAGACCCTGTGTGACCCTTTGAACCTAAGTTGTATTTGAAAACTATTGCTTTGTCTTGTTGGCTAGTGATGTGCGATACCAATTCTTCCTATATGATCCAATACCAAGTAATACCCAGACTGGTATTGCCGATACCGATACCAATACCAATACTTTTTACATATTTTATTTCTAGTCTAATGTGACCTCCCCCCTCCCGTTTCTGTATTTATGAGAGAAATAAGGATTGGCTGTAGCCTTACCAATTCA